>NC_062544.1:219306286-219609316 GCF_016906955.1 Phacochoerus africanus
AGATTTTGCAGATGATGCAGTCTTTTGCAACTTTAGCTTTGCAGTTGTAGCACAAAGGAAGCGATATACAGTATGTAAACAAATGAACATGACTGTGTTTCAATAAACATTATTTATAGACACTGAATTTGAATTTTACATAATTTTTACACTTCATGAAATGATTATTTTCCTTTTTAATTTTGTAATCATATGAAATGTAAAAAAACAGTCTTAAGTTCTCAGGCTACTCAGAAATACATATGGGCTGGATTTGACCTGTGAGCTATAATTTGCTAACCATTGGCTTAAGCAATGTGAATATATAACTTTGATGAAAATAAAAACTACAAAGAAGTGAGAAGAGTGAAAAAAATCAGGCACAATAATTTCAAATCTGTGTCCAAATATTGCTTGTTATAAGATTTCTTCTTTTATTGGCAGTTCATTCTGAAGGACATGAGAAAGCACACTTTGTACCAAGCTTTTTCTTATACACTATCTCTTTGATCTTTACAGTCTTTTGGCTAGGTAGAATTGGGATCTCTGTTTTCTGTAGACATAGAACCTGTCCTATAGAGCTCCAGTGACTTGCTCAAATCATAGTTTTTAAAGGACTAGAATTAAGACTAGAATCCAAAGCTGATTTCCAGTTTTTTTCTCCTTATTGCCTTCTGTACAAATAATACATGAATATATCCTGTAAAATATTAAAACACTGTAGAATATAATTATAAATTTATTGTCCTTTGTCACCCCTATCACAATCCCATCTCTCTCCCCATTCACACTAAAATATAAAAATTGTTATAGTGTTGTCACTATGATATATTGTTGTAGGAAGAAAGTAAATGGTTCTATTAGGGAAGAAAAAAATCACAAGCCTTTTTTTTCCCCCAGGCACTTAAATTCCTAGCAAAGTGCCGTAAGAAAAAGAAACTGTTTGCTCCTTGGCAAGGACTCAAAGAACTCACTGATGTACGCAGAGTTGAACTACAGCAACAAGTGGATGACTATGTCAGAAGACATCCAGTATGTAGCCTTCTGTGCCATGGTACCAGTGTTACATTATAGCAGTTTGTGATATTCATCAACAAAGAAGTGTCTCAGTTGTATATGTACATTTATTGTTGATATGAGGTAATGTAGTTGCTTTAAGTTTTCTCCAGAGTCACTGGATTTGGAGTCTTTTATAATTATATGGACCATATAGAGGAATAGTCAGTAGTAAAGCAGACTTCACTTCAAGTCAGTTATTTTCCATACTGCATCAGTAAGACCCTGTCTCCATCCTCACTAACATTTATTTTCACATCCTCATGAAAGTGGTATTGTGATTTGAATTTGCGTTCTCTAGTAATTAGTGATTTTGAGCATCTTTTCATGTTTTTATTGGCTATTTGTATATATTTTTTTTTCTAGAGAAATGTCTGTTCAAGGCCTTAGCCCTTTTTTTTTTTTTTTCCTTTTGTGCCCGCACCTGCGGCATTTGGAGGTTCCTAGGCTAGGGATCTAGTCAGAGCTGCAGCTGCTGGCCTATGCCAGAGCCACAGCAACACCAGATCCAAGCCATGTCTGTGACCTACACCACAGCTCACAGCCACGCCAGATCCTTAACCCACTGGACAAGGCCAGCAATCAAACCTGCGACCTCGTGATTCCTAGTAGGATTTGTTTCCACTGCACCATGATGGGAATTCCCCATTTTTTTTTTTTAATCAGATTGTTTTTGTGTTGTGTTAGGAGTTCTCTCCTTATTCTGGATATTAATCCCTTATTAGATGTATGATTTGCAAATATTTTTATTCCATTCTGTGGGCCTTTTACTTTCTCGATAGTGTCCTTTGAACAAAGCTTTTGAATTTTGATGAAGTGTAGTTTGTCTAATTTCTCTTTTGCTGCCTGTGCCTTCAATGTCATATTTAAGAAATCATTGCCAAATCTAATGTCGTGAGGCTTTTCTTCTGTCTTTTCTTCTAAGAGTTTTGTAGTTTTAGCTCTTAGGTTTTAGGTTTTTGATCTCTATTTTTTCTAAAAAAAAATTTTATTAAAGTATAGTTGATTTATAATGTGTCAATTTCTTCTGTACAGTGAAGTGACTCAGTCATACATATAGATACATTTTTAAATATTATTTTCCATCATGGTCTATCCCAGGAAATTGGATATAGTCCTCTATGCTGTACAGTAGGACCTCATTGTTTAACCATTCTAAATGTAATTGTTTGCATCTACTAAGCCCAAACTCCCTGTCCCTCCCACTCCCTCCCCCTTCCCCTCGGCAACCACAAGTCCATTCTCCATGTTTGTGAGTTTGTTTTTTGGCACAAATGAACCTTATCTCTGTTTTTTAATGTGTTGTGTGTGTGATTGTGATGCATTCTTCTGTTTAAAAAAAAAAAAAAGTGCTGCTTTAGCCACATTCTAGAACAGTCGTTAAATTCTGTGACTGAAAAGTAAGGTGTTAGCTGGAACCACCTTACTTCAAGATCCAGGAGCTGGAATACTTGGGAGAGATGTGTTATCAGAAGCTTTATCAGTTTCAAAGTTAAGATTATTTCATTCTTGTCCAAACTAGTTATTTAAGTTCCCTTTAAAGTAGCTGACTAGGGAAGTTCCTATGTGGTGCAGTGGGTTAAGGATCCAGTGTTGCTGCAGCTGTGGCACTGGTTGCAACTACAGCAAAGGTTCGATCCCTGGCGCAGGAATTTCCACATGTGGCAGGTGCAGTTAAAAATAAAGTAGATGATTAGCTAAAAGAACATGGTCCTTTGATTGCTGCCTGGTGAAATTAGAAGCTGTTATAACATTATGGCTTAGATAAGTTTAGCAGTGGGGATAGGATAAGAAGTAAAGGAGTCTATCAGGTGGGGTCCAGAACAAAAGGATTAGTCTTGTTAATCCTCTTCCAGGCCAGTGTCTTTACCAAAACCATTTGTAATTTTCACTGATTTCTCAATCTTATCTTTTCTCCCAGAATATCACACTGTAAGAGGCAATGAGGTGTCTGGGAACATAGCAAAAAGAAACTTGCCCACCTGCATTTTCATTTAAAGCTACTTTTAGGAGGCTATCTAATGCTTGTTCAAGAGAACAAAATAGATAACAACTATAACATTCAATGATGAGAGACAGCTAAGTATTCTGAAACTTAGACTAAGTGGTTAGGGTGAAACATACTTTGATTTATGTGTCCTTCATGTGGCAGTTTTTTTGGTCCTCTTTTTCCAGGGCTCTCAGATATCAGATATAACCAGCAAGGAGCTCCATTCCCAAGCACAAGAACGCCTGCAACACTACTTCATGAGCAGGGCTCTGGAAGAGAGATCCCAGCAGCACAGGGAGGCCCTGATGGCTCAGATCAGCACCAACATTGAACAGTTATTGAGTATGTGCTTATTCTATTTTTGTTTCCTACAAGGAGCAGCCTCTGCAAGATTCTATAACATCAAAAAATTTCAGAAGAAAAATACCATTCAGTGGTCTATTAGCCCATCTCCTGTCCTCAAAAATTTCTACTTCTAGATCACATCAGCACACAATGTTTTCAAGTGATTCATATCCGGTGACCTTTTTGACTGCTTCCACAGCCTTGCAATTGTATACTTCATATGTATCATCTCAAAGTTATTCATTTTAAAGATGCCGAGCTCTACTAGCTGAACTCCATTATATAGTCTAAAAAGCTTTTTGATCATATTTTAAATTTTTTTTAGAGCCACACCTGCAACATATGGAAGTTCCCAGGCCAGGGGTCTGATCAGAGCTGTAGCTGCTGGCATACACCACAGCCACAGCAGATCGGAATCCAAGCCATGTCTGCGACCTACATCAAAGCTCATGGCAATGCCAGATCCTTAACCCACTGAACAGGGCCAGGGATCAAACTAAGTCCTCATGGACACTAGTCAAGTTTGTTACCACTGAGCCACAACAGGAATTCCTGATCACATTTTAAAAGTAGATAATGACAGTAGTTACAGTGCCATTTTATATTTTTAATGAAGTGTTTTCACAAAAATTAATTCATCTGCTTCTCATGACATTTAATGAGAGATTCCATCCCTGAAGCCAGTGTTTCAGTTGGCCTCTGAAACACTTTTAGTATTTGTGGAGCAAAAAGGGCCAGGGTCCTCTGTTTATTACTATTACTTAGAAATTTTGTGTTTTCGAATGGATAGGTGGCTATAACTGAGCTTCTTGTCTGTAAGGTCGCTTTCTGCTATTGTTTTGAAAGTTCCTGGAGTTCCCACTCTGGAGCAGTGGGTTAAGGATCTGGTATTGTCTCTACAGTAGCTGCGGTTGGGGTTGCTGCTGAGGTGCAGGATCAATTCTCAGTTTAGTGGGGTGGGATAAACAATTCAGTGTTGCCACAGGTGTGATATAGGTCACAGCTATAGCTCAGATTTGATCTCTTGCCTGGGAACTTTCATATGCTGAGGTTACAGCCAAAAAAAAAAAAAGAAAGAAAGAAAGAAAAGGTTCTTGTTATTTTAAATAAACTGTCAAAAAAAAATGTACCTCCTTTTTTTCGTCCTTTCCTTTTAAACACAGAATGACAGGGGCTACAACTTGTGAATAGCCACATGCTATCTACAGCTGGCAATGGTAATTGATTCAGAATTGGGACCTTGTTCCTGCCTTCTATTGCAGAGTTCCAACTCTGTAGTTTCCAAGTTCCTATTTGTTTTGTACAGAACTTTTCCACTCACATGTTTATTTTCTGTTTACTCCAGAAGCACCAAGTCTGAAGGAAGCAGAAGGAAAAGAACCTGAGCTCTTTGTAAGCAGATCTAGGCCTGTGGCAGCCAAGGCCAAGCAGGCACATCTCACCACCCTGAAGCATATACAAGCACCCTGGTGGAAGAAGCTTGGGGAAGAAGCAGAAGATGAGATTGATGTCCCAAAGGATGAACTTAGTGTAGAATTAGGAACTTTATTCATTGGTGGAACCAAACCTCCTTAAGGAGTTACTGGAGGAATGACACAAAACTCTCTTTCAATAGATTATGTTGGTTCTTCCTCTGACCTGCTAGTGCTGTCCTAACTCATGGTTTTCCAGAGTTTCCTCTCCACACAAGACTCAAAGGCAGTAAGCAAAGAATTACCTTCTACCTCTCTCTCAGTTCTCTTTTTCTTTTCTCCATGCCTCCTTCCTTGTCCACACAAATTGGTGTGGCTTTTATTGTGGAACTAAACTCACATGGTATTCCTCTGCTATTAGAAATGTGTTATTTTGTTATTGTTGTTTCTCTATTTTCCAACTAAAGTGTTTTCTAAATAAATATTTTCAACAATTGTTCTGAAAAAATTGTCAGCATTACTTCAACTTTTCACATTTATTATTTAGAATTTCTGTTTTTCTTTTAATATAGGAAATATTAAATTGCTCTTGGCTTTTATTAAGGTGAGGACAATAAATGGTCAATTGAAGGACATTTAACTTTTCTACAAAACAGTGTTTGAACTCATTTTATTTTTAAAAGGAACTACATTAAAAAAATCCTCCTAATATTCAATACAAGAAATATTTTTCCAGATAAAATTACATTCTTTCTATTAAATTATGAGAACTGCATAACCCACTATTTCCATTTTGGCTTTATCTCCTAGGAATCTCACAGCTAAATACAATGCTTAATTTCTCTTATGATTTTAGGTACCTATATAATTATTCAGTTCCAACCTAATAATTTCTGATTTCCCTGTTTATCTTTTAACTGTATTTTAATGCAAGAAGCCTCCTCAATTTGTGTTTGTAACAAAGCCTCACCTGCATTCCCAAACCCTTCTCTTAAAAGCCTTAAGCTGCTAGAGTAGGGCAGCAAGCCCTCTTACCGCCAAAGTTCAGATGAAATTTTACTGCATGTGAGGAAGGAATAGAAACAAAACCTAGCTGTCTGTGTGTAGGGGCCATGGGGATAGGAAACATTGTAGCCCCAGACACAAGTAGAGAACCAGTATTGCTGAGGGATGGATAGAAACAAAAACTCTCTCTCCTGGGAGTGGAGGGGGAAATTACCTTGGGCCCAGAAATCCTGCCAATATAAAGCAGACGTCTACTAATGCTGCTAATGAAAGGAAATTTTCCTGTTAAAGACCAACCACAAATATGAGGTAGTTTGACTGCCCTGCCTGGGGTAGAAGGGTAGGAACCTGGGGAAAGCCCTACCTCCAATCCTAGGAAGAAGAAACGTGGCCTAAGATTCAGGCTAGATTGGGAAAACAGACCACCCAAGTACCAACAGCAAGCCTAGCACCAAGTAATAAGCAACGGTAGTGTACTGCTGAGGTAAAGGATGGTGTATGGAGAGAGACGCCCTCTTTGTGGCAAAAGTGTATAGGGATGGCTGAAAGTGGAGGTGGAGCAGGAACACAAAAACCTTCAAGCCTTCCAGATCCCACTCTAAACATAAAAAAACACCAGCTAAAAATTAGAGGAGTTTGAAGACTATATAGCGCATTAAAGATAAAAAGAAAAACCAAACCCAGCTTAACTCCCGACTGGTTCAACTCAATCTCCCTGCAATACTGCAATGTAATTTTTTTAGTTTTATCTATTTATTTGTTTGTTTGTTTTGCTGTGAGGGCTGCACCCATGGCATATGGAGATTCCCAGGATAGGGGTCCAATCGGAGTTACAGCTGCCGGCCTACACCATAGCCACAGTAACACGGGATCCGAGCCACATCTGTGACCTACACCACAGCTCGTGGCAATGCCAAATCCTTAACCCACTGAGTGAGGCCAGGGATAGAACCTGCAACCTCACGGTTCCTAGTCGGATTTGTTTATGCTGCATCACAATGGGAACTCCCATTTTTTTGTTTTAATTTCTGCCTTAATGCCGTATTACCTTCTGACTTAAAATGCTGCTATGTTTACAATATAGCAATTCAGTATTACTCATATATATGAAAAATACATGACATGAAAAAATTATTTTATCAATATTTAATCAACAACTTGTCATAATTTAATTTTGAGGACTTGCTCACATCAAAGCTTATTTTCTATAGAGAAAAATGTACCAGAGTGGGTATAATATAAACACAATTCTTAACATTTCATGTTTATAAACCTATAGAGTACCTAGAAATAGAAATTTCTGTGGTTAATAGAAATTCTGTAGGAAAGCTACTCTTCACGATGTTTTTCATTTTAGGAATATCCATATCCATTTAGGTCATTTTCAAATTATGACAAAAAAGAATCCAAATGCGATAATTGCTACTGAATTTTAATGATTAATTTTTAAAGACTTTATTCATCTTATAGCTGAAAGTTTGTGCTCTTTGACTAGCATCCCATTCCCCTTACCTCTCAGCCCTTGGTAACCACCATTCTGCCTCCTGTTTTTGAGTTTGACCTTTTTTTTTTTTTAAGATTCTACATATAAGTGAAATCATACAATTTTTCTCTGATTTATTTCAGTTAGCATAATATCCTCTTGTTGTCACAAATGGAGGATTTCTTTCTTGTGACCAAATAATATTATATATTTATATTTTCTTACATATTATTTATCCAAAGATCCATTAACACTTAGGTTGTTTCCATATGTTGACTATTGTGAAAAATGCTGCACTGAACATGGGGTTGCAGATATCTCTGAGACAATGGAAATGGCATCTTTAGAATTCCATAAACAGCAATGATATCTTTCAAAAAATGAAGGAAATATATTTTTTCCAGAAAAACAAAGCTGATCATAAAGGAAAAACTAAAGATTTTTTAGACAGAAGAAACAGGATACAAGATAGAAATTAGATCTATACAAGAAGTGAGGGAGGAGTTCCCATCGTGGCTCAGTAGTTAACAAATCCGACTAGGAACCATGAGGCTGCGGGTTCGATCCCTGGCCTCGCTCAGTGGGTTAAGGATCTGGCGTTGCCGTGAGCTGTGGTGTAGGTCAAAGACACAGCTTGGATCCTGCATTGCTGTGGCTCTGGCATAGGCCGGGGGCTAAGACTCCGATTCAACCCCTAGCCTGGGAACCTCCATATGCTGCGAGAGCGAGCCAAGAAAATGGCAAAAAGACAAAAAAAAAAAAAGTGAGGGAAATTGTAAAAATGAAAGAAAATGTAAAATTTTTTTCTTATTTGTAATCAATTTAAAAGTTAATTGTCAAAGAGAATCTCAAAAGCAGAAAAAGAGAAGTGACTTGTCACATACAAGGGATTCTCAATATCAGGAGTTTTGTCGTCAGAAACTTTAGAGGCCAGAAGGCAGTGAGCCTATGTACTGAAGGTGCTAAAAGAAAATAACAAATCAAAACTGTCAGCCAAGAATCCTATATCTGACAAAACTATCTTTCAAGAGTATGAGGGAAATGAAGACATTCACAGAAAAACAAAAGCTGAGGGAGTTGATGATCACCAGACTTGCCCTGCAAGAAATGCTCTAGAGAGTCCTGCAGGGTGAAGTGAAAGGTCATTAGACAGTAACTCAAAGCTGTATGAAGAAATAAATATTTCATAAAGGAATTTGAGTAATGCCAGGTGTCTGTCTGAAGACAACAGCATCTGAGAAAATGGAAACTCTACCATTTGGATGATTCAGTGTATATATCATAGATTCATGGCTGCGCTTTTTCATAGTCTCAAACATTTTTTATTTAGGCTGTTGCAAAATAATTTGTACATGTAATGGGGATATGTAAAGTCTCAAACGATGCCAGAAAAGTTATACATTTAAAATAAGACCTAGGAGTTCCTGTCATGGCGCAGTGATTAACGAATCCAACTAGGAACCATGAGGTTGCGGGTTCGGTCCCTGCCCTTGCTCAGTGGGTTAACGATCTGGCGTTGCCCTGAGCTGTGGTGTAGGTTGCAGACGCGGCTCGGATCCCGCGTTGCTGTGGCTCTGGCGTAGGCCGGTGGCTACAGCTCCGATTCAACCCCTAGCCTGGGAATCTCCAAATGCCAAGGGAGCAGCCCAAAAAATAGCAAAAAAATAAAAAAATAAAAAATAAAAAATAAAAATAAGATCTAGAAGACAAAAACATTTATAGGAATCATCCTCACAGGTCACATTTACATTTAAAATAAAAGCAACCATAGGGAAGTATTAGTCGAGGATTTTGTTTGTTTTTTGTCAGCACCCTCAGCATGTAGAAGTTCCCAGGGCAAGGATCGAACCCATACCACAGCAGAGACTGGAGATGCTGTAGTGACATCACTGGATCCTTAACCCACTCTGCCACAAGGGAACTCCTAGGCCAGTTTGTTTTTAAATATCTACCTCTGACTTCTAAATGTGTTCACCTGAGTTTGTAACTGTCTCAAAGAAAGGAAGGAAATACCATGTTCTCAAAGGCCTACTTCTTTGCCAAAGTGTCAAAGACATTCACGGTAACCGAACTATATTTACACTGCCATTCTAAAGCACTCTTATGAATTAAAGAGCTCAAAAGTTATAATCCAAAAAATATGTTTCCTATTTCTTAATAAAATTGTAAACATTCTACTTCACCTCTTCACTGTGTTCCTTGAAGAGAAGTTCTATAGTTTCTTTGTCAGCCAAATAGAGGATGAACTGAAGAGCCTGTGTTCTGTGGGCAAAAGTTAACAGACACATACCTAATGTCTGTGAGACTAAAAAAATATTTGGAGAGTTGTACATCTGCATGTTACAGTTGGAGTAATGAGTCTCAAATTCGATAAAAAAAAAAAAGCAATGTAATTAAAAAAAAAATTAAAGTCTATGTTTTCCCTTAAAGAGTCTACAGTGTAAAACAATAATTTCCAATATGTTGTTCATAGACTTCTTTCTGTAGGGAATAGTCCTGAGACCTCTTTGGGGTTTTTTGTTTGTTTTTATTTTGTTTTTTTGGTTTTTTTGTTTTGTTTTGTTTGTTTGGTTTTGTTTTTTTAGATATACCATTTTATTGTTTGTAGGACAGCCATGAAAAATTATGCAAAGGGCTATAGCCCAGACTCCAACACAAGTCTAAATGGAATACTAAAAAACATTTTAAAATAACCAAATAAGTTCTGTAGAATTGTAACATAGTCACTGAAATAAAAACTCAGTACATGGTTTAATCATTTGATTAAAGACAGCCAAAAAGAATTAAAAGCTAGGTATATGAAAATTGCCCTAGATACAGTGCAGAGAGAGAAAGCAAATAGTTTTTATTGAAAATGAGAGGCAAATGTCTTTTTTTATATTACTCAATGAATTTATTACATTTATATTTGTACAATGATCACCACAACCCAGTTTTATAGCATTTCCATCCCAAACCCCCAGCGCATTCCTCCACCCCCAAACCTGTCTCCTTTGGAAACCATAAGTTTTTCAAAGTCGGTGAGTCAGTATCTGTTCTGCAAAGAAGTTCATTGTGTCCTTTTGTCAGATTCCACATGTAAGTCAAGTCCTGAGACCTCTTCAGTTACCATAGGATCAAAACTAGTTTCATAATAATACCTCAATGTTATCTGCCTTTTAGACTGTGTTGATATTTGCACTGATGGTACAAAAGAAATGGTGCTGAAATGCTAACAGGAATCAAGGCAGAGGCACCTGACCATTACAGTAACCACTGTATTCTTCATGGTCATTCATGCACAATACTGAAATCAAAAAGTGACCACCCTCACTTCCCATTGTGGCTCAGTGGATTACAAACCCAACTATTATACATGGGGATGCGGGTTTGATCCCTGGCCTCACTCAGTAGGGGTTAGGATCCAGCATTGCTGTGAGCTGTGGTATAGGTCACAGACATGGCACAGATCCTGCGTTGCTATGGCTGTCGTGTAGGCCAGCAGCTGCAGCTCCAATTAGACCCCCAACCTGGGAACTTCCATATGCTGTGGGTTTGGTCCTAAAAAGAATGTTCTCATAAAGCAGTAAAGATTAATTTTATTAAACTTCAGTATGAATTCACATTTGGATACATACCAATATTAATTAGTTTAAAGGTATTCAATAAAATTATATAAACTTATTATTTGATAAATCATTTAAAACAAAAGTATTATG
Organism: Phacochoerus africanus; assembly: GCF_016906955.1. Lineage (NCBI taxonomy): Eukaryota > Metazoa > Chordata > Mammalia > Artiodactyla > Suidae > Phacochoerus > Phacochoerus africanus. The sequence goes on from NC_062544.1 coordinate 219,317,255, forward strand.
TGTATTATATCTGTATATAGGAAATACTGAATGCATGTGTATGTGTGTGTCCCTCAACACTTCTGCACATTAGCTGGTGAAATCAACCATGGTGGGTATGCCTACTTCACAGAAATCAGTAGATAGTTGGTATATGTATAAGGAAAATTTTGCTCTTGGAGAAACATTTCCTCCAGTTATTAAACATTTACTAGCACATCACTGCTTATAATCCACCTAAACAAACGTTCTGTGAAATCTGTGATGGTTAATTTTATGTGTCAATTTGACTGAGCTAAGGGATGCCCAGAGTGCTGGTAAAATTTCTGTGAAAATGTTTCTGAAAAAGATTAGCATTTGAATCAATAGACCAAGTAGAGAAAATCTGCCCTCCCCAATGTGGGCAGGACTCTGTTGAGGGCCGGGCCGGAACAGAACAGAAAAGGAGAAAGAAGGGCCAATTCGGAGTTCCCATTGTAGTGCAGCCGAAACAAATCCGACTAGGAACCATGAGGTTGTGGGTTCAATCCCTGGCTTTGTTCTGTGGGTTAAGGATCCGGTGTTGCAGCTCGGATCTGACGTTGCTGTGGCTGTGGTATAGGCTGGCAGCTACAGCTCTGATTCAACCACTAGCCTGGAAACCTCTATATGCCACAGGGTGGCCCTAAAAAGATTAAAAAAAAAAAAAAGAAAGAAAGAAAGGCAAATTCTTATTGTCTCTTCTTGAGCTAGGATGTCTGTCCTCAGACACAGTAGCTTCTGGTTCTCAAGCCCTTCAGACTCTGGGACTTGTACTAGCAGACTTGGGCCTGCCTCAGACTGGGAGTTAAACTATTGACTCCCCCTCATATTCAAGCCTTTGGACTGGGACTAAATTAGACGGCTGGCTTCCCTAGTTCTCCATTTTGCAGAAGGCAGACTGTGGAACTTCTCATCCTCCATACCCACATGATGCAATTCTTATACTAAACCCCTTCTTATATATATTTATATAATAAAACAGAATTTTACTAGTTCTGTTTTTCTTAGGAACCCTAATACAGAGTCCTCATAAATATTTAAGTATATCATGTGGTCTTGAAACCCAAAAGTTTAAGAACTCCTGATCTAAGATATTCATTTCAGCACTAGTCTTTAACAGTTGATCCCTTTCTTAGTCTATTTGAGAATGATATGACTTCATCAAATCATCCCACCCTGCCTCTCCAGGAACTTAGTTATACTACTACTACTGATGCTGCTTCTGTGTAACTGTTGTCATTTATTATGTGATATGTGCCTGATTCTGATAAATATTTGATGACCATTATACTTACAATGTCCCTTATCTTGTAGGAACATTTATAATTTTCATTTTACAGATGTAAAAACTGAAACTGCAAGACACTAACTTGCCCAAGTTTAAATCCAGGTCTTTACCACTCTAAAATGAACCATTTATTCATTTCAATTAATTATCCATTCATTCACTCAACCACTCTTTTGGTACTTGAGATTTATATAGGTATTTAACTGGTTGTGTGAAAATGGCCCATCCACTTTATGAAACACCTCTTGATGGCTGGGATGGGGTCCTATAATTTTTTTAGTCCCTCTACTGGTATTTATGAACTTTGAGGTACTCAAGTAATAATTGTTTCTCAGTATTTGACCAAGTGTCTATTACCTTGGAAATTTTAAACTCTAATAAGACACAACTATTTACTCAATAAATATCTATAAACATCTATGATGTAAAATATGTGTGCTAGATGCAGAACACAGAGAGTCTCTGCTAATGGAGTTTACATTCCAATAGAAGAGATAAACATTAAACAAGTAAATGATTTAAAGTATGATGTGTTGCAGCACAGCGGAAATGAATCTGACCAGTATCCATGAGGATGTGGGTTCGATCCCTGGCCTCACTCAGTAGATTAAGGACCTGGTGTTGTGAGCTGTGGTATAGGTTGTAGACGCAGCTCAGGATCCCATGTTGCTGTGACTCTGGTGTGGACTGGTAGCTACAGCTCTGATCTGACCCCTAGCCTAGGAACTTCCATATGCTGCAGATGCGGCCCTTTAAAAAAAAAAAAACAAAACAAAACCCAAAAGTATGACATCTATTATTTTGCAGGAAATAATGTATATATGAAAGTCCCTAACTTTGTCTGGAAGATGACCAGAAGCCCCTCAAAGAAGAACTGACCAGTCCAGGGAGTAGAAGGGGAGTGTTCCAGGCCAAGGGAATAAAAAATACTCTATCTACTCAACTAAAATGTTATGAAGAAGGCACTTAGAAACTATTTATTGAGTGTGGATTTGGCTAGCCCACATGGAAAGTGGTCTTTCCAAGTCACTAAGAGACTGAAGCAATTTTAAGTGCTCAGAATTTTCATGTAATATACTCACAAGAATAAATGATAAAAAGAATAGAAAGATTAATAAAATAACTCAGATTAAAGTAATAAATGTAGAATAAATAAACTGGCTTCATAGAATGCTCACATAACTTAGAGAAGACAAGAAAGTTGTAGCAAGGTCCTGGATGGCCATCTCTAGAGTGTGCAACCCTTGGCACTACACAGGCATAAAGGGAAAGTCACATATCTTAATGGAAGAGTCTCCCAGGGAGTAGAAACTTAATACGTGTGTCCCTACCAGAGTCCTCTAAGGTGTCTTTTTACTGGGTCTGTAAATTATGCAGCCAACTACTTCATTTGTATTAATCAGTATTTCTCGGGCCTGTCAGCCTAACGTAAATGCGTGTAAGGAAAGGAAATGAGAAGGTGCGTAATCTTGAAGGCTGAGAGGAATAAAGCAAGAGAGAAAGGCTGAGACTACATTCCCGTCAAGCATCAGAAGAGAAGCTGTTAACTCCTGGTTATACAAAACCTATTAACAGCTTAGTTTTGACTTTAGGTTGAATATGTTTTTCTAAACAGCATGCTTACAACTCTCAAGTAGCAAATGCAGAAAATCTCTTACTTGTTAAAGAAATCTTCTAATAAAGATCAAGAAGAGTTTATTTGGCAGAACGGGACAATTTATTGGCATTTAGGACATCTATAGACTTTCTCACAGTATCTGCTTTACATGCAAATCATCAAAATTATTAGTTATGTTAGCAATGGTGGGGTGCCTGTTAATCTTGGTGATGTTCTTGGCTAGAAGTACTGATGAGGGTAGGCTTCAGTGGTACAGTCCTTGAAAGGAGCTATGAAGTGTATTAGAAATATCAGTTTGATATGTAACTTGAGTTCTAGTGGCCTCTTTGAGCTAGTGTATTAACTCACTAAATATAGTTTTATCCTGAGGCACCTTTAGAGTACTTGGGAGTTCTCCAAAAGAGGGGCCTACTACATGCCATAAGATGCATAATAAGAACATTCTTCAAACTGATGGGCTAGAGAATTCCCCTTCACAAGTCTTGCTTAAAGGCCTGAGATTTATTCTTAGATCCCAGATAAAAAATAAACTACATAAGTGCCTGACACATGATCTGTGCTTAGTATTTGTTGAATAAGTGTTGAATAGGAGCTGTATGGTTATGTTCCCTAGGAATTGTCTTCTGACTTCAGATTCCTCATGCCATTGGATCTAGATGCCTTAGTATGAAAAAGTCACCACTGCTCCCCATATGACTTATATATTGTAAATGCTCAATAACAAATCACATAGAAATAGTGCCTGAGTTCTTGTGGCATGAATGTTGCTTCGCCTCTACAAAATACTGTGGACTCATCCCTTATAGAGAATAGGCCACTTATTTTAGCCATTCCCCTGCTTTGTCTACAAGGGCTTCCAAGAGTTTCTGCCTGGCTCCACATGCTCCATGAAGTATCCAGAGCCTGCCGATTTTGTCGGAAAAGACTCTTGAAGTTAGAACGGCCTACATTGGCGATCCCATCGTGGCTCAGCAATTAACAAATCTGACTAGCATCCATGAGGGTGCAGGTTCAATCTCCAGCCTTGCTCGGTGGTTAAGGATCTGGCATTGATGTGAGCTGTGGTGTAGGTCACAGAGGCAGCTCGGATCCTGCATTGCTGTGGCTGTGGCATAGGCTGGCAGCTACAGCTCCAATTTGACCCCTAGCCTGAGAACCTCCATATGCTGTGGGTGTGGCCCTAACAAGCAAAAAAAAAAAAAAAAGAAAGAAAGAAAGAAAGAAAGGAAGGAAGGAAGAAAGACCTCCATCAATTCTCCTGGAGTCTGGCTTATTCCAGGCCTTAGAATCAAAACAGCTCTGACATCCCTCACCCCTGAAGACATAGTAGGAGTTTTTTTTTTACAATGGTTTCTTCTTCAGCTTTCAGAAGAGCAGCTCCCAGCAAGACCATAGCTGGGAGACAACTCTTGCCATCCCCCAGGCAAGGATGCCTGGTCCTTTAGTTCTCCTGTTCTCATATATGCCAGAGCCCTGCCCACTTTTGAGCAAACTGCTGCTCAGCAAGAGCCTAAAGACAAGCATCAGGGCCTAAACATCAAGGCAGGAGCAGAAACTGGCAAGTTTCTGTATCCCTCAGGCATCTCTGATGCTTCTGAGAAAACTGAACCAGGACATTTACTCATTCTACCCTTGCAGCCCTCTCAGAACACAACCTGCTATCCTTGCTCTCCATCCCAAAGCTCATCCAGCAGCAGGCAAGGAAACACCACAGCTCCACAGACAAAAGAGGTCCTTGAATCCCAACCTCTTCTGTCCTCAAAGATAGACCATCTACAGAGAACTGTGGAGAGCACAACTCTCCTGGGCAGGAGCTGGAAAATACACATCAAGGCTGCTATACTTTCCAAATGTTAAGGCAAACAAGAATTTGAAACAAAACTCATTAGGCCTTGTCTCAGTTTTCCTAAAGCCAGCTCAGTCTCTCCTTGAGCCTAGTGCCTAATCAGGAGTGCCAACCTTCCCAGGAGCAAAGTCAGAAGAAAGTTCCAATTCCTATCGAGAACCTCCTCTGGCATCTGTTTCTAGGAGTCAATTGGTATAAAGGATGACTACCAGATGGGACATAGAAACAAATGGACTGAAATCTATCCCATATCATATTGGCCTCCTTGGGACACCAGAATAAATAATTCACAGAACAGCAGTCCATCTGTCTTCTGCATAGGTGGAACATTTATTCCCATCTACTGCCACTGCGTACTGTAAGAAATGAGCAACCCAAGTATGCAAAGTATCTCTCTGCATTTCCAGAGGAAACAGCTATGACTACTTATGAGGGCCAGGGATTTCTGAAGAACAATCTTTTCTTAGGTTCTGAGTATTGGGTATCTGTATACTCTGGATCTGTCCGGTATTTTTGCTGATGTAGGGGAATATAACTGAAAGACAAGACCTCCGCAGGCAAATAGACACAGATACTTTCACACAAAATCCAGATCTCATAGACTTCTTCACTCTTAGGGAATCATGATTAATGAGGATTTTATTTAATGACTGTATTTAAATATAACACACACAGAACAGCTGTATGAGAGGCCTACACATTGTCAGGGAGCAGGTTCAGCTGTTGATGCACTTGCCTGGGTGCCTCATTACTAAACAGCTGCAGTTGATATTCAGCAACATTCCTTGCTTACTGACCTCAAATAAAATCTCTCCGAGAGCCTGCAGAAGCCCTTCAAGCCTCGGCTCATGTTGGGCCCTGGACGTGCTGCTCTGTACATTCCAGGTTTTAAGAAGTCCAAGAGAATGAAGCAAAAGCCAGCACGCTTGGTCTGTTTTTCTAAAATTACAGTCCCCTGCACCCACTATACCCCTTCTCTGTTGTATTTTTTCTAAGCATTTGCCATCTACCATATTACAGTTAATCCTTGAACAACATGGGAATTAGGGGCACTGACCTCCTGAAATGGTAAATCCCAGAATAAATTCTAGTCCATTATCCCTATATATGTTTCTTTGTTACAGGTGGTTCTGTATTCATGGGTTGAACCAACCACAGGCCAGAAAGTGCAGTACTATGGTATTTATTATTGAAAAAAAAATCAGTGTTTTCTTAGACCAGGGCAATTCACACCTGTGTTGTTCAAGAGCCAACTGTTTAGTTTTTTCTCTCCTCACTAAATTATTGTTTTCAAAATGGCAGGAATTTGTTTTCCCTTGATCTCAGCTATATCACCAAGTCCAAGAACAGTACACACTAATTACAGGGGACTACAATTTAGATGGTCACCAGAAAATGCCTTACTGATGTTTGATCCACAAAGATTTATGTAATAAACATTAGCACGAGGATGCATAGGGTGGGCTGAGTGCCTGACACACAGTAAGTCTCAATAAATTCAAATAATACTAATTGTCAAGGGAGTCCCTGATATCACAGGAGCTGGCTACTTTTATTCCTTTCCTTAGAGGCTCTGTGACTGTTACTGGAGCACCTCACTGACTCCTCTTCCAGTACCAGAGCCCTCAACCCTCACCTTCTGCTTAAGGGCCAGTTCTGGCACCACTTATTCAAAGGCATTCTCTAGTATTCACTACTTTCCCTCTAACTCAAATCCTTAGAAACATCTCTGATCCTTTCATACAGATGCCAAGTTCTACCTAGTTCGAGTCACATTAGTAAGTCGCTGTTTGTGAAACTCACTTTAATCTGGTTCTCATTTTTCATCAGTAAAATGAAAAAGTCATATTAGATGTCCTACTTTCCGGTCTAATATTTTATGACTCTAAGAGCAAAACCCACATTCTTTACCCTCCTCACAGCTCATTCAGCAATCCTAATGGCAGCTGGTTTCTGCAGTGCAGAGTCTCCGCGAATGCCCAAACTACAATGTCGATCAGTCTTGACCAACCCCGCCCGCGGAGGTATCAGAAGCAATAAGCGCAGCCACTTTACTTTGGAAACACCTGACCTTACCAAGAAGGCCCGCCCTCCCGGCATTTCCGGCTCTTCCCCAAATTTTCTTCCGGAACACTTTCTCGGGTCTGACTCCACCCCTCCCCCACTCTTTAGAGTCTATTGGCTGTTTCTTTGAGGAAGTGGAGCATTTCCTGACGTTGATTGGTCTCGGTCATTGTTGACGGGTTAGGTACAAACAAGGCGTGCCTGGTCTCCCTGGTAACGCCCTGTCAATAGCCCTGATTGGTCCATATCCTAATCCCAGTTTCCGTCCCAACAGCGAGTGGTTGAGTCCCGCAGCGGGGCGCGGCGGAGGTGGGTGTCGTGTACGGGATTCCCGAGCTGACGTGGCTTAAATTTGGGAGGGGGGCAGCTGGCGCCTCCGGCAACAGCCTCTTCCAGGTGAGTGGGGGGCACTCCCCAACTCCTCCCTTCCTTGAGCCTTGTAACGGTCACCCCCACCACAAGGCCCGCAGGTCTGCCGAAGCAGCCACACTCGGGTCCCCTCCCTCCCGCCTCCTGATTTAGTCCTGGATCCGGCCCTTTAATCCACCTTCCTTCATCTACGGGGCCTAGTTCCAATCGTTTACTCGCCAGCTGGCGCCGCTGGATGGTTTCAGGGTCGCCCTACACGGCCTCCAGGCACATATGCACTGTCCGCCCCCTCCTTTGGACTTTTCTCCTCTGGGATAGGCGGAGAAAGGCGCTCGGGTCAGCCCTGTCCGCACAGCCTCGTTCCCTAAGCAGCCTGCTCAGGCCGACCTGTGTACGCAGCAGCCGACGTCGGAGAGAACCTGCCCGGCCCCTCTGCGGTCAGGCCCTAAACAAACTTAGTGTCTGGAAGGGGAGGCGGGAGCCAAACAAATCCAAGGTCTTGAGGGCGGATATCACAGAAACATTGGCGCTATTAACGCAAATGTGGGTCTGTCGAACGATCCTGGATCCTGCTACTGAGTTGCTGGGGAGGTTCAGAGAGAGGGATGATCCTTGCAATCCCATTAAGACTAAAATCCCAGGAATCGGAGGGAGTCAGGTTATTAGAGGAAAGGGAACCCTGAAGAAAGTTCTGGAGGAAAAAGAACTTGATTTGAAAATGGAGGATGTTTATTCTGCGTAACAGGTTGGTGTGTAGGAGTGTTAGGGGTAGATAACCCCCCTCGACAAATGAGGAATATATTTGTCTGACTTGAAGAGTTTCAGTTGGTCTGTGGGGAGAAGACAATTTAAGAGTAGGGCAGAGATATTTAAAGATCGCTGGATAAGTACTTTCACTTTTGGAAATAGTTGGAAGCTTTCCGAGCTTTTAAAGAATCTCACAGTTTTGTGCAAGATAGCACTAGAGAGCTCACTACAGAAAGGCTGGAGGCCTTTTCAGAAGCACGAAGTAATTAAATTTGGATGATCAGAATGATTATGAACTGTCAAAATCAGTAAGTGTTCTTTTGGAAGTGACAGGATATGGTCATGGAATAGATATAGGGAAGAGTTGAAGAGAATTAAAAAATTGCAGACATTGTACACTGACTGTTTCACAGCTTTTACGTTTTATTCTTTGACCATGGAATGACCATTTGATGCTTTTCTCTTTGCTTGTTAAATTTGTTCGAGTACATCAGTACTTTCCAAGTATTTTTAATTGCACTATCAGTAATACATATTTGAGTAACTATCCTCTAAATACTGTATACTCAATTATAAATAATATATGAATAACACTATAAGTATGTAACTTATATAATACACAAAACATATTTAAAAGGATAAAAAAAGTCTTGCTGGAGTTCCCGTCGTGGCCCAGTGGTTGACGAATCCGACTAGGAACCATGAGGTTGCGGGTTCGATCCCTGGCCTTGCTCAGGCGTTGCCGTGAGCTGTGGTGTAGGTTGCAGACGCGGCTCGGATCCCGCGTTGCTGTGGCTCTGGCGTAGGCTGGTGGCTATAGCTCCGATTTGACCCCTAGCCTGGGAACCTCCATGTGCTGCGGAAGCGGCCCTAGAAAAGGCAAAAAAAAAAAAAAAAGTCTTGCTTATTTTCTAGGACACTCCCCACCAAATTTGAAAATCACATAAAGGTGTTTACTTATGTTTTTGAGAAAGATAGTTGCTTCTCTGAAGAATCCTCCTTTTTTTTGGGGGGGGGACTTTCATTTCTCTGGGATGCAGCCTTTCATAAAAATAATTATTGTTAGGATTAATTCTTATTTCCTTCTGCTTAAATCTTAAAAGTGTCTCTGTTTTTCCCCTTTACATTAGTGGATTAAAAGGATGTTGATTTTATTCTTGTTTATAAAAAAATAAATCACTCAAACTCTTCTAGCTTAACCACTGTTAGTAATAAATTATTTGGGACACATTTCACCACTCATCATTACATATTAGCTTATTGTTAGGAACCACTATATGAGAGGATGTTAGGGTCTGTAATACTCTATTTTTAAATAAGCTTTTAAATAAACCAACAAATGTGCTTTTGGTAAAAGTAATTTTGATACAAAGGGATGTAATATAAAACCAAAAATCTCATTCTCTTCTATGGACTGACCCTTTTCCCCATTCCCTATTTCCCAGGAAGCAAGCACTGTAAATAGTTTATTCTTAAGAAACTTTTTGATCGTTTTCAAGCACACAGGTAATATATATTTCCTTTTCTCTCACACAAGTTGAATCATAATATGCCTGCTATTCCGTACCTTTTTCTTCCCACTTAATACTATAAGGTATTTTTCCATACCCATAAATATAAAACTACCTCATTCTTTTAAAGGGCTTTACAACATTCCCTAGTAGAAATATCAGTATATGTTTAGCCTGTCCCCTGTTGATGGACATTGAGATTTCATTCAGTCACTAGCCATCACAAAACTGCAGTAGTGAATATCCATGTACATGTATCCTTGTGCCTCTGTGTGAGCCTGTCTATGACATAAACAATATGGAATTCTTTGGGGTTCCACTACTCTGAATCATTTCATTTTAGTGCTTATATGACTCTAAGTATTATATACATTGTATGGGTGCCCTCTTACCTCCAGCCCTGTTTTTAGTCCCAGTGGAGAATGTTGGGTGATGAGGTTACTTAGAAAATAGGTTATCTTCTGTATCTCTACCAGCCAAGAAGCTTTGTTGAGCTCTAAGACTGGGAAAATTAGTGGACTTCCCTGTGCCTTAATTTACTTACCTTAGTGCTGGGGATATTGATAGAACTCCTCCTTGGGTTTGTTTTAATAATAAAATGTGTAAAGTGAGGAGGATAAATAAGTTAGTATGTGTAAAGCAATTGGAGCAATACTTAGTGCATAGTGCTGTTATATAAATCACAGCTACCACTTCCTTCTAAATTTGTATAATGAAAATCGTAGTTTTTTGTATCATGAACAATAGTTTCACATTTTCTAATTGTAAAACTATATCATAATATTGCACATGCTTTTCCCAGATATATAGCACCATTTTGTATCAGTTTCTTAAACTGGTTGAGAATCACTTGGAATTAAGGAAGACTACTGAGGCTAAATTAAATATGCATTAAGTTTGGGGAGTGACATGGAAATATAATCATTTTCTGTGTTGTAGTTTCTGTGGGAAAATGTGAGTTAAATTCCAAAGCAAATGGTGTGTATGTATGTAGTCAGAGGCATGTGCTCACTGTCTTTAGTTACTTTATTTCCCATGCCTTTTGTACTAGATTTTCTGTGGTTAAGAACATGTTCTATATTTCTTTCTTTTTTTTTTTTTTTTTTTTTGCTCTTTAGGGCCACACCCGTGGCATATGGAGGTTCCCAGGCTAGGGGTTGAATTGGAATTACAGCTGCCAGCCTACACTACAGTCACAGCAATGCCAGATCCGAGCCACGTCTGTGACCTACACCACAGCTCAGGGCACAACGCAATGCCAGATCCCTGACCCACTGAGGCCAGGGATCGAACCTTGGATTCATTTCTGCTGCACCACAACACAAACTGTTTCTTTTTATATCTTTGTGACTCTCAGCATAATTCTCTACACCAAGTAAATATTTTGAAAATCGTTATTGATAGCAGTGAAGACTGAAAAAGTAAGACTCGTTTAATTCTAAATGCCACCTCCACGCACAAGTGTCGAAATCCTGTGGCAGGATTTGTAGGAGTGGCCAACATTGACTTTGAGGGATTGTTTTATTTGCCTGAATGTTTTATTGAAGCCTGGCCTTGGCATGAAGCTCTTTATTTTATTATTTTTCCAACTTTCCATTCATGGTCTCGGTGCTTTAGAAAGTAATAGCAAGAACATTGCTTGTCCAGATATTCCTTACATGAATTTATTACTATATATTTTCCCCTTTACTAATTTTTATTTATACATCTGCCAGTTCTGTCCTGCAGTGAACCTGTCGCAGAGGGAAACCCATCTCTCTTTATTTAGCTTAAGCAAGGCTGCTTAGTAGCTCTCTTGGCCTTGAGTTCCCAGTCCCTCAGCTACCTAATGCACTTTATCTGTGCCTGAGATGCCCTTTCTTTTACATTTTCATGTTATTCCTTTGTCAACAGCTATAGGAATGACTCTTGCATCATGGAGTCATAATCCTGGACATGAGAATACCCCTTGTCAGTCTTACTCATTTTAAGATGAGGAAACTATAAAGTGATTGCCCAGTATAATACAACTTCTTTCTGTTGGAGACAGGACTGAAAGCTCAGTTTCTGGCTCCGAATTTGGTGCTTTTCCCACTAGACCATCTACTTTCTCACAGACCTCTCAGATTTTGAATCAGGTTGTGAGGGATGTCTTTTACTTTGGCCTGAAATGGTTCTTCTTTGACAGTTATGTGAAAGAACCTATTTTCCATTGAAAGAGTGTTTTTGTCTTGTTCAATAATGCTTATTTAGTGGAGGACCTTGAAATGTCTTGGTTTCTTTGAGTGTCAGTTTTTCTCATCTATAAAATGAGGATGATGATAACATATACCTTCCAGATTTTATAAGGGTTAGAAAAGTATGTATACAGAGTGTCTGATACATTTTGCTCAGTAATTGTTGCCATTAATAATATCTTCTGCTCCTCTGTGTATGTTCTTCATGTGCAATAATTAGTAGCATGATGATGGAGATCTGCCCTTCTAGGGAGGATGCATTAGAATCTTGTGTGTTGTAATGGTGGATTGTCGGGGGCAGATTTAGTTTGGGAAAAAACATTCAAGATTTTAATTTTATATTTGAAAAATGAAAAAAATCACATTTTCACAATAGAAATTACATATCCATTGCAGTCTTCATGACTAGTAGTGATATGCAAAAGATTTGAGCTAGGGGATACCATCCTGGGTGCTTTTTGGTTTCTGTTGAAGAACTTAGACCTGTTGACCTATGGAGTTTCCCATAGTCTGGGAATCGGACTTTCACTGGGGGCAGTTCAGCATATTGCCCTGTCTTCTGCACTTCCTGGAAATTGGCAGCTGGATCCAGAGGCTTCACCAGATTGAGGATTGATTGCTTTGGCAAAACTAGTAGTGGTGGAATGTTCTTTCATTAAGAGGCACATGGTGTATGGTTTTGCTCTTTGAAGCTAGGAGCTATTGATATTCAGTGTCTAGATCCATGAATTTATTACAGGTTGCAAAATATTAGACTAGATATTCCAGTTCTACCATTTGTTTTCATTTATTACTGGAATAATTTTACAAGGAGAGATATGTCCCTTCATTTACTGTTTGCTTCCTGCATGGTAAAGTTCAAATAGAAAAGGCAAGGTAAATCCTTGCACTTACCTAGTTTTCCTAATACATAGTTTAGATGATGACCAGTTGATTATTATTATGAGCTTGTGAATTTAAATATTTGGGGTGGATTTAAATATCTGTTGCAATTTAATTCATATTCTTACTAGGAGCTGAGTTGTTCCTTTGGCTGTTGGGAACCTCTTCAGTTTGTCTCCTGAGTCCTTCTGATGTGACTCTAGGTTAGTCTTTGATAGCTTCCATGATATTTTGTGTGATAAGATGTTTCAGGCTCATTTTGTGTATTTACTGCTTCAGAACTGGAATCAGTAGTTTTTCCAAGAAGCCCTCCTATTAAAAATAATTATTTTTAGTGGGGAATAGTATTTTAAGACTCCAGTCTAGGCTCTATAGAGATACTTATTGCTTCTCAGTTTGTCATTGTTGCCTTTTCGGTGGACAGAGCTAAGAAAGTATATGTACTAAGGTAAAATATCTTATAGGTTCATACTGATACTTTGAATATACATTTAAGATTAATTTTTATCTTGAGGTTCTTAATTTCTTCTATATTATATTTGTATCTCCCTTTTTCATAATGAAAATATGACAGAATTACTATGCCCATAGCTACTCATTTATTTTAGTCCCACATGATGCATACAATAGTCAAGAAATAATAATGCTGATAATGACCACCGCCAGTTTTGGTTGTTAAAGTTTTTACAAGGTTTTTTTTGCATATGCTATTCATTCTCCCCAATTTTAAAAATTAGAGCCCTATATATTGTCAGAGTTTATGCATTAAATACAATGCTCTCTCCATCCCAGTCTTAGTTCTATGAGTAACATATTTATTGCTCACCACCAGTGCTTATGGTGGTGTTTCTTTAGCCATTTTGGTTGTCTCAACCTTTCTAATAGATGCCTTAGGAGAGGCACCTAGGAAAAATGTTTTTCTTACACTGCTGTTGAAAAGTCTGATCATAGTCTTCTTTTTTTTTTTTTTTTTTCTTACAAGACACATGATATTTTGGCCTAAATCTCAAAGGATTTTTTTTCTTTTTTTCTTTTTGGGGCTGCACACATGGCATATGGAAGCCCCCAGGCTAGGGGTTGAATCTGAGCTGTAGCAGCCGGCCTACACCACAGCCACGTGGGATCCGAGCTGCATCTGCAACCTACACCACAACTCACGGCAATGCTAGATCCTTAATCCAGTGAATGGGGCCTGGAATTGAACCCACATCCTCATGGATACTAGTTGGATTCATTTCTACTGAGCCACGACAGGAACTCCCCCAAAGAATTTTTTTTTAAGTCCATTAGTTTTACTAGAATAGCTTATTGGTCATTCTGGGTTGATAGTCATAGGTACATGGTGGCTTCTTTGAATTTGTTACTTCAAATTTTTAGAATTTCAGAAAAGTGCTCTTGGGCTTTGTTTTTAGGTTTGTTCTGTACCTTTCCTTTGGTTTTCTTTTTCAGGGAATCCTATTCTCATCGCTTATCTTCAATATTTAAGATGAAGGTTGAACCTGTGTCCTCACGGATGCTAGTGAAATTTGTTAATTGCTGAGCCACAGTGGGAACTTTGTGGAATGATATAACATGAAACCTTTGGGATTGTTTTTTTGTTGTTGTTGTTCAGCATAATTTCTTAGAGATTCATCTAAATTGTTAGCTATATCACGTTTGTTCCTTTTTATTGCTATGTTGCATGCCATGGTATGTACATACAAACATACCTTGGATATATTGTGGGTTTGGTTTCAGACTACTGCAGTAAAGCTAATATCACAATAAAGTGAGTCACACAAATTTTTTGATTTCTCAGTGCATGTAAAAATTATGTTTACACTATATTTTAATCTGTTAAGTGTGAAGTAGCATTTTGTCTAAAAAATTCTTTATTGTGAAAAGTGCTATCATCTGAGCCTTCAGGGAGTTGTAGTCTTTTTGCCTGTATGGGGTCTTGCCTCAGTGCTTATGGCTGTTGACTGACCAGGGTGGTAGTTGATAAAAGTTGGAGTGATTGTGGCAATTTTAAAAAATTTGCTGCATCAATTGACTCTTCCTTTCCTGAATACTTTCTTTGTAGTGTGCAGTGCTGTTTGGGAGCATTTCACCCACAGTAGAATTTCTTTGAAAGTTGGAGTTGTTCCTCTCAAATCTTGCCAGTTTATGTACTGTTCTAAATGCTTTGTTGTCATTTGAATAGTCTATAGTTTCTTCACCAGGAGTAGATTCCATCTCATGAAACCACTTTCTTTGCTCATCTAGAAGCAGCAACTCCTCATCCGTTAAGATTTATCCTGAGATTGCAGCAATTCAGTCACATCTTCAGGTTCTGTTCTTAATTCGAATTCTCTTGCTGTTTCCACCACATCTGCAGTTAACTTCTACACTGAAGTCCTGAAGCCCTCACAGTTATCCACGAGGCTTGGAATCAACTTCTACCAAACTCCTGTTCATCTTATTATTATAATAATAATAAAAATAATGAATGAAGCATGATTTTTTTTTTTTTTACTGCACCTGCAGCATATTGAATGTTCTTAATGGAACATAGAATGGTGAGTCCTTTCCAGAGGGTTTTCAGTTTACTTTGAGCACATACATCAGAGGAATCAGTGATAGCTATAGCCTTACAAAATGTATTTCTTAAATAATAAGACTTGAGAATTGAAATTACTCCTTGGTCCATATGGGCTGTGGAGTGAATTTTTTGTTAGCAGGTATGAAAACATTAATCTCATTGTACGTCTTTGTGAGAGCTCTTGGGTAACCAAGTACATTGTAAGCAGGAATAATTTGAAAGGAATCTTTTTAATTTTTTTCTGTGCAGTAGGTCTCAAGAGAAGGGCTTAGATATTCAGTAAGCCATGTTATAAACAGCTGGGCTATTATCCAGGCTTTGTTGTTCCATTTATAGAGCATAGGCAGAGTAGATTTAACATTATTCTTAAGGCCCTAGGATTTCCAGAATGGTAACTGAGCTTGGGCTTCATCTTTTAGTCTCTAGCTGCATAGCCCCTAACAATAGATTCAGACTGTTCTCTTAGTTTTGAAACCAGGCATTAATTTCTCTCTAGCTGTGAAAGCCCTAGATGGCATCTTCTTTCAACAGACTTGTCTGCCTTGAAAATCATTTGTTTAGTGTAACCACTTTCATGACTTACCTTAGCTAGATCTTCTGGATAACTTGCTGCAGCTTCTACATCAGCACTTGCTGCTTCACCTTGAACTTTTATGTTTTGAACTCTGGAACCAATCTCTGCTAGCTTCAAACTTTTCTTCTGCGGCTTCCTGGCCTCTCAGTCTTCACAGAAAGGAGGAGGGCTAGGGGCCTGGCTCTGGATTAGGCTTTGGCTTGAGGGGATGTTGTAGTTGATTAATCTTCTATCCACACCACTAAAACCTTATCCATATCAGCAGTAAGGCTCTTTTGCTTTATTATCATTCATGAGTTCCCTGGAGTAGCCCTTTTCATGTCCTTCAAGAACTTTTCCTTTGCAGTCACAGTTTGGCTATTTAGCTCTAGAAGCCTAACTTTCCTTCTGTCTTTGCTTTTGCCATCCCTTTTTCACTAAGCTTATCATTCCTAGCTTTTGATTTAAAGTGAGAGACATGTGACTGTGCCTCTGCTTGAACACTTAGAGGACATTTTAGGGTTATTGATTGGCCTAATTTCAGTATTGTTGTGTCTCAAGGAATAGGAAGGCCTAAGGGGAGGGAGTGAGACAAGAGAATGGAGCAGTCAGGACACATGCAACATTTATTGATTGAGTTCACCATCTAATACGGAATGGTTCTTGATGTCCCAAATCAATTCCAATAGTAACATCAAAGGTCACTGATTATAGATCACCATAACAAGTGTGGGGCAAGGTTTGAAATATTGCCAGAATTACCAAAACATGACATAGAAACATGAAATGAGCATACATGGTGTAGGAAAAATGGTGCCAGTAGACTGGCTCAACGCAGGGTTGCCACAAACCTTCAATTTATACAAAATGCAGAATTTGTCAAGCAAGATAAAGCAAAGCTCAATAAAACGAGGTATACCTGTACCATAGTTTCTTTAACCATTTACTTGTTGAAGAACATCTTTGCTGATTCCAATTTTGGGCTCTTAAAACTGAAGCTACTAAGAACATGTATAGGTTTTTGTGTGACTTTAAGTATTCTTTTATCTGAGATCAATGCTTAGGAGTAAAATTATTGGGTCGTGGAGTTCCCATCGTGGCTCAGTGGTTAACGAACCCGACTAGCATCCATGAGGACACAGGTTCAATTCCTGGCCTCACTCAGTGAGTTAAGGATCCAGCATTGCCGTGACGTGTGGTGTAGGTTGTAGATGCAGCTCAGATCCTGAGTTGCTGTGGCTCTGGCGTAGGCCAGTGGCTACAGCTCCAATTGGACCCCTAGCCTGGGAACCTCCATATGCCCCAGGTGCAGCCCTAAAGAGACAAAAAAAACAAACAAAAAAATTGTTGAGTCATAAAATATATGCATGTTTAGTTTATGGTCACTTTTTTAATTTTTAAAAAATTGGAAGTATGGTTGATTTACAATATTATGTTAGTTTTGGGTGTATGGTTAATTTCTATTTGATTTTTAAAATGAAATTTCATTTCAACTTTCTTTTTTTCTAAGGCATGCTTTGTTATTCTTTTTAGTTGCATTTTCATTTCCAAAATGATTTTTTAAAATTTTAAATTATTGTGATTCTGCTTCATTTCTGGGGTTTTCTGTTTTTGATGGGAGATAATTGATGAACTTATTTGTTTTAATTCATACAAAGATAGTCTCTTACATATATCTATGACTGAATTTACCTTTTTTTTAGTGTTCAGCAGAGTTGGCATTATAAAAAAAGTTGGGAGTATGAAAGTTTAATTTTTCTTTTGTAAAAGTAAATATAATACACATCTCTGTCAGGTACCTGCTGTTTGTGCTTTGCTATTATTGTTAGATGCTTGGCGTACATTTAGGAATTAATACTTAGCTATTAATTTTTGTTAAGTAGGTGTTAAACTTGGAAGTAGATATTATTGTTTAAGCTTTTTTGAGGTATAAGTCACAAAAATATATGTATTTAAGCTTTTTTGAGGTATAAGTCACAAAAATATATATATAATACAAAAATATGATGTATTAGTATGTACATTGTATACACTCTTAAATGATTAGCATAGTCAAGCTAATGTATCTACCAACCTTACTTTGTATATGTGTGTGCGTGTGTGTGTGTCTGTGTGTGGTGAGAATATTTAAGATATACTCTCTTAGTATACTTCAAGTATACAATATTATTATTATCTGTAGTCACCGTGCTGTACATTAGATCCAAGAATTTATTCATATGGCATAATTAAAACATTGTACCCTTTGACAAATATCTTCCCATTTCCCCTACCCTGTACACCCTGGCAATCACTCATCTACTCTCTGTTTCAATGAGTTTGACTTTTTTAGTTTCCATATTTAGATGAGATCATTCAGTATTTGTCTTTCTGTACCTGGCTTATTTCACTCAACATAATGTCCCTTTTGTTCATCCATGTTGTTGTAAATGACTGAATTTACCTTTTTTTTAGTGCTGAATAATATACCACATTTTCTTTATCCATTCATCTGTCAGTGGACGCTTAGGTTGCTTCTGTATTTTAGCTGTTGTGAATAATGCTGCAGTGAACCAGAGTGTATAGATATCTCTTCAAGATACTAATTTTTTTTTCCTTTGAATATATACACAGAAATGGAATTGCTGGGTCAGATGGTAGTTTTATTTTTAGTTTTTTGAGGAACTTCCATGCTGTTTTCTGTAGTGGCTGCACCAATGTACATTTTCATCAACAGTGTTAAAGAATTCCTTTTTCTCCACATTCTGGTCAATACTTGTTATCTTTTATTTTTTGATAATAGTCTTTCTAATGTGTATTAGGTGATATTATGATTTTTCTGTGCAGTCCCTTGATATTTAATGATGTTGAGCATTTATCATACTGTTGGCCAATTGAATGTCTTTTGAGAAATGTCTAAATCCTTTGCTCATTTAAAAACTGAATTGTTTTCTTGTTAATGAGTTGTTTGAGTTTCTTATATATTTTGGATATTAGTCCTTTATCAGATGTGTGGTTTCCCAATAGTTTCTTCCATTCCATAGGTTTTCTTTTCATTCCGTTCATTGTTTCCTTTGCTGTTCAGAAGCTTTGTAGTTTGATTGAACCTCATTTTATCTATTTTTGCTTCCATTGTCTGCACTTTTGGGATTGTATCGAAGAAATATTACCCAGACCGGTCTTGAGAAGGCTTTTTTTTCTGTATTTTCTTCTGCTAGTTTTACAATTTTAGGTCTTGCATTTAAGTCTGTAACCCAGTTGGAGTTGATTTTTGTATATGGTGTGAGATGAGTCCGATTTTGTCTTTTGCATGTGGATATCCAGTTTTCCCAATACCATTTATTGAAGAGACACACATTGTGTGTTATGGGCACCTTCTTTGATGATCAATTGATGGTAAATGTGTGGATTTATTTCTAGGCTCTTTATTCTATTCCATTGGCAGATATGTCTGTTTGTATGCAGGTCCAACTGTTTTGATTCCTGTAGCTTTGTAGTATATCCTGGAATCAAGTAGTAGACACCTCTAGCTTCATTCTAACTCAAGATTGCCTTGGTCATTTAGGGTCTTTTGTGGTTCCATATGATTTTAGGATATTGTTGTTTCTACTTCTGTGAGAAACGGCAATGGAATTTTGATAAAGATTGCATTGAATATGTACATTGCTTTGAGTGGTGTGTACATTTTAACAATATTAATTCATCCAATCCATGAGCACAGAATATCTTTCCATTTGTGTCGTCTTTAATCTCTTTCATCAATGTTTTGTAATTTTCAGTGTACAGCTCTTTCACCTCCTTCGTTAAATTTATTCCTAAGTACTATATTATTATTTTTTGTTGCTATTATAAATGGAGTTGTTTTCTTAATTTTTTTTTTTTTTTGGCTAGGTCATTGTTAGTATATAGAAACACAATACTTTTCAGGAGTTCCTGTCATGGCTCAGTGGTTAACGAATCCGACTAGGAATCATGAGGTTGTGGGTTTGGTCCCTGGCCTTGCTTAGTGGGTTGAGGATCCGGCATTGCCTTGAGCTGTGGTGTAGGTTGCAGACGCAGCTCAGATCCTTCCTTATAATAACTTTGTGTGGAGATTAACTGTGAAACTTTTCGGCTGCTCACCATTATGTTATCTTTTTTTTTTTATTATTGTTGCTGAACTTTTAGAAGAGTACTTATTTTGAATAGCTTTTCTAACTTCACGGAGCCTTGCTTATATTTTTTAATAGTGTTCATGTACATGGCAGCTGGATTTTCCTAGCTGACTCTTTTCTCACCATCCTATTCTTTCTTTATATGGATCATCCTTTGGTTTCTGTTAATTGTCTTGATGAATTTTCATTCTACCCTCAGAAGATTCTCCTCAGTGGAGGCACCACTCTGAAAATGAGCCTTGGATCTTCAACTGGAAAGTTAATATGGCCTAGACTGCCTTAACCCCTTTAGACTTTGCAGGCTTCTTGTACTTACCTGTTGTTGGAATGGGGTTACATCTCTGTCTTCCAGCTGCTCTTCTCTAATTGTCTTGGCACATTTTCCAGTGAATACCTACGGGATTTTTTGTGGTTCTCTTGGTGTTAGTTAGGTTTGTTGCACTCTTATAGCTTCTATAGGCAAAATTTTACCGCTACCCTCTTAGAGTTCAAATGAGAATTGTCTGGGCCTGAGATTTAAATTGATATAAGACAGATTAACAGAAGAAAAGCATGCAGATTAATGTCAGTTTTATACGACATGGGAGCACTTGTAAGGAAATGAAGACCCAAAGGATCAGTTAGACTCTAACATTTATTCATTGAGTTGGACAAAGAGTAGTAAATTGTGAAAATGAAACAAGACATGGAGGGCATTAATCATGGAGAAGTGACTAGGAAGATAAGTTTAGTTTACAAGATGTGTTTGTACAGATTTCTTTCTGCGTCACCTCCCATCCCTGGAGATAAGAATGTTAATTTCTTTCTGGTATAGAGAGAATAACTTCCATATGGGTGTTTTACTTCTTGCTTTTGGTAAGAAAAAGGAGATGTCAGCACACCCTTCTTGTAGCTGCTGTTTTCCAAGTGCCTTTGGCTCAAAATAATTCTTATACCAAAGTGGCATATTTTAGAGTGGCACATTCTGCCACCCATTCCTTCCCTTTTCTTCCTGCAATGACAGGAAGAAGAGGGAAGGACAGTGACATACACAGCTTGTGACCATTGATGTTTTTTTCTACATTCATGTTTGTTTTGGTGCTTGTGGGAAACTTTGTCACATTATTTGTTTTTTATTTTTATTTTGTGTAAAGACCGTCCATGGGTTTTTGACTTTATCTGATTGTTCTGTCTGTTTTTATGTGGAAATTTAAGAAGATCCAAAAGTATGTTATCTGCTGCTACCATCTTCTCAGAGTCCTCTCAGTTGGTTATTTTTTGTTTTGTTTTTTGCTTGTTCCCAATAGGGTCTGAAAAATCTGAAGATAAAATGAGTCTGTTTGATAAGTTGGGTTTATTATGATTTTCTTTGATGTGTGCAACTTTCTATGCGTAATAAAGACTCTTTAGTTATGGTGTTCATCTCCTTCATTAATAGTTACTATAGCAAATTGACTCTCTAGAGTTGAAAAGGAAGTTTAGAATATGTGTCCTGGTGCATTGTGATTTTTTTTTTTTTTTTAGCAACTGTAGATTGGAGTCTCATAGCTTGAATGAGTGGTTATTATGTGTCTATGTACTTGTACATGACTTTACATTGCCTTTTTAGTGGTTATACATGTAGTTATGTATTGTCCTGGGAGTGGTTCTCTTTTTTTCCTTTCCTGTTTTCCACATCTTTTCCAAATACTATATACCACTTATCCAGGTAACCTGTTGTAGGAACAAAGGTCTTCCCACTTCTTTCTTTATGGATGCCCTAAACACTGTTACTGCTCTGAGTAGAAGAAAACTGTAGCAGAGACTAGTTTTATTCAAGTGCCTGTTTTGTACAATAGCTTTTACATTTCTCCCTGCTGAGGGTTTTAAAAGCCAAATACTATTTTGTCACTAAGCATAAAATTTAGCGTAATCACTTACACTTAATACTATGCACAGTCCAGTTTATTTTGACTTTTCCTATCAAAACATTAATATTCTCACTTTCAAGGAGTTTATGAACTGGCAAGTGACACTGATTTGAATGACTAATTAAATAAAGAAGGAAAGAGGAAGAGACAGAAAGAGGGTGTGTGTATGTTTGTGCGCATGTGTGTGTGTGTTCAGATTATCTTTCTTTTTGAGTGAGTTTTGGTGGCTTGTATCTTAAGGGGTTGGCCCATATCATCTCTGTTGATGAATTCATGGGCATAGAGTTATTTTTAGTTCCTTTATTACTTTTTATGTATGTGTGTCAGTAGTGATGTCTCCTCTTTCATATCTAATGTTGACAATTTGCATCTTTTGTCTTTTTTGTTGGTCAGCTTGACTGAATTTTATACATTTTACTCATCTTTTCAAAGAACCAACTTTTGGTTTTACTGATTTTCTCAATTTTTCTATTTTAAATTTTATTAATTTCTGCTCTAATGTAAATTTCTTTTTTCTTACTTACATTTATTTTAATTTGCTATTCTTTTTCCAATATCATACAATGAAGCGTAGGTTGCTGATTTTAGTCTTTCTATATAGCATTTAATGCTATACGCATTTAATGCTATACCTTTTAAACAGGGATTACATTTAAATTTTAGTGAAACCACATGGTTTATTAAGAAAGCTTCCTAAAAGAATGGGGTTCATGGAGTTCCCTTCATGGCTCAGTGGTTAACGAATCCACCTAGGAACCATGAGGTTGCTGGTTTGATCCCTGGCCTTGCTCAGTGGGTTAAGGATCCAGCATTGCCATGAGCTGTGGTGTAGGTCACAGACGTGGCTCGGATGTCACATTGCTGTGGCTCTGGCGTAGGCTGGTGTCTGCAGCTCCGGTTAGACCCCTAGCCTGGGAAACTCCATGGGCCACGGCAGCGGCCCAAGAAATGGCAAAAAAAAAAAAAAAAAAAGGAATGGGGTTCATGAGGCACATAAAAAGAAAAATTTTGCTGAATCATGGGATATATTTGACAAAGTAGGAGAGACAGTAATCTAGTAGGGGAAGGAATAGTAAGAAGTCCATGTTTATAAATGAAATTATAATGAAAGAAAAGGCATTAACGATAACCTGTAAGGTGTGTGGTTTTCCACTAAGCAGTTATGTGTTGTATTTCATTTAAAAATATTAGTGCTGGTGATTAAAATCTCTGCGCAGTTGCCATTTGAAAAGAACAATGTGTTTCCCTATACTGTACATACTCCAACGCTTTTTTAAAGATCTCATCATGCTGTAGTGTGTGTATAATATATATCACCTGCACAGTTTTCATATTTCACTTATAGGTGATACTTCATTATGGGAGAAACCTAAATCCATTTTACTGACTCTTTCGTCGTCTTTTCTTGCAGAAATGCTGAGCCGATTGTCAGGATTAGCAAATGTTGTTTTGCATGAGTTATCAGGAGATGACACTGCTGAGAATATGAGGACTTCTTTAGAACCTGTGAGTAACTCTGTTCTGAATTATACTGTTGAGACATATATTCTGTGTTTTTCTGAGGACAAGAATTTAAGACAGAAAGGTATGAGTAGGCTCCCTTGTCCTAGGTAGAAGGGAAATTAGGAAAAATATTGAGACTTTATAAATGATCCTTTTCCTGTAAGTTCGTAGCTTCTGAGCCATAGTGATGGGAATCCAGTCCTGGATGAAATGAGGAGGATTGTCCTCTTTCGTCCCCTTGGGCCTTGTTTAGTACTAGATTGTTTTAACTGCTCTAGTGTATATTTCTATTCCATAGGAAAGATTTGAAATGACAAATGGTGGAACTGGAGCACCTTTCAGGTTTGAGACTATCTGATGTTGTAGATTCATCTATCACTTCTCTTAGAGTTTGTATTATATTTTTTGAAGGTTACATAGGAATCAAAAAGTCTTCTTTGTGGAGTTCCCCAGTAGCCTAGGGGGTTAAGAATCTTGTGTTTGGAGTTCCCGTTGTGGCGCAGTGGTTAACGAATCTGACTAGGAACCATGAGGTTGTGGGTTCGGTCCCTGCCCTTGCTCAGTGGTTAATGATCCGGCATTGCTGTGAGCTGTGGTGTAGTTTGCAGACGTTGTTTGGATCCTGCGTTGCTGTGGCTCTGACATAGGCTGACAGCTACAGCTCTGATTGGACCCCTAGCCTGGGAACCTCCATATACCACGGGAGTGGCCCAAAGAAATAGCAAAAGGACAAAAAAAAAAAAAAAGAATCTTGTGTTGTCACTGCTGTGACTCAGGTCACTGCTGTGGCTGGGGTTTGATCCCTGGCCCAGAACTCCCATATGCTGGGCATTGGGGAGTGGTGCAGCCAAAAAAAAAAATGTCCTTTCACTTTCTGAAAAGGCAAGCAGTATTGCCTGGTGGTTAAGAGAATTTTATTCAGTTGCTTTCTTTTTTTTTTTGTCTTATTAGGGCCGCACTGGTGGCATGTGGAGGTTCCCAGGCTAGGGGTCAAATCAGAGCTGAAGCTGCCGGCCTACACCACAGCCACAGCAACACCAGATCCTTAACCCACTGAGTGAGGCCAGGGATCGAACCTGCGTCCTCATGGATGCTAGTCAGATTCATTTCCACTGAGCCATGATGAGAACTCTATATTCAACTACTTTCTTAATTTTAAATTTTGGGCTCTTCTACTAAACATTTTGTGGTTTTTTTTTTTTTTTTTTTGCTTCCCTTTGTTTTTCTCTTTGATAAAATTAGTGTAAGACTATAAATGAGGTAATGTTTGTAAGATGGTTCACATTTACGGAGTACTTAATATATATTGCAATGACTACGATAGTATTTACTGGATAATAATAATTATTGGATAATAATTATCACTGAAAAGATTTCTTTGAAAATTTTAATTTTTAATTTTTATTTTTCCTGCCAGATAAGTATGAGCATGTCTCTATCCACCCTTGCACAGCCTTAGATGCCTTACGATGTACACACACGCTCACTTGGTTCTCATTCCCTCCCCACCCTCTTCCCCCACCCTGTGCACCTTCCGCACCCCTTCCTTTCCACAACTCTCAGCCCCTCCCAGCAACCCTTCTACTAACATCCAAGCAACATCTCTAGAGGACTTCCACAGCCCTGGAAATTCAGTCCCCGGGTCTTACAGCAATACACTGCAAGATTTTACATAAGCCAAGCCACATTCCTGATACCTAAGGCCCCCTCCTTTCTTCCATCCCATGTCTTGCTCTTGAGCCCTCATCTCCCTAGAAAGGATATGAGTTGGGCAAGAGAGAAGATGATGTTGGAATGAAGGAATTTCTCTTTGGAAATTAATACCTTTTCCCTCATGCATTGGCAACTTTTTGTCTCAATACTAGGAATTACCCCAAGAATCTGACATGGAATTTAATGATAGAACACAAGAGGATGTTCTGGAGCGCCTGGCTTATGCCGAGCAGTTGGTGGTGGAACTAAAAGAAATCATTAGACAGAAGGATGCTCAACTGCAGCAGCAGGATGAAGTTCTGCAGGTAAATGTTTCTCTCCTTTCTTGCCAAGCATGTGATAAAAGACAGGCATCACACTTTGGTTTTTCTCTGCGCTTAGATTTTCAGAGAATCTGATTCTTACTTCCTTAATACAGTTAGATGATGCCTACTGAGAATAGCTTTTTATTATCTGTTGGATAAGTGATGAATATATATTTGTATATTTACCATCTTTGTTCTATGACAGGAAGAAAGAAAAGCTGCTGATAACAAAATAAAAAAACTAAAACTTCACGCCAAGGCCAAATTAACATCTTTGAACAAACACATAGAAGAGATGAAGGCACAAGGAGGGACAGTTGTATCTGCAGAATCTCAGTCAGAGGAGCAACTTTCTAAGGTACAGTGACTGGGTAGAATATACATTTTCTGAGCAGAAAAAGCCTTTCATTACAGCAGATCTTCACTAATCACAAAAATGTGTGATGCTAAAGTAATGGAGCACTAAATGCTGTCCTCTCTTATTGAGCTTGCAGTCTAGCTGGGTTATGGGCCAAACACAGAATAAAAGGCAACAGAAAACATGGAAATTAAAGATCAGTTGTGACCTGGACTTTCAGGGAATTAAGGCTAATAGGAAGAAATAAATATTGAAGTGAGGCATTTGGATGTGAGAGACACATAGCTTTTGGAGGAGTTTCATCAGTGGTTAGAAGATCACACTAGATCATCTTTAGGGTTTCTCCCAGCTCTGAAATTTTTTAGTTTAGTGACTGGATACAGAATATCCTTTGTCTTCATTCAGCCGGGTGAGAGTACATTAAAGGTTCATGCATTGTGTGTGGGTTTAGTCAGCTGGATTACTTTGGGCTGTGGTAAAGGATACCTCTAGGTTTATGACTGCCACCAACGAAACACTTTAAGGTTGAGGATGGAGAGAGGAATAAGCGAAATGGTGCCTGTTGAGGAATAGAGCATTGTCCCAGTTCTTGTACTTAATACCTTTCGTCTGTGGTTAAACTCACATTCAGCCAGCCATTTAGAGAACAAGAAACTTTAGTGTTTGGGGAGTTTGGTACGGAATAGAGAGAGGCAGCACGTCACGTGTGTACATTACAGATGTCACCGTACGTAAGAAATCTTTTAATTTTTTTAGATTTCACTCTTTTATTTTTTGACCCACTAGTCTTATTCATAATGTTTTCAGTTCTTGGGAAATGATATTTAATCACTTCTTTAGGTACAACCCTTGGGATCACTAGTTGGCTCACTAGTACCATGATTAGCCTTTCCTTCCTGGGTCTAATGCTCAGAAGATATTACTTTTTCTGCATTTGTAGCCTTATTTAACTTCTCAAAGCTTATTTTAGAAGCTTTTCTTATTCTCAAATAATGTCTTCATCTTGTCTTCTTTTCTTTTTGTTTTTTCCTCTCATAATTCTTTCTTCCCGTGCCTGTGGTAGCACCAACATCTCTCCCCATGTGATTTTGTTTCTTCTAACTTTTCCTTCTGCTATGTTGTTAGATTTTAAAATTATCCATTTTATGCTCTGCCTTTTCTTTTAAGCTCCGAGACCTTAAACAAATCAACATCTTACAGCTTCATTTCCTTCCTCTGTTAAATAAAAGAGATGAAATAAATGATTTCTAATTCCAGCCATCAGTCACAGCAGCCCTTATAAAACTATTGTATACCCATTATAGAGCTTGATATTCTATGGAAAATATAGTTGAAGAAATGATGGCACCCCTTAGATGCTTGACTGACTATTATGTGGAAGAAAGTATAAAATTGTTCTGTAGACTTCCAATAAGCAGACTAGGTTCATTTTGCTGGGAGGCAGTAGTGGTGAATTCAGTTGGGAGGCAGAATCTAGCTCAGTCTAAGGGAGAGTTTTGGGGGGAAAAAGGCTATTGAAAGATTTGAATCCTCCAGCTGCTGCCTTTTTTGTGATGTTTTGCCCCTCACTTAGCAGCTGTGTTTTCCTGAATTCTGTCCTCTGGTTCAAGGCAGCAAGACTATTGGATTTTAAGTTTTAGTCCAATATAACACTGACTGGTTTTGCCCTCAGACTAAAAACCATAAAAGTGGGAAACTTGGTGTCATTTCTTCCAGCTATCCACTCCCCTCTAGTACCTTCTTGTTGTTCTCCCACATTTTCAAATAGCTGTTTATAGCTGTCTATCTTATCCAGAGTTTATAGTGGTTATCTGAGGGAGAATGGGTCTAAAGGGAGCTACTTGGCCATACTGAAACTGGAAAACTCTAAAATCCCTTCCTTGTTGTCAGGTCAGATGTTATTTCTTGCTCCCGTTTGTTGGGTAACACTAAAATCAAATGGTTCTATAGGGCAAATTAGATTCTCTTAAATAGATGACTTTATTGTCTGCGTTTTCAGCATGACAAGAGTTCTACAGAAGAAGAGATGGAAGTAGAAAAGATAAAACATAAACTCCAGGAGAAGGAGGCACTAATTAGCAGTTTGCAAGCCCAACTTACCCAGGCACAGGCAGAGCAGTCTACAAAGGTAAGGGTATAAGTCACCTCATAATCATTAAGTTAACAGATCACTAAAGCCTAATGGATTATTACACAATGAATACATTTTGCTAGATGCCCAATGGATATTTATCTGTGTAGCCACCAATTTTCTTCCTTTTTCCCTTCCCTTCTCTCCCCTCCTTTCCTTCCTTACCCCCTAAGTGTAGTGATTTTACTAGATTGTGCATTGATGTTTGTCATCCATGGTTGGTATTTGTAGATACCCAGTATGGTTTGACACATTTTTACTTAGGAGAGTTTTCTTAAATTATATAGCTTGTAGTATTTTGTCTGTTGTTTAGGGACTTCTATTATCTCTATGGTCCATCTTTCATTATCTTCAATATTTGTCAGTTCCTCTCAGTTCCCTTTTAATATCTTCATTTTAAAAAGTTTCTTCTTTTATCCCCCTTATTTTATTTAAGGCATTCTATTTTGAGTTTATTTGCTTTTATGTTCCTACTTGTTTTGTCTTCTTTTCTGACATGAATTTTCAGAATTCATTTTGTTTTTTGTTGGGTTTTTTCTGGCCATGCTCACAACATTCAAGAGTTCCTAGGCCAGGGATCAAACCTATGCCACAGCAGTAACCAGAGCCACAGCAGTGACAATACCAATTCTTAACCTGCTGATCTACCAAGGAGCTCCTTAGAATTCATTTTGATTCAGAGGAACCAAATTCTTCTTAAATTCTGTCACCTCCTTTCAGAGATTTTTAATTTTGATTTTCTAATTTTTGTTCTTTCATGTCTTGTATAATTTTCTTAATTTTTTTAAACACCTGGTCAAATCTTTTTTGAGCATGCCTATGGTATGCTTTTATCACTGGTGCCTTAGTTTTCTTCTGTTTTTTTTTTATATTAACTTTGCATGGGATTTGACCTTGATCCTTTTGTGTTTCTTATTTTTTAATTTTTAAAAAATTTTTTAAATTTTTTGTTTCATTTTTTTATTACTCAAATGAATTTATCACATCTGTAGTTGTATAATGATCATTACAATCTAATTTCACAAGATTTCCATCCTTTTGTGTTTCTTATTTTTGTGTGAAATTAATTTTCCTAAACTTTCAGAAGGAGGCCTGGTTCAGGAAAACTTTTTTTATTTAACAGACTTTGCTCTTTTGTTGTTTTTTGTGTTGTATTCAAATATATAGCAGGTGGATTTCTGAGATTTCCTGGCTTTCTTCCCCCTGTTCTTCACTGTGGTCTCTTGTAATGTGAGCCACATGTATAATTTTAAATTTTTTAGTGGCTGCATTACAAAAGGTAAAGAAGAAACAAGTAAAATTAATTTTAATAATGTACTTCATTTAGTCCAATTTATTTAAAATAGACTTTTAAGATTAATATAAAAATTATTTTTGTGCTAATTTACATTCTTTTTTTTGTAGTAAGTCTGAAATTATGTATTTCATATTATATCCCAATTTGAATGCTAAATTTTCATTGAAAATACTTCATCTGTGTTTAGATTTCATAAAATTCCCAGTTGAGAAAATAAATTCATAAACTACATCTGTGAGAAATGAAAGCAAATGTCTTCATAAAGACTTGTATATGCATGTTCATAGCAGCTTTGCTTGTAATAACCAATAGCTAGAAACAACTCATATGTCTATCAGCAGGAGAATATTTAAACAAACTGTGAAATATCTACACAGTAGAATACTACTTAGGAATAGAATAAAAAGGAATGAACTATGCATCAGTAGTACACTTTTATTTTATTTTGCCTTCTTTTTCTTTCTTTTTTTTTTTTTGTCTTTTCTCTTTTTAGGGCTACACCTTTGGCATATGGAGGTTCCCAGGCCAGGGGTAGAATTGGAGCTACAGCCGCTGGCCTACGCCACAGCCACAGCAACACAGGATCCAAGCTGTGTCTGTGACCTACACCATAGCTCACAGCAATGCCAGATTCTTTACCCACTGAGGGAGGCCAGGGGTTGAACTTGCAGACTCATGGCTACCAGTTGGATTCCTTTCTGCTGTACCACAACAGGAACTCCTACTTTCTTTTTTTAAATTAAAGTATAGTTGATTTACAGTGTAGTGCCAATTTCTGCTGTACAGCAAAGTGACCCAGTCATAAACACACACACACACACACACACTCCTTTTCTTATATTATCTTCCATCACGGTTTATCTCAATAGATTGGATATAGTTCCCTGTGCTATACAGTAGGACCTTATTGCTTTCCATTCTAAATGTGATATTTTGAAGCTCCTAACCCCAATCCATCCCACTCCCTGCCCCCTCCCTCTTGGCAACCACAAGTCTGTTTTCTATGTCCATGAGTCTGTTTCTGTTTTGTAGGTAGGTTCATTTGTGCCATACTTTAGATTCCACATATAAGTGATATCATATGGTATTTACTTGTCTTCCTCTTTCTGAACTTGCTTTACTTAGTATGATAATCTCTAGTTGCATCCATGTTGCTGCAAAGGCATTATTTTGTTCTTTTTTATGGCTGAGTAGTATACCACATCTTCTTATTCCATTCATCTGTTGATGGACATTTAGGTTGCTTCCATGTCTTGACTATTGTGAAACGTGCTGCTGTGAACATATGGGAGCATGTATCTTTTTGAATTGTATTTTTGTGCAGATATATGCCCAGGAGTGGGATTGCTGGATCATATGGTAGTTCTGTATCTAGTTTTCTGAAAAACCTCCAGACTGTTTTCCATAGTGGTTGTACCAGTTGACATTCCCACCAGCAGTGTAGGAGGGTTCCCTTTTCCCCACACCCTCTCCAGCATTTGTTATTTGTAGACTTATTAATGATGGCCATTCTGACACTGTGAGGTGGTACCTCATTGTAGTTTTGATTTGCATTTCTCTAATAATTAGTGATCCTGAGCATTTTTTCATGTGCCTGCTGGCAATCCAAATATCTTCTTTGAAGAAATGTCTATTTAGATCTTCTGCCCATTTTTCTATTGAGTTGTTTGTTTTTGTTGTTGTTGAATTATATGAATTATTTACATATTTTGGATGTTACGCCCTTGTCAGTTGCAAGTACACCTTTATTTTATTTATTTATTTATTTTTATAAGCAACTTCTCATTTTTCTACCAGGTAATGTCACATGCACCTGTTATCCTATAAAGTATGATTCTTACGAGGGAGAAGAACCAAATCAAATACATCATTAAGAAACAACATGCATATTAGACTAGGAATTCTATTGAGGACAATGGCCATTATTTTAAATATTTTTAAATTTCTAGTTCTTGACAAGGTTCTCAGGACACTGTTTCATTTTGAAGTAACATAATTTAATACCAAATGTTTAACTACCCATTATATAATTGCTAGAATGTAAAATCAGCATTATTTATATCTCATCAGCTATACAAAATTTGTCAGTTATTCTTTTGGAAAAAGGTAATAGAAATCCCAAAGAATAAGGGAGAGACTACTAATTAAAGGTCATGTTTACTAATCTAGCACCATAATTCCAGTTTCAGGGCTTCCCAAGTGACTGGAAGGAGGAAGGGAAGAAGTGATACTGTTGGAAAATTAAGGGTAGTTCTTAACTTGTGGCCCCATTTGTGCTCTAAGGCAACACAGTGAAGAAAACTGCTGAGGCTGGAGATTAAAACAAAAGCTTTTGGTTCAGACAGTAAAGGAGGCCCTCAACAACAGTAGAATCCAGAAGGCAGGGCTGGAGTTGCCCTCATGAACTAGGGGGTTTCTTCTTGGCATCCAGGTCCTTTTTAATGTCTTCAAGTTTTTTAGCCAGGTTTGGTATGTCATAGTTCTGAGCCAGATACATTCCAACCACGTTGCCGAGATTAAATCCAAGCAGGAACTGGAGCATGATGTCCGCCGGGAGGGAGCGATGGGTGACTGCGGCTCCGTGGGCCGTCCCAGGCTGCCTCCTGCGGCGTGACGGGCAGACTTGACACCTTTATTTGAAACTTAAAAATGTGTCTGTATTTATTTTTGAAACAGATAAATTATTCAATTAAAATAATAAGTATTTATATTTTAATTTAATTACCAATTATGATTTACATAGATATCAACTGTTACTCATGCTCTCTGCTTAAAGTATGCAAATAAATAAATACATTACAGTCTTACATAAGTGTGTAGGAAAAAATCATTTAAACTGAACCAATCTATTAATACTGGCTAGATAGCTGGTTGGTTTATTTTAACACCAGGAACAACAAGCACACTTGTTACTTGTACAACAATTCAGCAGTATCTTACATGATGCCACAGTTAAAATAAAATATAGTCAGGCTAAAATGTAGTTTCATTTAATGGAAAAATAATTGTATTTAATTAAAATTAAATAATATTAATAATTACATTTCTTATTTACATTAGGCATATTTCAAGCCCTTGATAGCCACATGTGGCTAGCTGATAATAAATTATACATGTGTGTAGCCCTTGTTTTTCCTCTATTGCTGTTATCCCTGTTCTGCCTAATTTCTATTTCACACTAGAAGTTTCTTAGTGCAGTCCGTGTCTTGGAAGGCAGCCCAGTCTTGTGTTAGTTTTGAGAGTTCAGAGGGCCTAGATTATTCTAGCCTCTGTCGTTTTTACTGTGGACCTCTCGCACTCAGCCAGTACTGGAGAACAGGGAAGCCCTGCCATTTTAAGCTGCTGTTCTAAGATTGGCCAAATATACTTTCCACTGAGAACTTATTGGCTATTTTGGGGTTTTCCTGTTCTCAGGGCCATCGGATGTTACACTGTTGCTGCCTTCTTCCTACTGCACAGACTCTAATACCATGCAGGTCCTATGCGTTTTGGGTGGTTTGTCCTTACTTACTTGTATTTTGAGGTTTGTAGGACTACCTTCCTAATTTTATTGTAAATATTGTGTGTGAGGTTTTGGTTTTATTATCTAATTGTACTACTTATTTCTGTGTGAGGATTCAGAGAAATTCAAAGACTGCTGCTGTTATTTTTGTTTTCCTTTGACGAGTACTTTTGATAATTAATTTTTCAAAAAAAAAAACCATGGTACATGTAATCCCCTTTAGTGTTCAGTGGAAAATTGAAGGGTATTGGTAGGTTTTTAGGGCAAATGAGAGAGGGAGGTCAAAGAATTAAAAATGCTAATTCTTTGCTTAAATACTTTTTTCCTTCTGTGTCTTCATTTTGCTAAGAGTTCAGCAGAGATGGAAGAATTTTTCACGATGAAGAAGCAGCTCCAAGAGAAGGAGGAACTTATTAGCACTTTGCAGACCCAGCTCAGCCAGACGCAAGCAGAGCAAGCTGCTCAGGTAGGTGGAAGTTACCTTACAACAATTAGAATAAAGAATCATGAAAGCCTAAGGTTATTACATGACAAGTCAGTTCAGATAATCTATTTCAAAACTTGAGTAGATGAAAGTATAGTAGCTGGAATGATACAGTAGAAATTAGAAGGGTGTGGTAGTAGAAGAAATTAAAAGTGTTTATGTACCTTGATGATACACCATAGCCTAACTGATGGCTGTTTCTTAGTTCTGCGGGCCCAGCAACTTCATTTTAATAGTACACAAAGATTCAGTCTTTTAGGGAGGAATGGGTTGTGCCAAGTTCAAAAGAGACTGTTAGATAAACCAAAAGAAATGCAAATGAGGAGTTCCTGTCGTGCCACAGTGGTTAACGAATCCGACTAGGGACCATGATTTTGTGGGTTCGATCTCTGGCCTTGCTCAGTGGGTTAAGGATCCGGCGATGCTGTGACCTGTGGTGTGGGTCGCAGACGTGCCTCGGATCCCGTGTTGCTGTGGCTGTGGCGTGGGCCAGTGGCTATGGCTCCCATTAGACCCCTTGCATGGGAACCTCCATGTGCCATGGGAAGTGGCCCTAGAAAAGGCAAAAAGACCAAAAAAAAAAAAAATGCAAATGATTAGGTCCATTCTTCGTAGTAAAATCTTAAGGGGAAGTTAAACTATAGTCAGAAGATTACTTAGGGATTATGTAATGAGAAAGTGGTATAAGTTTTGCGATTCATTGTTAAAAGGCACCAGTATGTGACTTTCTTCTTCATATTTATTTCTGCTACCAGGGAGAGACTGTTTGGACTGGCATCCTCAACTCTTTCTCTATATTTTTCTAAATTTCCAGTTTCATATTTTTCCTTTGGAAGTGCTTTTGACTCAAGAAACCTTGTTTTCCCTGAAGTGCCTCTTATCCATTGGGTGTGTGGTGTTTGCTTTATCAATAACTTGTAGTATTAGTGGTGTGCTCTGACTGCGGATGGCCTACTGCAGTGTATACATTTAAAACTGTATATCCTAAAATCCTTAGTTTTACCTACCAGCTTGTATTGTGTCCTTTTTATGTACAAATGATTTGTAGGTGGAGAAATACAAAATATTTTTACCAAGCAGCTTAAAACATGGAAAGCCAAGTATACACACACACATAAATGTATTGACAGATTCATCATAATACAAGTCATTCAGAATGTGGATAGTAAGCAGTAATACAAACCAAAAGTATTTTGAGAGGTGAAGGAGGTTTCTATGTATGTAATAAGAAAGGTTACATGGAGAAGTTAAGATTTAGGGAGTTACGGGAGTTCCCATTGTGGCACAGCGGTAATGAACCTGACAAGTGTCCTTGAGGATGCCAGTTTGATCCCTGGCCCCACTTAGTGGGTTAAGTATCTGGCGTTGCAGTGAGCTGTGCTGTAGATTGTAGATGCAGCTCAGGTCCTGCATTGCTGTGGTTGTGGCTGAGGCCAGCAGCTACAGCTCTGATTTGACCGCTAGCCTGAGAGCTTTCATGTGCCACAGATGTGGCTGTAAAAAGAAAGGAAAAAAAAAAGCTTTAAGGAGTTCCCATAATGGCTCTGCAGGTTAAGAACCCAACATAGTCTTCAATCCCTGGCCTTTCTCAGTGTGTTAAGGATCCAGGAGTTCCCGTCGTGGCTTAGTGGTTAACGAATCCGACTGGGAACCATGAGGTTTCGGGTTCGCTCTCTGGCCTTGCTCAGTGGGTTATGGGTCCAGCGTTGCCGTGAGCTGTGGTGTAGGTTGCAGATGCAGCTCGGATCCTGCGTTGCTGTGGCTCTGGCGTAGGCCGGTGGCTACAGCTCCGATTAGACCCCTAGCCTGGGAACCTCCATATGCCATGGGTGTGGCCCTAGAAAAGGCCAAAAGACAAAAAAAAAAGGGATCCTGCCTTGCTGCAAGCTACAGAGTAGGTCATAGATGTGGCTTGGATCTGGTGTGGTTGTGGCTTTGGCATAGGCCTCAGCTGCAGCTCCAATTCAACCCTTAGCCTGGAAACTCCATATGCCATGGGTGCAGCCCTAAAAAGAAAGAAATGTCAAATAATCAAAGGAGTAAGTGAAGGAGTGAGTAAAGCATTAGAACCAAAATTCTTTATCCTACCTAGAAATAGAACCAAGGTCAGTTTAAGGTGTGGCAAGTTGAAAAATCAATAATAGTTGAAGACCAGTGCAAAATGGGCATGCTAAGAGCTGGTTGGCATGTTCAACCACAAATCTTAAGGAAATGAATAAACGCACACACACACAGAGACACCTAAGAACAAAATGAAACAAAAATGCTGATACTGAGCAGCTCACACCCAATCAGTTTATTTTATTTCATTTTCTAAGAGCTAGTCACAAATGATAGTGACCTAGAAGCTTGCAAGTAATGGCAGCTGAAAATAGCTGTCTGGGGAGGCAGTGTAGATTTGGATAGAAACATACTAAGGTCTTTGGTAGAAGCTATCCTTTGAAAATAAGACTGGAAAGAAAGATTTGTGTTTCTACTTGTGGAGAATCTTGAGTAAAAGATACATTAGTTTGAAATTTATTTTTATAGGTCATGAAAGTTTCATTGGAAGTTTTTGCATATGAGTGTGATATTCAAAGTATCTAGGGCTTAACAGGAATCTAACTTTGTATATTTAGTATTCTCATCTCCGTAGAGCTTTTAAAAATATACTTGTATATTTAAATACTTCTATTAATGATGCAAATATAATTTGTATTCAAAATTCATTTTTAGGCTGACTTCTGAATTTGATAATAGATTTTCTCTAACATTTAGAAGTTGCCAGCAGACCTGTCCCTCTTTCAACATTCTCATCCTTAACATTCGAAATTAATCTAAAAAAAAAAAAACCTATCATCTATCAGTTCTCAGTGTCTGTCTTTGGAGAATAGTCTGTGAGTTCTGTTTGTGCAATATTCGGGGAGTGTAACTTGTATAGTTTCTCTGGTGTGTGTCTTCAGTTGAGTTCCATGCAGCAGGTGGTCCGAGAGAAAGATGCCCGCTTTGAGACACAAGTTCGTCTTCATGAAGATGAGCTTCTTCAGTTAGTAACCCAGGCAGATGTGGAAACAGAGATGCAACAGGTGTGTTGCTAAAACCTAGTAGAATGACTTTTGTTTTGGTTAACATTTAATTAAGTTGCCACAGCCACTTCTCCACCTTCACCCACTGTTCTTCACTTGGTCTGGGTTTGCTCATTAACTGCCTTCTTTTTGGTGTTTCTTCTCTTTTGTTGCATATTAATTATTCATTTTCCCTCACCTTGCCTCATACCTCTCTAATCAGGTTGTTGGTAGTCAAAAGCTGAGTTTATTGGCAAAAGTCGTAGTAGGTGAAAATTGATTTCTTTTCACTTTGCCAATTGTAGCTACCTTTGTGCATTGAATACCCGATCCAAAGCTTCAAATCAATGAAGTCAATTTGAAACTTCAGAAAATTTAAAGATAAAAAGGAGTGATTTTGAAGCCATAAAGTCTTTTATTGAATCAATCATTTTTTAAAATAGTTTGAGTAATTTTTGAAAATTGACTTCATTGTTTTTAAGTTTATCATCTACTAACTCAAAAGATTTGTTTCTGTTAAGTGTGTAGTTCAGTGTATTACTCAAAGGCACTCCAATGGTATTTCATGGTTGATTCATTTAATTGTTTTTGAGTGAAAACTTTTTCCAAGTTCTAGGCAATCCTTCAGAATTCACAAAGTAAAGTTTCAAAATGCAGCACTTTTTAAAAGTAGAATATTAATGTATACATGTGTCATTGATTAAATCATTCAAGAAATGTTTATCATGTGCATGTCCCATGCATGAGCCTAGAAGAGAACTGGTTCTTGCCCGCAGAGAATATTCTATTTGGTGAGTGAGATATACATGTACCTGTGTTATTTAGGTACATTGACTATGTAATTTTAAAAGGAGGTATGTGCAATAAATATCTAATTATTAAAAAGGTTCCCTAATTCAGGAATTTGCTTGTGTCAGCCTGGGTGTTGGTGGTGCTCTGGAGGAGATAATTTTGGAGATTCTTTGTTGCTGCTGGATGTGAAGCATGGCATGCTGGTGTCCCACTCTTTAATCTGTCATCCTCAAAATCCCCAAATCCTGAGAACACAATCTAAATGACAACTTGAAAGGTAAGCAAATAATGATGCTCATTTGTTAGCACATGATGTCTAAACGTTTTCTTCTCAGAAATTGAGGGTGCTGCAGAGGAAGCTTGAGGAGCATGAAGAAGCCTTGCTGGGCCGTGCTCAGGTCGTGGACTTGCTGCAACAGGAGCTGACTGCTGCCGAACAGAGAAACCAGGTACTGCCTTGTGTCTCTACTGCCTGCCTTGGGAGTATTCATTTCCACTTTAGTTTGCCAGGCAGCAGGTATAAAATCCTGTTAGAGGCCTTCAGAGAATTGATTGCATTTATTCATTCTTTCAGCAAATTCCCTGTGCTTAGGTGATGATGCTAATATGATGAGCAGAACAGATATAGTTTCTTCCCTCAGGAAGCTTACGTTTCACATCTTTTTATTGTTGCTCTTTTCCTTTGTGATTTTAGGTCTGGGGTCCTAGTTTCTCTTAAAATATCCTATTTTCCTTTTCTTTGAGTTTCTTTCCTCTCAGTTTACCCCTTCTCAGTCTTGAGTGGTTTTTGTGTTTTATGTACTGTCCCTTCTTCACTTGTTTTTGTTGGTCCATTTTCTTTTGGATTGAAATAATCCTACCATGCAATATTCCCTTGAATCTAAAGGTGATTAAGGATGCCGATGTTCTAAAATCTTAAACTCAAGTATTCTATTCCCTGACTGTAACACAGCCTGTCATTTCCTTTCTCAGGCTGTCCTGACCTTCATTCTCATTAGGATTCCTTGATTTTTTTCACTGTGTTCCTCCAGTATATTAGTTCTTTCTTGCCCTCTCTCCTTTCCCTGTCTGGGGTAGACCAGTGATTGACCATTCGGACTGCTCTTTTACCAGCCCTTGGATTCCCTGTGTCCCTGCCTGTTCACGTCCAGGTAGCCAAATCTTAATATGGAATCAATGCTACAGTTCACATCCTCTGCTTATTCATCTGGAGAAAGTAATCTCCTTTATTCTTAATTTTCAGTACTCCCTGAGGAGGACTGTATTTCTTGCATAGAAACATGTTCTCATATCTCATATACACTGACCCTGAGTTCCCTCTCTCGCTCTCATCAGATAGTCAGGTTCAAATCCCAGTTGTGCTACCTACCAGATAAGTACTATTAGAGACGGTTACATTTATGTGACTTTCTGGTACATTTCCCTTCTCTGTTCCTTTTAATACTTACAGGTATCTCTCTCATGGCCTCTATCATTTTGTGTTATAATGATCTGTTTAAGTGTGATTCTCCCACTAAACTCTTGAGTTCCTTGAGGAGAGGGACTGGATCCATTTATTTATTCATGTATTCAATATTTATTGAGTACCATGCAGTCAATATGCCATATACTATGCTAGGTGCTAGAGAGCAAAGATGATTAAAGCAGACACAGTCCCTTCCCTTACTGAAGTTATTTTATATTGGGAAACACATAAGTGAAAAGTAATGATGCAAAAAAAATATATATATATGTATGTACACACACACACACACACACACACACAACTGTCAAAAGTATTAAGGAACAAAAACAGAGGCTCTTATGCAATTGTAAGTTTGGTCCTGAGGGTCTAGGTCCAGGCTTCACCTAGAAGAAGCATTTCACTGTGCTTGTTGAAATGAAAGAATAAATTTATGGTTCATGTGGCTTTTATTTTCCCCTCTTAGATTCTCTCTCAGCAGTTACAGGAAATGGAAGCTGAGCACAATACATTAAGAAACACTATAGAAAAGGAAAGACAGGAGTCCAAGATTCTGATGGAAAAGATGGAACTTGAAGTGGCAGAGAGAAAGTTATCCTTCCATAACTTGCAGGAAGAAATGCATCATCTTCTAGAACAGCTTGAACAAGCAGGTCAAGCCCAGGCTGAACTACAGTCCCGGTACAGTGCTTTGGAGCAGAAGCACGAAACAGAAATAGAAGAGAAGACCTCTCACATTTTGAATCTTCAAAAGACTGAACAAGAGCTGCACTCTGCCTGTGATGCCCTAAAGGATCAGAATTCAAAACTTCTTCAAGATAAGAGTGAACAAGCAGTTCGTTCAGCCCAGACCATTCAGCAGCTAGAAGGTCAGTATTTGATTAGTTGTGAAGCCCATGTGTCTAGCACCTGAGTGGCTCCTACTTTAAAATTTCAGGGATCTGTTAATTACATTGTTTGTGTAAATCAATAGAAGGATTAAGAAAGGCATCTCTTCTGAACTCTTCGTTGCAATTTTCCCATCTCTGAGTAAAGTTATAATTTGGCTTAATATTAAAATTATAATTAGAGTACTAAAAACTAGTAATAGAGATATGTCAACTATTAAAAAGAATGCTGTGAATGACTCTGGTCTGAAGAGTTCCCTGACTGAAATGAGTAGGATTTGAATTAATTTGTAGAAAATTCAGGCCAGATCTAGATGCAAAGATAAGGAGACTGAATTGTATGGAGTCATCCTTACTTGTAAAGGTGGATCTGAATGCTTTTCTTTCTTTTCTTTTTTTGTCTTTTTGTCTTTTTAAGGCTGCACCCATGGCATATGGATGTTCCCAGGCTAGGGGTGTAATTGGAGCTGTAGCCGTTGGCCTACGCCAGAGCCTCAGCAATGCAGGATCCAAGCTGCATCTGTGACCTACAGCACAGCTCACTTTGGCAACTCCAGATCCTTAACCCACTAAGCAAGGCCAGGGGTTGAACCTGCAACCTCATGGTTCCTAGTCGGATTCGTCAACCACTGAGCCACAATGGGAAATCCTGAATGCTTTTCTTATAGGTGAAAGTTTCTCTTTAAGGAAAGCTTTTATCATTTTTTTTTTGTCATCATTGGGATAAGGTGTTTATTAATTGAATCAGTTCCCCAAATTTAATGAAGTTTTGTGGATTATATGCCAGAGAGTTTGGAGCCTTTCCTGTCTTAAGGCACTGGAGCATGGAATGACATGAAATCCAAAATACGTATCAGCCTATGAAATAAAATGTACACCCAATATTTTGTGATGCCTTTTTTCCTCATATTTATGAAAATCTCTGAAATGGTTTTTTAGTGAATCCTGGAGATGCTATTAAATGGAAAATAATAGGTCCCTTAGAAAATCTATCACATAGTCACAAACAAGCACTATTTCATCACGTCCTAGTCTCATGGAACATTCTGAAAAGGATGAAAATGCTGGCATGAATGGTCCACTGTTTGGAAGTCATATGCCCATAACTTTGTTTCTATGAAAAATGGAATGGTTTATTCAACACTTTTTTGTTGTTTTTTCTTTTTTTTTTTTACTTAAATGAATTTATCACATATGTAGTTGTATAATGATCATAACAATCCAGTTCACAGGATTACTATCCCATAACCCAAACACATTCCCCTACCTCCCAAACTGTCTCCTCCGGAGACCATAAGTTTTTCAATGTCTGTGAGTCAGCACCTGTTAAGCAAAGAAGCTCAGTCTGTCCTTTTTTCAGATTCTACGTGTCAGTGAAAGCATTTGATGTTGGTGTCTCATTGTATGGCTGACTTCACTTAGCATGATAATTTCTAGGTCCATCCATGTTGCTAAAAATGCTGGTAGTTTGTTCCTTTTAACGGCCGAGTAATACTCCATTGTGTATAGGTACCACATCTTCTTGATCCACTTTTATCATTTAAGAAAATTTAAAGGAAACATTTTTAATGTGTTATTATTAAAATAATACATGCCTCTAATTTAGTTTAATTCTAATAGATTGGCATACAGGAAAGATTTGAAGAGCTGAACATGAACCAGAAATCCTGAGGGGTATTACATGGGAACAGTGTGTTACATGAGCGTGTTGCTCTCTTAACTGAATCATGTTCATGTTCAGAACTGTTCCATAGAATCTCAGTAGGATTTATAATGCCTTTGTGGAGAGTGAAGAAAATAAAATATTAAGGCATTTTCAAGGGGGAAAGGAAAAATGACTTTTTTCAAAAAATGCCTAGGCCTGTTTTATTTTACCTTTGAAGGAGATGTCTTTTTGTACCTGAGAGCATTTAAACAATGTTTTAAAATGTCATTGGAATCATAATTTTAATTGATAACTGAACTAGAGTAAACAGCACATGGTGTAGCCCTAGAAAATAATAACTCACTAAATTTGAGACTTGAGGCAAAGATCATTTCAATTTACTGATTTTCTTTTCTTTAGATCAACTCCAGCAAAAATCTGAAGAAATTAGCCAATTTCTTAATAAACTACCTTTGGAAAAACTTGAAACAGCATCTCAGACTTCTTCGCCAGATGTTTCTAACGAGGGTACACAGGTAATTAAATGTGTACTTCTTATGAATGTGATCTCTTTGGCTTTGCTGTATCTATACCTGGGTGTTCTAATAGAATTTATTCCAGAAAGCAGTATAAGCCTTCTATCTTTTTTGCTGATAAAATGCCTTTTTGGAGACGATTCCATTTTGAAAGGAATCATGAAAGACCCTAAGATAGTGTCTCAACAATGAGTAATGAGAAAAAAGTAGACAGCAAGCACCATGATCTCAGGAGCCTTTCTGATTCTAAAATCTTAAAACTCTGTCTTGGAGATGAACCATTATTTTTAATCTTATAAGCAGTTTTCTGAATTGAGAAGTCAGTTTTGCTTTCGGTAGACTCAGATTTGATTAGCTTTAAAGTTTACACTTCAGTCTAAACAAACTTAAAAGTCTATTGTTGAAATCATAATGTGCACATTAATTAGTTAACGGTAAAACATTTAATCACTTGTTAATTGGCCAGTATATTCTCTCTGCCTTCTGTAAAAATCTCTGTGGGAAGCTGGATTTTAGTTAACAGAAGGCTGCTTATGAACTTGAATATCAGAATAAGGAGAGTTAGTTTGATGATCTTAATTAGCTAGTGTCAGGCTGGGAAAACTGGATTCATTCATCTCCACTATAAGTTTATACCCTTCCAAACTGACATATTGGTCAGCAGAGTCCCATCGTTCCTGGGCAGCACTGTGCACTGATAAAAATTTTTGTTTCCTGGTTTCTAGCATCTAGGCCTTCCAATCTCTTTATATTATCACCTAAAATATGTGAGAGTTCTAGTTGTTCTACCTCTTCTCTAAGATTTTGTATAGTCAATTTTTTTTAATAATTTTTTTATTTTCCCACTGTACAGCAAGGGGGTCAGGTTATCCTTACATGTATACATTACAATTACATTTTTTCCCCCACCCTTTGTTCTGTTGCAACATGAGTATCTAGACAAAGTTCTCAATGCTACTCAGCTGGATCTCCTTGTAAATCTATTCTGAGTTGTGTCTGATAAGCCCAAGCTCCCGATCCCTCCCACTCCCTCCCTCTCCCGTCAGGCAGCCACAAGTCTCTTCTCCAAGTCCATGATTTTCTTTTCTGAGGAGATGTTCATTTGTGCTGGATATTAGATTCCAGTTATGAGTGATATCATATGGTATTTGTCTTTGTCTTTCTGGGCTCATTTCACTCAGTATGAGATTCTCTAGTTCCATCCATGTTGCTGCAAATGGCATTATGTCATTCTTTTTTATGGCTGAGTAGTAAGTATTCCATTGTGTATATATACCACATCTTCCAAATCCAATTATCTGTCGATGGACATTTGGGTTGTTTCCATGTCCTGGCTATTGTGAATAGTGCTGCAATGAATATGCGGGTGCACGTGTCTCTTTTCAGTAGAGTTTTGTCTGGATAGATGCCCAAGAGTGGGATTGCGGGGTCATATGGAAGTTCTATGTATAGATTTCTAAGGTATCTCCAAACTGTTCTCCATAGTGGCTGTACCAGTTTACATTCCCACCAACAGTGCAGGAGGGTTCCCTTTTCTCCACAGCCCCTCCAGCACTTGTTATTTGTGGATTTATTAATGAGGGCCATTCTGACTGGTGTGAGGTGATATCTCATGGTAGTTTTGATTTGCATTTCTCTTATAATCAGCGATATTGAGCATTTTTTCATGTGTTTGTTGGCCATCTGTATATCTTCTTTGGAGAAATGTCTATTCGGGTCTTTTGCCCATTTTTCCATTGATTGATTGGCTTTTTTGCTGTTGGGTTGTATAAGTTGTTTATATATTCTAGAGATTAAGCCCTTGTCGGTTGCATCATTTGAAACTATTTTCTCCCATTCTGTAAGTTGTCTTTTTGTTTTCTTTTAGGTTTCCTTTGCTGTGCAAAAGCTTTTCAGATTGATGAGGTCCAATGGGTTTATTTTTGCACTTATTTCTATTGCTTTGGGAGACTGACCTGAGAAAATATTCATGATTTTGATGTCAGAGAGTGTTTTGCCTATGTTTTCTTCTAGGAGTTTGATGGTGTCCTGTCGTACATTTAAGTCTTTCAGCCATTTGGAGTTTATTTTTGTGCATGGTGTGAGGGTGTGTTCTAGTTTCATTGCTTTGCCTGCAGCTGTCCAGGTTTCCCAGCAATGCTTGCTGAATAGACTTTCTTTTTCCCATTTGATGTTCTTGCCTCCCTTGTCAAAGATTAATTGACCATAGGTGTGAGGGTTTATTTCCAGATTCTCTATTCTGTTCCATTGGTCTGTCTGTTTGTTTGATACCAGTACCACACTGTTTTGATGACTGTGGCTTTGTAGTATTTCTTGAAGTCTGGGAGAGGTATGCCTCCTGCTTGGTTTTTGTTTCTCAGGATTGCTTTGGCGATTCTGGGTCTTCTGTTGTTCCATGTAAATGTTTGGATTGTTTGTTCTAGTTCTGTGAAAAATGTCGTGGGTAATTTGATAGGGATTGCATTGAATCTGTAGATTGCTTTGGGTAGTATGGCCATTTTTACACTATTGATTTTTCCAATCCAGGAGCATGGAATATCTTTCCATTTCTTTACATCTTCTTTGATTTCTTTGATTAAAGTTTTCTAGTTCTCGGCATATAGGTCCTTTACCTCCTTGGTCAGGTGTATTCCGAGGTATTTGATTTTGTGAGGTGCAATTTTAAAAGGTATCGTATTTTTGTATTCCTTTTCTAATAGTTCATCTGGTATACAGAAATGCAACTGACTTCTGAATGTTAATCTTATAGCCTGCTACTTTGCTGAATTTATTAATCAGTTCAAGTAGTTTTGGGGTTGAGTCCTTAGGGTTTTCTATGTATAGTATCATGTCATCTGCATACAGTGACGGTTTTATCTCTTCTCTTCCTATATGGATGCCTTTTATTTCTTTTGTTTGTCTAATTGCTGTGGCTAGGACTTCCAAAACGATGTTGAAGAGCAGTGGTGAGAGTGGGCATCCCTGTCTTGTTCCAGATTTGAGTGAGAAGGCTTTCAGTTTTTCCCCATTGAGGATTATATTTGCTGTGGGTTTATTATAAATGGCTTTGAATATATTCAGGAATGTTCCCTCTATACCCACTTTGGCGAGGGTCTTGATCATGAATGGATGTTGGACTTTGTCAAATGCTTTTTCTGCGTCTATTGAGATGATCATATGATTTTTGACTTTTTTTTTGTTAATGTGGTGTATGATGCTGATTGATTTGCGTATGTTGAAGCATCCTTGTGAATCTGCGATGAACCCAACCTGGTCATGGTGTATAATTTTTTTGATATGTTGTTGGATTCGGTTGGCTAAGATTTTGTTGAGAATTTTTGCATCTATATTCATGAATGATACTGGGCGATAGTTTTCTTTTTTGGTGGTATCTCTGTCTGGTTTTGGAATGAGGGTGATGGTGGCATCATAGAATGTCTTTGGGAGTATTCCTTCTTCTTCAACCTTTTGAAAGAGTTTAAGGAGGATGGGCACCAACTCCTCTTTATATGTTTGATAGAATTCACCTGTGAAGCCATCTGGTCCTGGACTTTTATTTGTAGGGAGTGATTTTATGACCTCTTCAATTTCATTTCTAGTGATCGGTCTGTTCAGTTGGTCTGTTTCTACTTGATGCAGTTTTAGCAGGCTGTAAGATTC
Organism: Phacochoerus africanus; assembly: GCF_016906955.1. Lineage (NCBI taxonomy): Eukaryota > Metazoa > Chordata > Mammalia > Artiodactyla > Suidae > Phacochoerus > Phacochoerus africanus. Next base: position 219,362,229 of record NC_062544.1, read on the forward strand.
TAGAAAATTGTCCATTTCTTCCAGATTGTCAAACTTGTTGCCGTATAGTTGTTCATAGTATTCTCGTATGGTTTTTTGTATTTCTGCTGTATCCGTTGTGATATGTATAGTCAATTTTTTTAAAAATTTCAGGAATTCCCATTATGGTAGAGTGGAAATGAATCCTACTAGGAACCATGAGGTTGCGGGTTCGATCCCTGGCCTCGTGCAGTGGGTTAAGGATCCGGCATTGCTGTGAGCTGTGGTGTAGGTCTCAGACGCTGCTCAGATCCTGCATTGCTGTGGTTGTGGCATAGGCCAGCAGCTGTAGCTCCGATTTGAACCCTAGCCTGGAAACCTCCATATGCCGTGGGTGTGGCCCTAAAAAAGCAAAAAAAAATTTTTTTTTAGACATTCTTACGGGAGGTAGGTCTTTGTGTTTTCAACTTGCATTTCCCTAATGACAAAAGACACTGAAATTCTTGGTTATTTGTACATCTTCTTTTGGTTAACTATCCATTCAAGTCATTTCTCCATTTATAAAATCAAGTTCTTTGCCTGTTTATCAAGTGGGTGGTTATCCTTTATGTATCCAGGATATGAATGCCAGTTTATTATAAGGTATGTTTGGTGTGTATTTTCTCCTATGCTGTGGCTTGCTTCCTGTTCATTTTCTTCATGATGGCTTTCAATTTTCAGACACTTAAAATTTGAGAAAGTCTTATTATTTATCAGTTTTTTTATGGATGTAATTTTGTGTCCTGTCTATGAAACCTTTGCTTAACCCCAAGTTGTGAAAATATTCTCTTATGTTTTCTTCCACAAACTGTATAATTTTAGCTTCCATAGTTATAGTCTCTGAACCTCAATAAATTTTTATGTGTAATGTAAGATAAGGGTCAAGGTTTGTTTATTTTTTTCCTGTAGGGACATCAAATTGTTTCAGCACCGTTTCTTTTATTTAAATTTTTTTAAAAATTGAAGTATTGTTGATTTACAATGCCATATTATGCTATACAGCAAAGTGATTTAGCTATACATATATATGTACATATACTTTTTAATATTCTTTTCCATTATGGTTTATCCTAGCACGTTGAATATTGTTCTCTATGCTATACAGCAGGATCTTGTTGATCATCCCCTCCATGTATTGTAGCTTACATCTGCTACGCTAGCCTCCCAGTCCATCCCTCCTCCAAACCCTTCCCCCTTGGAAACCACAAGTTTTGTTCTCTGTGAGTCTGTTTCTGTTTTGTAGACAGGTTCATTTGTGTCATTTTTTTGTGGTGGGTAGGAATCCCCACTGAGGGTCTTTGAGGGGGCTCTGTGACACTCAGGGCTCTTTGGAGTATACTGAAGACCCTCCTTGTTTATTTATTTACTTTTTTTGGCTTTTTGAGGTCCACACCCATGGCACATGGAAATTCCCAGGCCAGGGGTCTAATTGGATCTGTAGCCGCTGGCCTGTACTACAGCCACAGCAACACAGGATCCGAGCCATGTCTGCAGCCTACACCACAGTTCATAGCAATGCTGGATCCCTGACCCGCTGAGCAAGGCCAGGGATCAAACCTACATCCTCATGGATACTAATCAGATTTGTCTTGTTGCACCACAACTGGAACTCCTGCGTCATATTTTAGATTCCACATATAAGTGATATCATATGGTATTTGTTTTTCCCTTTCTGATGTACTTCACTTAGTATGAGACTCTCTAGTTGCATCCTTGTTGCTGCAAATGGCATTATTTCATTTTAATGGCTAAGTAATATTCCACTGTATATATGTACCACATCTTCTGTATCCATTCATCTATTGATGGACATTTAAGTTTCCATGTCTTGGCTATTGTAAATAGTGCTGCTGTGAATGTAGGGGTACACATATCTTTTTGAATTATAGTTTTGTCTGGATATATGTCCAGGAGTTGGATTGCTGGATCATATGGTAGTTCTATGTTTAGTTCTCTGAGGAACCTCCATACTCTTCCGTAGTGGCCGTAACAATTTATAGTCCCAACCAACAATGTAGGAGGACCCTCTTTTCTCCACACTCTCTCCAGCATTTTTTATGTATAGACTTATTAATGATGGCCGTTCTGATCAGTGTGAGGTAGTACTTCATTGTAGTTTTGATTTGCATTTCTCTAATAATTAGTGATGTTGAGCATTTTTTTATGTGCCTATTGACCATTTGTATTTCTTTGGAGAAATTCTTGTTTAGGTCTTCTGCTCATTTTTTCATTGGGTTGTTTGTTTTTGTTATTGTTGAGTGATATGAGCTGTTTATATGTTTTGGGAATTAAGCGCTTGTTGATTGCATCATTTCAACACTGTTTCTTTTTTTTCTTTTCTTTTCTTTTCTTTTTTAGGGCCACACCTGCATCCGTGGTATATGGAGGTTCCCAGGCTAGGGGTCAAATCAGAACTAGAACTGCCGGCCTATGCCACAGCCTCAACAACACCAGATCCGAGCCACATCTGCAACCTTCACCACAGCTCACGGCAACGCTGGATCCTTAACCCACTGAGCAAGGCCAGGGATCGGACCTGCAACCTCATGTTTTCTAGTCGGATTCATTAACCACTGAACCACGATGGGAACTCCAAGATGGCTTTGATTATTCCAGATTCTTTACATTCCCACAGAAATTATACAGTCAACTTTTTCAAATTCTATTTGAAAAAAAAAAGCTAGCTGAGATTTTCAATTGGCATTGCATTGAGTCTGTAGATTAGTCCATGGAGAATTGACATCTTTACACTCCTGATCTTTTCAACCCATGAGTCTAGTATCTCTCTTCACTTATTAAGACCTTCTTTAATTTCTTTCAGTGATGGTTTGTAGTTTTGGTTGGAAGAGTTGTCCACACTTAGAAAATCATTCTGAAATAGTTTATATTTTTGATGCTGTTGTCGATAGGATTTATTCTAATTTCATTTTCCAACTCTTTGCTGCTTATACATGTGTATGCAATTGGATTTTGTTTATATGAACTTGGTAAATAGTTATTTTATTAGTTCTAGTCTCTTTGTATATTTCTTGGGATTTTCTACATAAACAACGGTGTCATCTACAGATAAAGACAAGTTTTACATCTTTATAATCTTTATGCCTGTGTATTTTCTTCATGCAGTGACTAGGACTTTTATTACACTGTTTAGTAGAAGTGGTAAAATTGGGCGTTCTTGTCTTGTTCCTGATCTTAGGGGCAAGTGTTCCATATTTTACCACTAGATATGCTACTATCTTAAGTTTTCTATGAATATCCTTTATCAGATTGAGGATATTCCCTTCTATACCTAATTTGGTGACAGTTGGTATTGGATTTTTTCAAATGCTTTTTCTGCATTTGTAATGACCATTTAAGTTTTATACTTTACTCTGTTAATATAGTACATTACTTAAATTTTTCAATATTAAACCAACTTTTTAGGATAAACTCCACTTATTCATAGGTAATATCCTTTTAATATATTACTGAATTTGACCTGCTGCTGTTTTTTGAAGCATTTTTTAATCCATATTTATGAAATGTGTTGGTCTTTGTTTTGGTCATGCAGGTTTTCCTTTGTTTTGTGCTGTATTTTTCAGATTTTGGTATTAGGGTTATGATGGCATCAGAAAAATGAATTGGAAAGTGTTTCCTTCTATTTTCTGAGAGTTCGTGTTAAGATTGGTATTATTTCTCAAGTGTTTGAGAGAATTCAGCAGTGAAACCATATGGGTCTGGGGGTGATAATAAATTGGATTTCTTTTACAGATATAAAGCTAATGAGATTTTTCTTTTGTGTGTCAGTTTGAGGTTTTTTTTTTTTTAAGGTTTTTTCCATTCCATTGAAGATGACAAATTTTTGTTTTAATGTGGTTTTACTCTCTTTTTAAACTTTTAATGCTTGTAAGCTCGCTGGTAGTACCGGTCCCTACCCCAATCCATATTATTTTTTTTAATTAAGATATAACTTACATATAACATTGTGTAAGTTTAAGAAGTGCAACGTGTTGATTTGATACATTTATATATTGCCATAGGATTAATTATCACACAGCGTTTGCTAACACCTCCAGCACAACACACAATTATCATTTCTTTTTTGTGATGAGAACATTTATGGTCTAGTCTCTTAGCAACTTTGAAGTATACAGTACATTATTATTAACTATAATCACAATACCAGGTATTAAATCTTCAGAACTTATTCATCTTCTAACTGCAAGTTTGTACCATTTGACCATCTCCCCAATTTGTGCTTCATTTTCTTGTTCAGACTTAACTAGAAGTTATTTGACTTTTAAAAAAAAAATCCTTTCAAGGAACCAACTTTTGGCTTTGTTAGTTTTCTCTATTGCTGGTCTGTTTTCACTTTTATTGATTTTTGGTCTTTGGCATTTCTTCTATTTATGTCGTTTTACTTGTCCTTTTTTCTAGCTTCTTAAGATGTAACTTTATTTTATTTTATTTTTGTCTTTTCTAAGGCTGCACCCACGGCATACGGGGGTTCCCAGGTTAGGGGTCCAATCGGAACTGTAGCTGCCAGCCTACACCACAGCCGCAGCAATGCCAGATCCTTAACCCACTGAGCGAGTCCAAGGATTGAACCCGAAACCTCATGGCTCCTAGTCGGATTCATTAACCACTGAGCCATGACGGAAACTCCTTAAGATATAACTTTAAAGCGTATACTTCAAGTCTTTTCTCATATACATGTTCCTTCTAAAGCACATGGATTGATACATTGTTTTTTTATCATTCAATTTTTGGAGAAGTTTTTTTTTTTTTTTTTTGCCATTTCTTGGGCCACTCCCACGGCATAGGAGGTTCCCAGGCTAGGGGTCCAGTCGGAGCTGTAGCCACCTTCCTACGCCAGAGCCACAGCAACGCGGGATCCCAGCTGCATCTGTGACCTACACCACAGCTCACGGCAACGCCGGATCCTTAACCCACTGAGCAAGGCCAGGGATCGAACCTACAACCTCATGGTTCCTAGTCAGATTCGTTAACCACTGAGCCACGATGGGAACTCCAATTTGGAGAGTTTTTTAATTTTCCTTGTGATTTCTTCTTTGATCATGGATTATTTAGAAATGTATTGTTTAATATCCAGATATTTGACTTTATTTCTAGAGTTCTTATTATTGTAACGGGGTCCTCATGCTGTACAGTGGGGAAAAAATGTAATAAAAAATGATTTCTAATTTAATTTTATTCTGATCAGATAACATGTTCTGTATGATTTCACTTATTTGAACTTTATAGTGACTTTTTTTTTTTTTTGGTCTTTTGTCTTTTGATTGAGGGCCACACCCATGGCATATGGAGGTTCCCAGGCTAGGGGTCTAATCAGAACTATAGCCGCCGGCCTACACCACAGTCCCAGCAACGCCAGATCCGAGCCATGTCTGCGACCTACAGCACAGCTCATGGCAACGCCGGATCCTTTAACCTACTGAGTGGGGCCAGGGGTCAAACCTGCAACCTCATGGTTCCTAGTTGGATTCGTTTCTGCTGCGCCACAACGGGAACTCCATGTAGTGACTTGTTTTTATGACACAGCATATGATCTGCTTAGTGAACATAGTTTGTGTACTTGTAAAGTACATTCTGTAGTTACTGGATGTAACATTTTATTAATATCCCTTAATATTCAGGTTATATTTGTCTTGATTGATTTTTGTCCAGTTGTTTTGTCTATTTTTTGTCCAGTTGCTAAGAAGGGATTAAAGTCTTCAACTCCGATTGTGAAATTATCTGTATTTCCTTTTAACTGTGTCACTTTGTGCTTTTTTGTATTTTAGATATCTTTTTAAAAGTACATATGCATTTATTTATGTCTTCTGATGAAATGTTCCTTTTTATATTTATGAAATATTACTCTAGCTCTAGTAACATTTCTTAGCTGGAAGTTCTTTTGTATCTGATATATCTTGGGTTTGCATGGTATGTTTTTTCCTGTCCTTTGCTTTTAACTCACCTCTTTCTTTAAAATGAATGTCTTGAAGTGCACATATAATTAGGTTTTTTTTTTTAAATTTCTTCTAATAAGCTCTGCTTTGTCACTGGAGTGTTTAGTCCATTTAATGTAATTGTTGATATGATTTGAATTGTCTTCCATTTTTGCCATCTTGTTTTTTCCTTCTGTTTTCTATTGTCATCTCCTTTCATTTGATAAGTTAAAGTTTTTGAGTTTATTTTCTCTTATCAGTTAACATATTTTCCTTTTAAACAGCTGTATTAGAGGTATAATTTACATACAATAACCTACATACTTTTAAAGTATGATAAATTTTGACATGTGCATGAAACTGTCACCACTTTCAAGAAAATGAATATATTCATCATAGGCCTCCTTTTAGTATTTCTCTCACTTTCCTACCTACCAATGAAACCACTGATTTTCACTGTCATTATAGATTAGTTTCGATTTTTTAGAATTTTACATATTTTCTTATTTTTTTTCCTGGCTTCTCCTACTCAGCATACTTATTTTGATATCCATACTATTATTATATGTAGCAATAATCTGATACTTCGTGTTGTTGAAGATGTTGTCCATACCACAATTTGTTTATCCATTTACTTGTTGGACAGATTGGGATTATTGACAGTTTTTGGCTGTTACAAATAAGGCTTCTTTGAGTATTATTTTACACATCTTTGTTTGGACCTATGCTTACTTTACTCTCATTAAATGCCTAGAAGTGGAGTGTCTGGATAATACAGGAGGTTTTTGGAAGGTATTAAGACATTGCCAAACTGTTTTCCAAAGTGGTGTTACCATTTTCCATTCCTACCAGTACTGGATGAGAGTTCTAGGGATAAACCTCACTTGGTAGTAATATATTATCCTTCCGCATTCTTGGATTTGATTACTAAAATTTTGTTTTAAAGTTTTATATCTGGCTTTATGAGGACTCAGTAATTTTCTGTAATGTCTTTTTCTGGTTTTGTTCTCTGAGTAATTCTGGCCTTTTAGAATAAATTGGGAAGTATTCTTTCATTTTTTTTTTGTTTTTGGAAAGATTTTGTATACAAAAAAGAAATAATAATAGCTTTATTATTAATTTTCCTTAAATGTTTTGTGAAAATTTGCCAGTGAAGCTGTCTATTTCTGGAATTTTCTTTTTTTAAATTTTTATTTCTCTATATATTTTTTCTACTGCACAGCATGGTGACCCAGTTACACATATATGTATACATTCTTTTTTCTCGCATTACATCATAATTGACTAGACAGAGTTCCCGGTGCTACACAGCAGGATCCCATTGCTAATCCATCCCGAAGGCAACATTCTGCATCTATTTATCCCGACCTCCCAGTCCCTCCCCTTTCCCCTTGGCAACCACAAGTCTGTCCTCCAAGTCCATGATTTTCTTTTCTGTGGAAAGTTTCCTTTGTGCCGTATATTAGATTCCAGGAATTTTCTTTGTGGACGCATTTATCTCCAAATTCTATTTGTTTTTATAGCTATTTGGCTATTTAGGTTAAATGTTTCTCCTTGAGTAGGTTTCGGTGTTTTATATCTTTTAGAAAATGTGTCCAAATCCAGGGGCAAAAAGTTATTTATAATAGTCTCTAATTTTTTATGATAGATATAAAATCTATAGTGACATTACCTCTCCCATTCCTGATATTGGTAGCTGTGTTCTCTTTCATGTACAGATTAGACTGCCCAGAGGTTTATTAACTTTACTCATCTCAAAACCAGCTTGGGCTTCATTGAGTCTGTCTTGTTTTCTATTTTCTATTTTATTAATTTCTATTTTGGTCTGTTTTATTTCCTTTCTTCTGTTTTCTTCGGATTTGATTTCCCCATCTCTTAATTTCTTAAGGTAAAAGCCAGGCCGTTAGTTTGAGACCTTTCTTATTTCTAACAAAGGCATTTTGCATTATAAATTTCACCCTAAAATATTCTTTAGCAGCATCCCCAAATTCTGTTGTATTTTTATTTTCATTCAGTTCAAACTACTAATTTCCCTTCTGATTTCTTTTTTGCCCCCTGGATTGCTTAGTTTCCAAATATTTGGGGATGATAGGTCAAGAGGTCTTTCTGTTATTAATTTTGATTTTAATTCCAATGTAGGCAGAGCACATAATTTATATGACTTGACTGTTTCAGAATTTATTGAGGCTTGTTTTATGGCCCAGAATAGTGTCTATTTTAGTAAGTGTTCCATGTGTACTTGAAAATTATGTGTAGGCTGCTATTTTTGGCTGGGATGTTCTTTAAGTGTCAATCACATAAGGTTGGTTGATAATGTTTTTCAAGTGTACTATATCCTTGCTGCATTTCTGACTATTTCTTTGCACGGTTATTGAGAGGAGTATTAAAATCTTATAGTTGTGGGTTTACTTATAGTTATCTCAGTTTTTACATCATGTATTTTTACACTGTGCAAGTGGGGGCTTAAACATTTAGGATTTTTCTGTCTTCCTGATTAAATGACCTATGGATCCTTATGAAATGACCTTATTTATCGCTGATGACATTCTTTGCTCTGAGATATACTTTTTTTCTGATATTAATACAGCTATTCTACTTTTCTTTTGCTCATGTTATAGCATGGTGTATCTTTTTTCATTCTTTAACTTATTTGTGTCTTTATAGCTAAAGCACATCACTTATATGCAGCATAGAATTTAATCCTAAGTCTTTTTTTTAAATCAAAGTATAGTTGATTTACCTGTGTTGTGCCAATTTCTGCTGTACAGTAAAGTGATCCAGTCATACACATGTATGCATTCTTTTTCTCATATTATCTTTGATCATATCCTATCCTGAGAGATTGGATATAGTTCCCTGTGTTGTGTCTTAGATCATACTTCTTATCCAGGCTGTCAATCTCTGCCTTTTAGTTGTAGTGTTCAGACCATTTCCATTAATGTGTCGTTGGTATAGGCTTAAGTCTCCCACCTTGCTATTTGTTTTCTGTTGTCTTATACTTTTTAACTCTTCCTTTTAAAAAACTGGTTGAGTATTTTTTATGACTCTGTTTTTCTCCCTTTTCACTGTATTAGCTATAATTATTTATTTTGTTATGATAGAGACTGCGTTAGGGACTACAGTGTACATTTTAATCACAGTTTACCTACATATAATAGTGTGCTACTTATATGTATAGAATAAAAGCCTTACAGTTATATACTTGTATGTCTTCATTTTGGGGATTTATGTTATTATTATTTTACTTATACATATATTATAAACAAAAATACAAGCATACAACATGTTATAAATAACAGTTTTAATATTTAGTCAATTATCTTTTTTTTTTTGTCATTTTGTCTATTTTTAGGGCTGTACCCTCGGCATATGGAGGTTCCCAGGCTAGGGGTCTAATTGGAGCTATAGCTGCTGGACTACGCCAGAGCCACAGCAACTCAGGGTCCGAGCCAAGTCTACGACCAGCAACGCCAGATCTGAGCCTTGTCTGCATTCTACACCACAGCTCACAGCAACACCGGGTCCTTAGCCCACTGAGCGAGGCCAGGGATTGAACCTGAAATCTCATGGTTCCTAGTCGGATTGTTTCCACTGTGCCACAACGGGAACCTTCGGCAGTCTTTTTCATAGAGGGTCAAATGGTAAATATTTTAGGCTGTTAGGCCATAACTTTATTTATAAAAACAGAAGCTTCCAGGGTTTGCTAAACTTGGTTTAGTTTCATATTTCCATCTGGTATCATTTTCCTTCTGCCTGAAGGACTTCCTTTAGTGTGTGTATATATGTGTGTGTGTACGTGTGCACGCATGTGTGTGTACTCTCATGAGCCCACAAGTCTGCTAGTGATGGAGGCTTATAGTTCTTGTATACATGAAGACATCTTTCTCTGTTCTTGCTGAAAGATATTCTTAAAAGCAAACTATAGGATTCTACTTTTTTTTTTCTTTCATTACTCTAACGCTATTACTCTACTTTTTTCTTGCATTTTGTTTTGACAAGAAATCTGCTGTCATGCTTGTCTTTTTTTTTCCTGGCTGATTTTAGGATTTTATCACTGGTTTTGAGCACTTAGATTATGATGTGCTTTTCACATAGGGTTTTGTTTGTTTGTTTATCTTTTTAGGTCCACACCTGCAGCATATGTAAGTTCCCAGGCTAGGGGTCGAATCAGAGCTATAGCTGCTGGCCTACAGGCCTACACTACAGCCACAGCAACTTGGGATCTGAGCCATGTCTGCAACCTACACCACAGCTCAGGACAATGCTGGATCCTTAACCCACTGAGCGAGGCCAGGGATTGAACCTACGTCCTCTTGGATACTAGTCAGATTTGATTCTTCTGAGCCATGATGGGAACTCCTTTTTTCATGTTTCTTATGCTTAGAGTCTGCCTCTTGTTTATAGTTTTCATCAATTTGGAAATTTTTCTGCCATTAGTCAAATAATTTTTTTCTGACAATCTTCCTTCCTTTGGAGATTCAGTTACACATATATTAGACTACTTAAAGTTTTTCTAGAATTCATTGATGCACTTTTAATTTTTTGGATTCTGAAAATATTCTTTCATGTTCAGTAGACCTGAGATTTCTCTGTTTGTAACCTAGGCTTCAGTATTAAAGTCAAAAGCCTATCAACTGGAAATTTGCATGCAAGATTTTCTCTTTCTATGTTCAGATGAAAAGCATTGCTTTAAAGGTTATGTAGGTTTCATTGTATAGTAGAAATTATCACAACATAGTAAATCAACTGTACTTCCATAAAACTTTCAAAAATGAAAGTAAATGAATAAAAACACAAAAATAAGACAAAACAAAAGGTTACCTAGGCAGATAAGTAGATACTATTTTTAAAGTATTTTCATGGCTGGAGAACGTTTAGAAGACAGAAATGCCAGAGGCTGTCTGAACATTAGTATGAGAGTTTTGCACTGGAGAATCATTAATTTGTTGTCTTTGTACCATTTAGGCAGTCACTGAGGAGAGTATTGCCTTTTTGCAGAAGAGAGTGGTGGAACTAGAGAATGAAAAAGGAGCCCTGCTCCTTAATTCTACAGAGCTGGAGGAGCTGAAAGCTGAGAATGGTACGTATAAGTGAAAACCATAATTCTCTGTCTTCTTAATCCAAAAGTGCCACTACTTTTATCACTATACATGTATAACACATAGATTCTCTGATTCTATGATAATGAAGATCTTATTGGTAGTTATTGAAGGTAGGATTGATACACCTTAAACAATTTGACCATAGTACCAGGGTTTGCATAAGTTTAACATTTTTCAGTGTGGGCTATAAATGCTGCAGGGTGTCAATATTATATTCATTTTGGAGTGGTCCAGGAATCTTCTCAGAAGTGTGGCTTGAATAGGACCTTAATACGACCCTGGGTTTTTAAATAGGCAAAATGAAGAGAGAAAGGACTTGCCCAGTAATAAACATTTGTGGGATAAAGTAACAGATCAGTATAAATAAAAGTTTTAGAGGTAAAAACCATTTGGTTTTTGCTCATGCTATATATTGCTTAGAACCTTATCCTTTTCCTTTAACCTGGCTAATTCTTACTCATCTTTCAGGCCTCTGCTAGGACTTCATCTTTTTCAGGAAGTCAGTCCTAATATTCCAAAGTTGGGTTAAATGCATTTTTGTGTTTCTGAAACATCCTTGCATTCCTTTAACGTTACATCAAGATCATCTATTTATATCTTTATCTTTTATAAGCCCTTCACAAATAGTTTATAAGCTCTTCAAGGGCTGGGGCCATTTTTTTTTTTTTTCATCTTTTTCATCTTTGCTTTACTCTTTACCAAGAACTAGAGTAGTACCTTGCAAATGAGTGGCTGCTGAATAAAGTTTTGTTGGATTGAACTAAATTGAGCATTTATTCTATTGGACTATGTGTGAACAGTTGATAAGAATGAAGATATACCTCCTTCCATTTATCACTGGCTTCACAAGCACCTTATGGTTTTAGTAATATGTAGTTAATAATACGTTATTGATCTATTTTACCCTGGGGTAACTGATAACTATGCTTTATCTTTGAGAGTGAAAATGAATACCAAGTTTGAACCAAAGTTTGTACCATTTTCTAAACTCTGCAGCCAAAGTTTCCTACTGCCATTTTACAGTTCCACTTAGCTATAAATTAGGAATTATAAACCTTTATTAGACTAGTCACACCATTGCTGATAAAGAACGAACATCGCAAATTCAGCTCATTATTCACCCCACACAAACCACTTCATTGAGACTTTATCTATGAAGTTTATTTTGCAGTTTTTCAAGCAGGCCCTGTCTCTTTCGTGTAGCCGATTATGGTTTAGAGATCATGTGAGATCCATTCTCTTTGCTTTTCCTGCAAGAATCCCAGGCCTTAAGGTTTTCTGTATTAGTTTTCATGTCTGGCCTTATAGGTTGCCTGTGCTTTATGTGTCAGGTTCTGTTAAACTCACCTTTTGCACCTCTGTTTCTGCCACTGTGCCCCTTTGAAATGTCTAAACACGTTATATACTGTCTTGAGTTCATTTATTTCATGAGTGTTTATTCATTCATTCCGCAAATATCTATGGTACCTTTTCTTTATATGCCAGGCACTGATCTAGTTGCTAAGGATACTGCTGTGAACATATTAGAGAACAAAACAGGCCATAAACATGTATATACACAAGAGAATTTCAGAGAGAGATAAGTATTAGGATAAAAATGAAACAAGTTACTGCCTGCATGAGGAAGAAAGCAGCACTGGAGTGGTCAGGGTAGGCTGTCTGAGCACTTCATACCTAAATGATAGAAAGGGGACAGTCACACTCAAAGAGGGTGAGCAAATCTCATTCCAAGTAGAGAGGAGCAGTGCAAATACCCTGAGTGTGAATCAGTTTGATATGTTTGCAGATGGAAGGAAGGCCAGTTGTCTTGAGAACAGAGTAAGCAAAAAGAGGCAGTACAAGAAGAGGAGTTTGGAGAATACGTGAGACCAAATTATATAGGTCATGTTAGGACATTTGGATTTAGTGTAAAAAGTATTATTTTTTTGTTTGTTTCTTTATTGTATTTGCCTTGTATTCTTTACTGTATATGCCTGAGCTGCTCAGAAACACTAAACGTCTTAGAGGCTTTTTAATACTCAATATTTTCATCTTCCAAGGAAATACTACCCTTTTTAGATATACCCTGTGTGACAGAACATGGGGTTGAACTCAGAACACTGAATTCTGACCCCAACTCTATAAAGTAGCTGCAGGTTATGTCATTTCTTTGATTCATCATAGGGTCATTGAGGAGATTGGATAGCTCCTTTCTAATGCTAAAATTTGATGTCCTTATGAACATATGTGGAAAGACATCAAAGACATTATTAGTGCTCTATCAATGCATGATGTATATTATGAACACAGAAGGGTTATAGGAAAATTAAGGCAAATGTATTATGAAGCCTCAAATTATGCCACAGAAATAGCTGCTTTTCGTCATATGATCTGGCATTTTTTTACTTCAAAATCTTCCACTATTTATTATACTTCACTGACGTTGATTATTAATACCTAGTACCATTCTATCTTATATCTCATCTTTATTCTTTTTTTTTTTTTTGTCTTTTTAGGGCCACACTCATAGCATATGGAGGTTCCCAGGCTAGGGGTTGAATTGGAGCTGTAGCTGCTGGCTTACACCACAGCTTATAGCAACGCAGGATCCTTAACCCACTGAGCGAGGCCAGGAATCGAACTTTCGTCCTCATGTATGCTAGTCAGATTCGTTTCCACTGAGCCACAGCGGGAACTCCCCTTATATTTCGTCTTTTCATCTTCTTTTGCCACTTCTTTATTTTAATAAAAGAAGTGTTTTTTCTCCCCCAAACTGTTTTGTCTGTTTCTTTCCTCTTGATTATTTCATGCATCTCAAATAGCCTCACACACATACCTCTTTCTTATTTTTTCAAACACTCTACATTTATCTTCTAAGGATATTTATTTTGTGACTTTCAGAAAAACTGTCCTCTCAGATTACTCTCCTGGAGGCTCAGAAGAGAATCAGCGAGGCAGATAGAGAAGTCAGTGAGGTAAGTGGGATTTTTTTTTTTTTTTTTTGGCTGCCCCACAGCTTATGGAGGTCCTGGGCCAGGGATCAGATAGGTGGCACAATTGCAACCTAAGCTGCAGCTGTGGCAGTGCCAGGTCAGGGATTGAACCTGCGTCCAATGCTCCCAAGATGCCGCCAATCCCATTGTGCCATAGTGGGAATTCCAGTGTTATGTTCTTAAAATAAACAGAATATGAGCTTGATTAAGAGGAAGTAGTTTCAACCCTACATATTTCTGTAATTTTCTGATGTTGACAGAGAATTAGATTACGTAGAAAGTGAGATTTAAGGGAGTCATAGTGGTTATTATGGTTTTCTCATTACTCTCATTTGTTTCTGAAAATTTGGAATTTTTATTTGTCCTAAACCACTGCAAATACAATAGCACTTATTTGGGTTTTGATAACCCATTTTTTCATACTGGGTTATCATTCATCGCAACTTCTTTTATCATTTCAGAAAAGTTTCTCGGTGAAGAGGTTAGAGTCTTTAGTTTCCCCTGCCAGCTCCCCCAACCCTGTCCGGTTGGCACAGTTTCACTTAGGATTATATTAAAAAGAATGGTACTTTTTATAACCTAAAAATTACTATAAGAGAAGTTCCCATTGTGGCTCAGTGGGTTATAAACCTGACTAGCAACCATGAGTCTGCAGGTTTGATCCCTGGCCTTGCTCTGTGGGCTAAGGATCTGGTGTTGCTGTGAGTTGTGGTATATGTCACGGATGAGGCTTGGATCCAGCATTGCTGTGGCTGTGGTGTAGGCTGGCAGCTGCAGCTCTCATTTGACCCCTAGCCTGGGAACTTCCATATGCCACAGGTGCAGCCCTAAAAAGCCAAAAAAAAAAAAAAATTACTAGGAAATGTGTGGTTGCTCAGTATTCTGCTGATTTAAGATTATTGTTAGCTGTATTGTGCTTAATTGTCCTTCCAATCAAGAAGTCAGTTAAAGACTCATAAATGGCCTTGAAAAAAAATTTTTTTTTGATCTTTTAGAGCCAGACCTGCAGCATGTGGAGGTTCCCAGGATAGGGGTCTAATCAGAGCTGTAGCCACTGGCCTACGCCACAGTCATAGCAATGCCAGATCTGAACCGCTTCTGCAACCTACACCACAGCTCACGGCAACGCCAGATCCTTAACCCACTGAGCAAGGCCAGGGATGGAACTCTCAACCTCATGGTTCATAGTTGGATTTGTTTCTGCTGTGCCACGATGGGAACTCCCGAAAAAAATCTTAAATACTTTAACTTCTTAACAATGGTATCTGCTTACTTATATTAGAGTTCTCCAGAGAAATAGAACTAATAGGAAGTATATATAGGGAGATTTATTTTAAGGAACTGGCTTATGTAATTGTGGAGGCTGGCAAATCCAAAATTGCAGGGTAGGCTAGCACACTGGAGACCCTAGGAAAAGTTGCAGTTTGAATCCAATGGTAGTCTTTGGGCAGAATTTGTTCTTTTTGGAGGAGGGCAGTCTTTTGTTTTGTTTTTTTGGTTATGGTTTTCAGCTGATTAGATGACGCCCACCCACATTATGGAAAGCAATGTGCTTTCCTCAAAGTCTACTGATTTAAATCTTAATCTCATCTAAAAATACTTTCACAGAAACATGTGGGATAATGTGACCAAGTATCTGAGTGCTGTGGCCTAGCCAAGTGGACACACAAAATTATATTCAGTACTTTTTCATGGGGCCATTGATGCTCTGTTCACAAAATTGTCAAAAGGGGACTAGATTTTGAAAATGATAGCATTATGCAGTTACTGACATTATGAGAATTCAGTAGTGAAAGTGAATCTTGTTTCACCAAGGAGATGCTTAATGTTCTAAGATGCTTCACAATCATGTCTAGTGAAAACAAGATAGCTCAAAAAAGAACAGGAAAGAAATGTGGGAATCTATTAAGAAAAAGATAAAGCAACCAGAAGGAGAACAAATAAATAGGGAACAATGGAAAAGAAAGGAAATTAAAAAAAAAAAAAAAACCCACAGAAATTGGAGAAAAAAAAGGTAGCTAAAATAATCCCTTGGGATAAGAGAGCCTGAGTACGGAGTTCCTGCCATGGTGCAGTGGGTTAAGAATCTGACTGCTGCAGCTTGAGTTCCTGCAGAGGCACAGGTCCAGTCACCTGTCTGGCTGTGGGTTAAAGGATCCAGCATTGCCACAGCTGTGGCATAGGTCACAGCTGCAGCTCGGATTCAGTCCCTGGCCTGGGAACTTCCATAAGATGCAGAACTTGCGTAGAAAAGGTCCTTAGGGAATTTAAGGCAAGCCAAAAGGGGAAGAATATTACTAGAAGAAAAAGTAATGAGAGTGACTAGAAAGAGCAAAGTTCTCTGATTCTCTGCCCTCTCACATTGGGAAAATGTTGATTTTTTTTTTTTTTAACTTGAGCCAGAGGTTAATCAAACTCTGTAGATAGTGTAGAGATCAGCAGAGGGTTAGACTAAGGGAAGGAAGAGAATGAGCGAAGTGGCCTGGCAGATGGTTAGCTAACATTCACCAAAGACTTACTGTGTACCAGCTTCTGCTAGGAAATGGCAGAACAAGAATGTGAACTCAGGCAGTTGGCTGTAGAGCTTGTGCTCTTGGCTGCTGCATTGTATAACAGTCCACTGTTTTTTTTTTTTTTCCTCGTATCAGGTTGGAATTTTTTTGTGGGGAAAGAAAAGATGCTATTGGCACAGATAGAGATTTTATTATGTCCACTGTCCTCAAACTCATTTAATAAAATACTCAGTAAAGTCACCATGAAATTCGCTGATTTTGTTTCCCAATAAAACAATTATAGAAGTGATTTATGTGACTTGTAGTCTAACACAGTGGTCTTTGTAATAATAATTTGTTTGCTATTTTGTCAAATTTCATACCTAAGCCCCAACAGAATTCCTTTTGGATTATTTTTTATCCAGTTTATTTGTTTGATGCTTTACTTGTCTGTTAATGGCTAGCTTATGTAATATTCCCCATTCCAATAGATAATTTAAGAAAAGGAATCCTGCGACTTCCTCCTTGGTATGGGATGAAACACAAATTTTTCATATCCTGCTTCCCTTTTTATTTTTGAGCATTTCTTAGGAGAAACAAGTAGGCGTTTTAATTTTTAGAGAAAGTTTCCCAAGTGAGGAGTATTTAGAAAATGAGTCCCAGGTTTCCTTAGGTCTTATGAGTATGTCTTGACCTCAGTCCAGGATTGACAGGATGTCCTCAGAGATCTAATTTGGGAAATAAAAACTGATTTTAAAAGTATTTGGCAGTTTTACTGTAGGAAGGTTTGGACCAAAAGGTTTCAGGTTTTGAAAAATGCACAATATACAGTTTTCATTTAGGCTCTTTCCTTTAAAACATTTGATTGAGGTTTTTTCTTTCTTTTTTAAAAAACAGATCAGCATGGTTGATATTATTAGACTCAATAAAAGCAGCTGTTCTGCTGAGGAAAGTGAACCAGATGTCCTGGAGAACACATTTTCTCAGAAACATAAAGAACTATCCGTGTTATTGTTGGAAATGAAAGAAGCTCAAGAGGAGATTGCATTTCTTAAATCACAGCTTCAAGGCAAAAGGGCAGAGGGAGACCCTGAGGTGATTGACCAGAAAGAAATGAAACAGATAGAGAGTGAAGGAATACCTCCGGTTAAAATGACAGTACTGCTTGAAGATACAGGACAACATTTTCCCCCAGTGCCAGATGAGGAGAGCAGTCTTCCAATAACTGAAAAAGAAGAGCAGATGAGCACTAAATATCAACACAGAACATCTGAGGAAATACCATTAAGTGATGCTAGAATGGAATTAAAATCAGCAAAGCAAGATGATGAGGATAAAGCCCCTTCTGCTGTACCAGCTATCTGTCAGTGTCACCAGGATGAATTGGAAAGGCTAAAATGTCAAATTTTGGAACTTGAAACAAACCTTCATAAAGCAGAAGAAATCCATGAGAAAAATTTAGATGAGAAAGCTAAGGAAATAGGCAGCCTAACCCAGCTGATTGAAGAGTTTAAGAAAAATGCTGAAAACACCAATAGCGCATTCACTGCTTTATCTCAAGAAAGAGACCAGCTTCTTTCTCAGATGAAGGAACTTAGTGTGGTGACAGAACTGAGGTCTCAGGTACAGCAACTGGAAGTGAACCTTGCAGAAGCAGAAAGGCAAAGACGACTTGACTATGAAAGTCAGACTGCTCATCAAAACTTGCTCACTGAGCAGATCCACAGTCTCAGCATAGAAACTAAATCTAAAGATGTGAAAATTGAAGTTTTACAGAATGAACTGGATGATGTGCAGGTTCAGTTTTCCGAGCAGACTACACTGATCAAGAGCCTGCAAAGCCAACTGCAGAAGAAGGAAAGTGAAGTGCTTGAGGGGGCAGAACGTGTGCGGGATATCTCAAATAAGGTGGAAGAACTTTCACAGGCTCTTTCACAGAAGGAACTTGAAATAGCAACAATGGATCAGCTCTTACTACAGAAAAAGAAAGATGTGGAAACCCTCCAACAAACCATTGAGGAGAAGGATCAGCAAGTGACAGAGATCAGCTTTAGTATGACTGAGAAAATGGTTCAGCTTAATGAAGAGAAGTTTTCTCTTGGGGTTGAAATTAAGACTCTTAAAGAGCAGCTGAATTTATTATCCAGAGCAGAAGAGTCCAAAAAAGAGCAGGTGGAAGAAGATAAAGAAATTGTTTCTGGCCTTAAGCAGAATTATGATGAGTTGAGCCCAGCAGGGCTTATAAGTAAAGAAGAACTTCAGCATGAATTAGACCTTGTGAAGAAGGAAAGTGAGCAGAGAAAGAGAAAGCTCCAGGCTGCTCTTATTAACAGAAAGGAGCTTCTTCAAAGAGTCAGTAGATTAGAAGAGGAATTGGCCAAAGTGAAATATGAACCCAGGAAAGAGATCCCACTCAATGAGAGCGAGAGGAGAGAAATGGAGGAAGATAAAGAAGGCAAAGAAGACATAGAAAAATATGTGACTTCTAAGTGCCAAGAAGTAGAAAGGTCATTGAAGCAGGTAATATCTGAGAAGGAAGTGGAACTAGAGCATGTAAGGAAGGATTTGGAAGAAAAGGCAGCAGCTGAAGAACAGTTACAGGCTGTGGTCAAACAGATGAATCAGAACTTGCAAGAGAAGACAAGCCAAATAGATCTGCTCCAAGCAGAAATCATTGAAAACCAAGCAATTATCCACAAGTTAACCACAGGTACCAAGGATGCAGGTGACGGAGACTCAGCTGCACCTGTAAAAGAAGCAGTGGCCATCAGTCCGCTTGTTGCAGGTAGTGGAGAACACTGGAAACCAGAACTGGAAGAAAAAATAGCGGACCTTGAAAAAGAAAAGGAGCAACTTCAAAAGAAGCTACAGGAAGTATTAACCTCTCGCAAGGCGATTCTAAAAAAGGCACAGGAGAAGGAAAGACATCTTCAGGAGGAGCTGAAGCAACAGAAAGATGACTTTAATCACCTGCAAGAACAGTTTGATGAGCAAAGCAAGGAAAATAAGGACATTGGGGACCAACTAAGGCAACTCCAGTTTCAAATAAGGGAGTCTATGGACAGAAAACTCCCAGGCCGTGGCCAGCAGGAAACAGGCTCTCCCACTCAAGGTTTAGAAGAGCCTTTATACAAAGCCACAGAGCAGCAACCTGCTCACCCTGTTTCAGAGTCTGACTTGTGCTCAGATTGGCCTCCTTGTCCTGGAAATACAGATGTGCTCCAGGGCAATACTGCTGTTATTGCCCAGATTAAGGCCCAGCTGAAAGAAATAGGGGCTGAGAAAGAAGAGTTAGAGTTGAAGCTTAGCTCTACAACAGGTGAGCTGACTAAAAAGGCAGAAGAAGTATTTCAGTTACAAGAGCAGATAAACAAACAGGATTTGGAAATCCAAAGTCTGAAGGCAGCGTCCCATGAAGCTGAAGCCCATGCAGAAAGCCTGAGGCAGAAATTGGAAAGCAGTCAACTAGAAATTGCTGGATTAGAACATTTGAAAGAATTACAGCCTGAACTAGATGAACTCCAAAAACTCATAAGCAAAAAGGAGGAAGAAGTTAAATACCTTTTTGGACAGCTGAGCGAGAAGGAAATGGCCCTTACTAAAGTTCAGGCAGAGATAACAGATCAAGAGGATTTAATGAAGGCTCTGCGTACGCAGCTGGAAATGCAAGCCAAAGAACATGATGAGAGGCTAAAGCAGTTACAGCTGGAGCTTTGTGAAGTGAAGCAAAAACCAGATGAGACTGGAGAAGAAACTAAAGCAAAGCAACAAATACAGCGGAAACTGCAGGCTGCCCTTATTTCCCGAAAAGAAGCACTAAAAGAAAACAAAGGTCTCCAGGAGGAGTTGTCTTTGGCGAAAGAGACCATTGAACATCTCACTAAGTCTCTGGCAGATTTGGAAAACCAAGTTTCCGCTCAAAATACAGAAAAAGATACATTCTTAGGGAAGTTAGCTCTTCTTCAGGAAGAAAGAGACAAACTCATTGCAGAAATGGACAGATCTTTAATGGAAAATCAAAGTCTCAATGGTTCTTGTGAAAGTCTGAAATTAGCTCTGGAGGGTCTTACTGAAGACAAGGAAAACTTAGTGAAGGAAATTGAATCTTTGAAATGTTCTAAGATTGCAGAAAGCACTGAGTGGCAAGAGAAACACAAAGAGTTACAGAAAGAATATGAAATTCTTCTGCAGTCCTATGAGAATGTTAGCAATGAGGCAGAAAGGATTCAGCATGTGGTGGAAACTGTGAGGCAAGAGAAGCAAGAACTATACGGCAAGTTAAGAAGCTTAGAAGCAAACAAGAAAGAGACAGAAAAGCAGTTGCAGGAAGCTGAACAGGAAATGGAAGAGATGAAAGAAAAGATGAGAAAGTTTGCAAAATCTAAACAGCAAAAAATCCTAGAGTTGGAAGAAGAAAATGACCGGCTTAGAGCAGAGGTACCCCCTGCAGGAGGTATACCTAAAGACAGTATGGAAGCACTTCTTTCTTCCAATTCTGACATGAAGGAGGAACTAGAAAGGGTCAAAACAGAGTATAAAACCCTATCTAAGGAGTTTGAGGTGTTAATGACCGAGAAGGACTCTTTAAGTAAAGAGGTTCAAGATTTAAAGCATCAGATAGAAGGTAATGTATCCAAACAAGCTAGCCAGGAGGCCACTGAGAAACATGGTAACCAAATAGATGTTGTTGAAAAAGCAACATCTGTTCCAGAAGAGGCTGATAAGCAAGACTCTCCAAGTATGAGCACAAGGCCTGAAAATTCAGAATCCATTCTGTTTGAGGACAATGCCAAGCCTGATGTAAGTGAGAATATCAGCTTACATGATGAAATTAATAACTACCTACAGCAGATTGATCAGCTGAAAGAAAGAATCACTGAATTAGAGGAGGACAAGCAGAAAGACAAGGAATTTAGCCAGACTTTAGAAAATGAGAGAGATGCTTTATTGAGTCAAATATCCGCAAAGGATGGTGACCTAAAAATGCTCCAGGAAGAGGTAACCAAAATAAACCTGTTAAATCAGCAAATCCAAGAAGAACTTGTCAGGGTTACCAAGCTAAAGGAGACAGCAGAGGAAGAGAAAGATGATTTAGAAGAGAGGCTTATGAATCAATTAGCAGAACTTAATGGAAGCATTGGGAATTATTATCAAGATGTTACAGATGCCCAAATCAAAAATGAGCAACTAGAATCTGAAATGCAGAACCTTAAAAAGTGTGTGAGTGAATTGGAAGAAGAAAAGCAGCAGTTAGTCAAGGAGAAAACTAAGGTGGAATCAGAAATACGAAAGGAATATATGGAGAAAATACAAGGTGCTCAGAAAGGACCTGGCAATAAAAGCCATGCAAAGGAACTTCAGGAGCTGTTAAAAGAAAAACAACAAGAAGTAAAGCAGCTGCAGAAGGATTGCATCAGGTATCAAGAGAAAATTAGTGCTCTGGAGAGAACCGTTAAGGCGCTAGAATTTGTTCAGGCTGAATCCCAAAAAGATTTGGAAATAACCAAGGAAAATCTGGCTCACGCCAAGGAAGATCGCAGGAAGGCAGAAACAGAATTAGCTAGCTTCAAAGTACTACTAGATGACACTCAAAGTGAAGCAGCAAGGGTCCTAGCAGATAATCTCAAGTTGAAAAAGGAGCTTCAGTCAAATAAAGAATCAGTGAAAAGCCAAATGAAACAAAAGGATGAAGATCTTGAGCGAAGACTGGAGCAGGTAGAAGAGAAGCACCTGAAAGAGAAGAAGAATATGCAAGAAAAACTGGATGCTTTGCGTAGAGAAAAAATCCACTTAGAGGAGACATTTGGAGAGATGCAGGTTACTTTGACCAAGAAAGACAAGGAAGTTAAACAGCTTCAGGAAAACTTGGATAGTACGGTGGCCCAGCTTGCAGCTTTCACCAAGAGCATGTCTTCCCTCCAGGATGATCGGGACAGGGTGATAGATGAAGCCAAGAAATGGGAGAGGAAGTTCAGTGATGCTATTCAAACCAAAGAAGAAGAAATTAGACTTAAGGAGGAGAATTGCAGTGTTCTGAAGGATCAGCTTAGGCAGATGTCCATCCATATGGAGGAACTGAAGATCAACATTTCCAGGTAAATGAATAGCATTTTTTACCCTTCCAAAGGTAATTGAAGACAAAGAATGTCTCTGTTTAAACTATTTCTCTTCCCTTTAACATTATGAGATTAATTATAGTTTAAATTCCCCCAGAAGATCTATTTCTTCTCACTTCTGTCTCTGTTTCTTCTATTTCTTCCCACTTCTGTCTCTCTTTTTGCAAGTGACCTTCTGCTATAACTTGTATTAACATGAAAAATTTACATCTGCTTCTCTACCCATCTTTCTCTTGAGAGATCTCTTGAATTTCTCCCTTCTCATTTCCGCTATCCCTGTCTGAATTTTTACCATAGCACAAATTATTATACTCTCAAATTATTGCCTTAGCCTCTGAAATGATCTTCTCTTTTCTCTTTCTTGTATTCCACATCAGTTCATACTGTATATGCATGCTAGAGTTATTTTCCTCAAACTCCAATTTTTTTGTTGTTGTTTGTTTGTTTGTTTTTGGCCGCACCTGTGGCATGCAGAAGATTCTGGGGCTGGGAATCAAACCTGCACCACTGCAGCACCCAAGCCACAGCAGTGACAACAGTGGATCCTTTACACATGGAGCCACCAGGGAACTCCACAAACTCCTATTTTATATCATGTTTCAAACTCAAGAGCTAATAATCTTTCTCCTACCTTATACTCTTCCATTTTTAGTAGGATTCTTCTGCTCTGGGACAAATTTCCTCATTGTCTCTCATACCAATATTATTCCTTTAGGGGGCCAGACAATAGCTTTTCTAGAGCAAAATAAAGCAAAATTGGGGACACTTTTTAGAGTGTCCAAAGTCATATCACTAAATTAGCAACATACTTTGGAGTTTGTGATTTAAATATGTGAATTCTGAGGTGCAATATACATTTAATACAGAGCGTTCAGTAGAACTAATATCTGTTTATTAAAAAGATGAGCACTTTTAATTATGAATATTTATTCATTTATAGATCTGAGTACATGTAGTATGTGTTCCTTAGACATCACACAAGTACTTTTCCCTTAAAATATGTATTTAGCGACCTTTCTTTTTTTCTAGGCTTGAGCATGACAAACAGACTTGGGAGTCCAAAGCCAAGACAGAGGTCCAGCTTCAGCAGAAGGTCTGTGACACTCTACAGGGGGAAAACAAAGAACTTTTGTCTCAGCTAGAAGAGACTCAACACCTATACCATAGTTCTCAGGGTGAACTAGCTAAGTTGGAATCGGAATTTAAGATTCTCAGAGACCAGTCAACTGATTTAAATAACTCTTTAGAAAAATATAAGGAAAATAAAGAACATTTGGAAGGCATCATAAAGAAGCAAGAGGCTGATATCCAAAATTGTAAGTTCAATTATGAACAGCTAGAGACTGATCTTCAGGCCTCTAGGCAACTGACCAGTAGGCTACATGAAGAAATAAACATGAAAGAGCAAAAGATTATAAGTCTGCTTTCTGACAAGGAACAGGCAATCCAAGTAGCTGTTGCTGAACTGCATCAGCAGCATGATAAAGAAATTAAAGAATTAGAAAATCTACTGTCCCAGGAGGAAGAGGAGAATACTGTCCTAGAAGAGGAGAACAAAAAAGCTGTTGACAAAACCAATCAGCTTATGGAATCACTGAAAAATATGAAAAAGGAGAACATGCAGCAGAAGGCTCAGCTGAATTCCTTCGTTAAATCCATGTCCTCTCTCCAGGATGACCGAGATCGCATCGTAAGTGACTACCAACAGCTGGAAGAGCGACATCTCTCGGTGATCTTGGAAAAAGACCAACTCATCCAAGATGCTGCTACCGAGAATAATAAGCTAAAGGAAGAAATTCGATGCTTAAGGAGTCATATGGATGATCTCAATTCTGAGAACGCCAAGCTCGATGCAGAGCTGATCCAATATAGAGAAGACCTGAACCAAGTGATAGCAAGGAAGGACTGTCAGCAAAAGCAGCTCCTTGAAGCTCAACTTCAGCAGACTAAGGAGCTGAAAAGTGAGTATACCAAATTAGAAGAAAAACTCAAGGAGTCTGAGGAAGCAAAGGAGGAGCTGAAGAGGTCCTCTCTTGCTCTACAGGAGGAGAAGCAAGGTTTATCGAAAGAGATTGAGAGCTTGAAAGGATCTATATCCCAGCTAAAGAAACAGTTGACAGCCTTGCAAGAAGAAGGTACTTTAGGAATATTTCAGGCCCAATTAAAAGTAAAAGAAGAAGAGGTACAGAAGTTAAGTACTACTCTTTCTTCCTCTCAGAAGAGAATTACAGAGCTGGAAGAGGAATTGGTTCGTGTTCAGAAGGAAGCTGCCAAGAAGGTGGATGAAATTGAAGATAAACTGAAGAAAGAACTAAAGCATCTTCATCATGATGCCGGGATAATGCGAAATGAAACTGAAACAGCAGAGGAGAGGGTGGCAGAGCTTGCAAGGGATCTGGTGGAGATGGAACAGAAGTTGCTTGCGGTCACCAAAGAAAATAAAGATCTCACAGCACAAATCCAGTCTTTCGGGAAGTCAATGAATTCCCTGCAAAATAGTAGAGATCACGCAAATGAGGAGCTTGAAGGCCTGAAAAGGAAATATGAGGCCAGTCTGAAGGAGCTGGCACAGCTGAGAGAAGAACAGGGCCTCTCAGGCAGGGAGAGAGAGGTTCTTGTTTCTAAAGCTGCATTTCCGGTGCACTCCACTGGGGATGACAGCTCACCCCACCTTGAGAAACTTAACCAGCAGCTTCTTTCCAAAGATGAGCAATTGCTTCACTTGTCCTCACAGCTAGAAGATTCTTACAACCAAGTGCAGTCCTTTTCCAGGGCTATGGCCAGTCTGCAGAACGAGAGAGATCGCCTGCTGAATGAACTGGAGAAATTCCGCAAGACAGAGGAAGGGAAGCAGAGGTCTGCAGCCCCACCTGCAACCAGCCTAGCTGAAGTGCAGAGTTTAAAAAAAGCTATGTCATCACTCCAAAATGACCGAGACCGACTAGTGAGTGTCCAGTTTCCTCTTTCCAATCTGCGTTTGAGAGTTTTTGAATCTTTCTTTAAATTGATTTTCACTTTTATAGAAAGTGACCCCCCAAAAATGTATTCGTATTTTCTGGGTACTCTGGGACGATGTTATACATCCCACAGATTCTTTTTGGTCTTAGAGAAACACAGAGCATTGTTTAGATTTCCGTAAATCTGCCATTACCGTCTTAAGAAAGATTACAAATTTCCTTTGCACAGAACTTTCCATTGATTATAAAAGGACTAAAAGATGGAGAGCTGTTTTATATACTTGATACACACACAGAATTTGTCATAGTTTAATTGAATGAAAGCATAGGGATCACTTAGTGCCTTCTTATTGTGACAGTTTAGCAAAATCTGGTGGTATTAAGGGTAGAGAGGATTCAGCTTATCTCATATGTAAACTCGACCCTAATATGTCAACAGAATGTCCAATGTGGAGTTCCCGCTGTGAATCAGCAGTGTCTCTGCGGTGCTGTGTCACAGGTTCAATCCCTAGCCTGGCACTGTGGGTTAAGGATCTGGCGTTGCCACAGCTGTGGCATAGTCACCAGCGTGGCTCGGATCTGACCCCCGGCCTGGGAACTCCGTATATGCTGAGGGGTGGCCAAAATAAGGGGGGGGGTGGGAGTTCAATGTAAAAAGGGTTCATTTAAATACATTTAAATGGCTGCTTAGTAAAGCTTTATTTGCATACTGAACCATTTACCCACTTCCCTTTAATTACTCAACTTTTTTTTTTAAATCTGAGAGAAAGATAAGGGATATAATGTTAAAATTTTGCTGCTTTTGGAAGTAATTGAATCCAGCATTTGAATCCAGGCCTTATTTTTCTGAAAACGTACAGTTGTCACTGCAGTGGTTTGGGTCACTGCTGTGGCTTGGGTTCAGTCCCTGGCCCGGGAACTTTTCACATGCTTTGGGCACAGACAAAAAAAAGAAGAAGATTTAGAGACAAAAACTGGAATTCCATGATCCCAGCCAGGCTGTTTGGGGATTCTACTTTGTGATATTACTCTCTTCACTTTCCTGAGTTTCTTAACTCTGTCAGGCCCTTATGCTTAAGCAAGATAGGAAATAAATAAAGCTTCAAAAGGCTGGATTTTCCATTTTTAATTCCAGAGGATGAAAAGTCTAGTTTTTAAGATTAGCACTAGGGGAAAAAAACATCATTTCTCCTAACTGTAAAGTCTTAGACAATTTTTTTCAATGTGTTCATTCATATTCCATTGAATATTGAAAATTTATAGACAATCTTTTCTTTTTATAGTCTGAATAACCCCCACCCCCTTTTCAGCTGTGATTTTGACATCGGTACAATTTAGGCATATTTATTTACATTTTAAAAATCGTTTCGGTTTAGCTACCTTTGCTGTAGAAGCTTAACCTTTTGACATTGTTTTTAGAACACAAATACAAAAGATCGTCATCAGGACAGTATATACCTCAAAGCTGTAATCCATAGCTCCCAGGTGTTGATTATCTTCTAAGTCAAAATTTTTTTCCTGGATGCTATTAGGATAGATTTTAAATTAGGTATGTTTCATTCAGTAAATTGTTTTACTATTTTTATCTGTTGTAAAAACTGGTGCCTAAACTCTCTCAACCTTTCTTCTACATTTTTGTCTGCTGGATATTTATAAGCCAAGCCAGCATTTTAAAATTTCCATATAAAATTTCCATATAAATCATAGCAATGTTCTTCTGTTTCCTAAGGCTCATAACTGTCTGTGATTTTATTTCATTTAATCATCAGAGTCTGTGATTTCTTTTTTTTTAAATTTTATACAATTTTTAAAGGTTACTTTCCATTTACAGTTATTACAAAGGTTGGCTCTATTCCCCTTGCACAGTAGATCCTTGAGGAGGGATCCTGGGGTTTATCATTTCTTTATTCACAGTGTGCATCAAATATTTTTCCTTTCCATCGACACCTTAGGATGATAAGGTCTTAACACCTTACCCTTAAATGGTTGTAATATTGCTGCTCCCAATTTGTCACCCCTCTAATACGTTACATATATCATTGCTGAGTAAATTTTCCTAAACTACCTTCTTATTACTTTCCTGCTCAATAACCTTTAAATATTGTTCGATCTCTAGAATATGCTTAGGATTCAAACCTCTCAGTCTGGATTTATGGTTCTGCAGTTTGCATTTGCCTCTCTTTCCAGCCTTCCCTTTTACTGTTTCCCTACTCATTCTCTTCATTTCAGCCAAACTAATCTACTCACCCACATTATCATCCTCTCAACCAAAATGTCCTCTCCATTTTCTTTTTTTGGGCAAATATTTCCTACTTTTTATTTTATTTAATTGAAACAAAATTTTTATTGTTATTTCCCCAATACAATTTTTTTTTCTACTGTACAGCATGGTGACCCAGTTACACATACGTGTATACATTCTTTTTTCTCACATTATCATGCTCCACGACTAGACATAGTTCCCAGTGCTACACAGCAGGATCTCATTGCTAATCTATTCCAAAGGCAATAGTCTGCATCTATTAACCCAAAGCTCCCCATCCACCCCACTCCCTCCCGATCCCCCTCCCCCTTGGCAACCACAAGTCTATTCTCCAAGTCCATGATTTTCTTTTCTGTGGAAAGGTTCATTCGTGCCCTATATTAGATTCCAGATATAAGTGATATCATTTGGTATTTGTCTTTCTCTTTCTGACTTATTTCCTACTTTTTAAAGGTTGCCCCAGAGCTCAAATCCTCTGGTTACATTTCCAGATTATGCCATTCTCTATTACCTTTGTATTTCCCTAGTGCTTGTCTTTTTCTTTGTCCTGTATTGCCTCGGGGTGTGTGTGTGTGTGTGTGTGTGTGTGTGTGTACACGTGTGCGCGCACACACACTTAAGTTCTATACCCTTATTTTTTCCCAATTAAATTGCAAACTCCTGATAATTAAGTGTCGTGTCTTAAACTTGTTTGTATATCTCATAGTTTTTAGTAAAAGGGTAGTTAATCATATGGAAGCTAATCAACAATTGATGGGCATTCTCTATATGTGTGGTTATTACTGAAAACACTGTTTCGCAATTTCTTTTTTTTGCCTTTTGTAGGGCCGCACCCATGGCATTTGGAAGTTCCCAGGCTAGGAGTTGGATCAGAGCTACAGCTGCTAGCCTACGCTACAGCCACAGCAACGTAGGATCCGAGCCCTGTCTGTGACCTACACCATAGCTCACGGCAACATGGGATCCTTAACCCACTGAGTGAGGCCAGGGGTCGAACCCACAAACACATGGTTGCTAGTTGGATTCATTTCCACTGTGCCATGACGGGAACTCCTACAATTTCATTTTGTGAAATTTGTCATGTTGGGAAGTTACAGGAACTTTTGAGACTGAAGCTTTTGCATCTGCCGTGAACAAATCATAAAGCCTAGACAGGGTTATAAAGCACATGAAGGCCTGACAATCTGACTCAGTGACATTGCATACGAGGGTCTGCCGAAGTCTCCCGAGGACCTTCTGCATACTTACTGAGTGTATTGTTCACTATCCAGCAACTCTTCTTTTGCGTATATCTTATTCTCAGTCTGTCTCATGAGCATTGAAGTTTCTAGTCTTTTAGTAACTGGCTGAATGTGTGGTAACTTTTAACCACTATCAGTTTAAACACTCAGCTTAGGCCAGCAGGTTGTCACCTCTGCCAGTGCTATGCTTCCTTTCCCTCAGGGCAACCCTAGAGATGAGCTAGATCTGAAAGGAACTTAGATTACTTTGGTCCTCTTCTTAGGTAGTCAAGGGGGATTTTCCCAAATAAAGTCTGAGGGTCTAATTGGCAAGTAATTAGCCCAGGAAATTCTACTAGGGCTTAACAAACAACTCTGAAAACATGCTGGAGTTTTTATATCTGTCCAACTTCCTCAGGACTTTCCCATAATCAAATGAAGCACTTCGGCAATTCCTACTCTAAAGGCTGGAGAGCAGATCTCTAAAGGTGCTCATTTGGTTGTCTATACTCATTGCATTCTGAAAATGATTTGAGGTAGCATTTAAAGATATAAATAGTTTTTCAAGATAATATAAGAAACTAGGAAGGAAGAGAAAATTAGGAGAGAGAAAGATTAAACCAGGAGTGAGTTTAGTGTCCCAAGGAGATATCACAATACCCTATTAGAAAGATGTACCACTAATTTTGCTCTGAGCTCTGGCAGCCATCAGAAGTAGGGAATTATAAAACTATGTGTAAGAACTGTAGTGTCCATATTTTAGGGAAAAAGAAGAAAGGAAAACTAGTTGCAACAGATAAGAATAGTTATCTGCAAGAAATCTCTTCTGTTTCCATAGAGAGGACACTATGAAGTTGTGAAACATTTTTTACTTCTCTACATAAGCATGATAATTGTTTTATAGGGTTTTAATTTAGACATCCCTTGATGTGAGTGCATAGTGAAAGAATTTTGTATAATTCACTAAAGGTACCTACCTCTGCAAGTGGCTAAAATACAGTCCCAGACACACAGCTTTCTGATATGGTCTGTTCCAAGGATAGCATTTAGAATATCTGGGCTGGGGGAATGAGTGGATTACATAAAGAGTATGTTTGCTTTAAAACTAAAGTATATCTTTATTTTAGTTTTTGTATAAAAAAATAAAACTATGCACAAATATTTAATGTCACTAAATCCTACAGTGTTTGATATGATAAATAGACAGTAGCATTCCCAACCCTGTTTTTCCTTCTGAGGCAATTTGCTTTCAACTTTTTTATTAATTTGGTGCTTTCTCAGTGTCTAAACATCGTGCTTAGTGCGTCTTGGATTTTCATCCTTTGCATTAGCCATTGACTCTTTTATGCTAACAGGGTTTAGTTCTTTTTACTTCCCCTGTTTCCACAGTATTTTCACCCATTTTCAATATACAGCCCCTACCCCATTCTCCTGACGTAATTTCATTTTAATTTTGATTAAATCGATATTCATTTTTTATGACTGCAAATGCTCTTAGACCTGAGACACGAGTTACTTTTATTTTCCTCAACATCTCTGTTTTTCCTGGAGTTAACTGTGTTTTTGTTGTTGCTCAGTTTTCTTTGTGCTTCTCAATGTAATTTAACTTCAGATTTTTTGCCATTTATCCACATTTCTCAATATATTTATTCCTATCTATTTTGTCTTAGGTAGAAAATTCTCTTGAAGTCTTTTTTAAACTCTAATAGGAATCAGTTGTCCCATAGTCCTAGAACACAATTTTCATTATAGACTATCTCCTTCCATTTCTCTCCTGAGTTAGAGCTCCTGTTTCTTGTATTCCATATTTTCCTCATCTTGGTTTTGTGCCATCATTTTGTTGGAATAAATCATTTAGTGCCTCTCTAAGAAAAGATATAGGGAGGTAAGTTTTTTGAAAATATCTTTTCATCTTATTCCTGATTGATGGTTTGGCTGACTATAGAATTCTAGGCTGAAAATAATGTATCTTCAAAATTGTGCCGACCTTGATCTGTTTCCTTTTAGCTTACATTGTGGTTCAGAAGGCTAAAGCTATTCCGATCCTTAATTCTTTGTATGTGATGTATCTTTGTCTCTGCCCTCCCTCCTCATCTTTCCTCGCTCTCTTTCTGGAAATACAGTTGGGCCTTGAACAACACGGCTTTAAAATGCATGAGTTCACTTACACATGGATTTTTTTGTCAATAGTAAATGCCACAGTAATGCACCATCAGGGATTGGTTGACTCTGTGGATGCAGAGCCACAGAGACAGAGGAACCACATATATACCAAGGGACAACTATAAAGTATACTGGGATTTTTAGTTTCACAGAGGGCTGGTGCCCCAACCCCTGCTTGTTCAAGTATCTACTCTTTATAGGATCTTAGTCCTGTATGTTCTGAGAGTTCATGATAATGTGCTTTGATGTGGGTCTATTTTCATTCATCATTCTATCTAGTCCTTTGAATGTGATAAGCCATGCTCGCCAATTTGGGGAAATTCTTTTGAATTCTATTTTACCATTTCCCTCATCCTTTTTCTCTATTTTTTTTTTTTTTTCCTGAAAATCCTGTTACTTAAATGTAGGACCTTTAGGATTGGTTCTATAATTTTTTTTTTTTTACCTTTTCTATTCTTTGTGCTATGCTCTGAGAAGATTTTCCCACTTTCATCTTATAAATTCTATTTTGAAGTTTTTTGCTATCATATTCCTGATTTCTAAAGACTTTTTTTTTGTCTTATGGATATATTTTATTAATTTATCTTTCCAAGAATAGTAGTGGTAATTTCGTTCTTTGAAAAGTTTTCATGATGGGTTTTTTTTTTCTTTTTTGTAATTTTTATTTCTGCTATAATGTTTCTAATTTGCAGTATTCTTAAACCTTTGAGTCTATGACGTTCTTTCTTCTGCTAATCTCTTCTGAATTACTTTTCTTCTAATTTCTTTTTATCCCTGCCTTAATGTTAGCTGTTCTTCAGGTGAAGGTTAATCCTTGGTTTATTCCTCACATTTGAGAGGAGGCTGAAAAGCTTGTGGGTGGTCTTGCCAACTGTGCGTTTCTTTGCAAGGTGATCTTGCTGAATTTTGTGGGTAATCCCCATTTTGATATCTTTAGGTCCTCTTGGGTTGGTCAGATTTTCTAGAGAAGATCTCATTTCTCGCATGGATGATAAAAGCCTGTGTGCCGGCACTCTGCAAGCTGAGTATAGGAAAGGCTTAAAGCATTCAGAAAGCATACACTCAATCACCCTTGTTTTAGAGCAATACCCTTACCTTCAACTGTGCCTCGCATTCCATATCCAGGACACTCTTTTAACCTTTTCTGGAAAATAAAATTCTCGTTGTTTGTAGGAGTAACAAAAAGTGTGGAACTAAGAAGGAATTTAGGGCTGTGGTTGTTTTCTTAAGCAGCTTTCACCTAGTCCTCATTTCAGCTATCACCTCCTCCCTACCCCCATCACCATCTTTTCCAGAGATACCTGATGCTGTTAATTGCTGAGCCTTTTGAAGATTCTGAAGAGTAAGTTCTATTGGTTCTTGGCTTTCCCTACTGCCAGCTCTTTAAACGTGCCTTTCCCAGATCTGTTAAGTCAGTTAACATTTATGCACCTGCTTTTCAGCTTCCAGAATTAATCTTGTTGCTGCTGACTCCTCTCTTGTTCTTCTTGTTCTTATGTTTTATGCTTATAAAATGATGCCTTTATTGTAGCTTTAGTGATGTTTCCAGAGTGGGTGAAAGAGATGTGTATGCAAGACCCCTCTCTTTGCCCAGAGGTCCTGACATTATTTCTTACTACCAAAATCTTAATGAATATTGGGGATAAAGAGTTAGAAGATATGTCTGAAATATAGACAAGCAGTTTCACTAATTAAAGGCAAGTTCATCATCATCATATCATCACTGCCACTAACTTTTATGTGTAGAGCACATTAATTTTCTTGTTGAGTTCTCATAATCTTTATGAGGGATGATATAATTATTCTCGTTTTATAAGTGAAGGAAATTAAGACTTAGAGTTTGAGTGGAACATGCATAGGATCACATACTATGTGGGTAGGGTAGCTGATTGCAAATTGAAACTGCTCTTAACACTGGGCCTGGGCATCACCTCATTCTTTATAATCAGCATCAGCTAAGCTAGAATTAAGGTTGATAACCATGTAAGAAAGTTTAGAAGCCTAGCTAAGGCACGTGGCTAAATATAAAGCCGATTTATCTTTACACTTCTTTTTCTAGGGACTTACCCACCAAGAAACCATAAGTCCTTTAAGTCTGTCCCATCTCAGAGCAGTAGATCTAGAGTCAGCTTAGGACCTCAGGGCCACGGGGCTGGGGGAGAAAGTACAGGAGTGGTCAGGCCCTGCAGCCTTAGTGACCATTCTGTGGGGAGATTCCCACCAGCCTGGTTGCGTGTATTTCACCGTTTTAGGGATTCATGCTGCCGTGATGTCAGTGGACCGTTAGGTGCTGCTTGTCTGTTGTGATGTTGACTGACTTAGCAGGGAGCTGTTGCTGACCTATAGCTGAAGGAGTGAAATGTGATGAATCACCCCTTTCCTTTCCTTTTGGTTAAAGCTGAAGGAGTTGAAGAATCTGCAGCAGCAATACTTACAGATTAACCAAGAAATCACTGAGCTGCGTCCACTGAAGTCTCAACTTCAGGAGTATCAAGATAAGACAAAAACATTTCAGATTATGCAAGAAGAGCTCAGGCAGGAAAACCTCTCTTGGCAGCATGAGCTGCATCAGCTCAGGTATGGTAATCCGTGCTTTTTAACCCTTTTGTTTAGTTTTTTTTTTTTAATTATGAAATAATTATAGATTTAAAGGAAGTTACAAAAATAGTAGAGAGCTTTCATGTACCTTCATCCAGTTTCCTCTAGTGGTAACACCTCACATCACTATAGTACAATTTCTAAACTGGGAAGTAGACGTTGGTAGACTCAAGGGTCTTGTGCAGATTTCACCAAGTATGTATATAGTTCTCTGTAACTTTATCATATGGGTAGACTCAGGTAACCACCACCACCTCAAGATACACAACTTCCTCAGCATCACAAACATGTCCCATGTGCTACTAGTTTATACACATGCTCCTCCCCTCCCTCCCCTCCCCCCATTCCTAACTTCTGGCCACCACTAATCTGTTCTCCATCTCTATAATTGCGTCATTCTGAGAATGTTTTTTTAAGTATGCAACCTTTTGAAGTGTAAGGAATAATTAGCTTTACGCATGTGTAATTTCCTTGACATCCATCATCATCATTGTGTGTATCAATACTTCATTCTTTTTATTGATGAATAATATTTCATGGCATGAGTGTACTGCTTTAGCTATTCATCTATTTAGGGACATAGTGTTGTTCCTAATTTTTAGCTGCTATTAATAAAGCTGCTCTAAACGTTTGTGCATAGGCTTTTATGTGGACAATAAATTTTAATTTCTTGGAGATAATTACCCAGAAGTGCAAATGCTAGGTTGTATGATAAGTTTATGTTTAGTTTTTTTGTTTGTTTTTGTTTTTGTCACACCCTCAGCATGTGGAAGTTCCTGGGCCAAGGATCAAACCTGTCCCACAATTGCAGCCCGCACCAGATCCTTAACCTTTTTCACCACACAGGAACTTCCATATGTTTACTTTTTTAAGCAACTGCAAAACTGTATTCCAGAATGGCCATATCATTTTATATTCCTACTAGCAACATGCAGTGATCCAGTTTCAATATCAAATGCTGCATTTTCATCAGCATTTGATATTGTAAGTATATTTTAGTTGTTAATAGGTATGCAATGCTTTTCCATTGTGGTTTTAATTTGCATAATGGCTACTAATGTTGAATTTTTTTTAATGTGCTTCTTTGACATCCATATATTCTTTTTGATGAAATATTTGTGTGTTTTGGCTATTTTCTAATTGGTTTGTTAATTTTCACTGTTGAGTTTGGAGAGTCTTTTATATATTCTAGATACAGGCTTTTTGTCAGATATGTGGCTTGCAAATATTTTCTCCCAGCTGCAGGTTATTTGTTTCATCCTTCCATTGAGAAGTTCTTTTTTACTGTGATAAAAGCAATTTATTGATTATTATTCTCTTTATTCAGATCTTGTAATTTTTATTTTTCTGTTTTCAAGTTCACTGATTTTTTTTTCCCCTTTATTACTTCCCTTCTGCTACTGAGCCCATTGTAACTTTTTATTTTGGGTATTGTATTTTTTGGCTCTAAAATTTCCATTCAGTTCTACTTAATACCTTCTATTTCTTTGCCAAGGATTTCTCTGCTTTCATCTGTTTCCAGTGTGTTAACAATTACTTGTTGAAGCATTTCGATGATGGTTACTTTAACACCCTTCTATAATCCCATATGTACATATAGTTCCAGCATCTGTGTCATCTCTGATATGGCAGTCTATTGATTTTCTTTTCTCAATCCAGTTGTGGTTTCTGTGGTTCTTAATATGATGATGATTTTCAGTTGTATCCTGAACTTTTAAAGTCTTACAAATTATAAGACTCAGTCTTATTTAAATCTTTAGTAGGCTTTCACTTGACACCAGGCCAGCAGAGGAAGGGGAGCCCTGCTACTTTACTGGTAGAGGAAAGTGAAATCCAGTGGTCTCCCTACTCACCCTTCACTGATACTCCTAGGGGAAGCTGGTGTCCTGATACTGCCAGAAAGAGGTAGAAGTCCAGGCTCCCCACCTGTTTTCCAGGGAGACTGCAGTTAGTGGGGAGCACTGCTTATTACTATTAGGTGAGAGGAGAAGTCTAAGCTACACACATGGCTTCCGTTGATACCACTGAGGGGTGTGGAGGGGGCACCTTATTATCACTGGGCAGTGGTGAAAATCCAGCCTCCCCACTCAATCTCCACTGACACTATAGAGGGGTGGTTTATCATGGTTAGTGCTCAAATTGCAAACTTCCCTCCTGGCCTCTTCTGTTACTACTGTGCAGGAACTGGGAGAAATATTTTATTTTCTTATGGGTAGTGGTGGATGTCCAGGCTCCACATGTTGTCTCTACAGGCACTGTAGTGAGGTGAGAGTGGAGGTGATCAGAGAGAGGTATACCTCTCTACCACTGGGTGGTGGTGGTGACTGTCCAGCATACACTTAGTTTCTTCTGACACCACTCAGCAGGGAGGATGAGGTGTACCTAGTTACCTGCAGGCAAGGATGAAATTAGTCTGTCCACTTAGGAGTTTGTTAATGGGAAGGTACTTTAGTCTTTTTGTGGTATTCTCCTGGAATAGGGTGATTATTGTCATTGATATTTCTGTCTTGCTCATCTGTCCCTTCCTCGTCCTTTGACAAAAGAAAGAGAACTTTTCCTGGCACGCATTGGTGTTCTAAGATCCTCCTTCACCCAGTTTGAGATATATAAAATTGAAAAAACAAAAACCAGCAAAGTCGGCACCATGTCATTCCTCAAGTCCTAGGGTCCTGAGCTTCTTCATCTTCTTCTCCATCTTTCCAAGTCATCTTATGTTTGCTTTTATATATAATTCCTTGGGTTTTTATCTATACTTAGTGGGAGGAATGGGGAGAAATGCATCTATTCCATCTTGTCTGGATCCAGAAATCTAAGCCCTTGTCTTATAAAGATGAATAGCAGTGCTAGGAGTTCCCTTCATGGCACAGTGGAAACGAATCCGACTAGGAACCATGAGGTTGCGGGTTCGATCCCTGGCTTTGCTCAGTGGGTTAAGGATCTGGTGTTGCCGTGAGCTATGGTGGTGGGTCACAGACGCGGCTGGGATCCCGCGTTGCTATGGCTCTGGCGTAGGTCAGTGGCTACAGCTCTGATTAGACCCCTAGCCTGGGAACCTCCACATGCTGCAGGAGCAGCCCTAGAAAAGAAAAAAAGACAAAAAAAAATTTAAAAAAAGATGAATAACAGTGCTATATGGTTCTATTAGAGCAGAAAAAAATTATGATAGGAATTGAAATTTTGGGTTGTTTTTTACTTCAGTGTTTCAAATAAATTTGATCGAAAGAGAAAAGGTAAAGAATAAGTATGTAGCAGTATATAAAGACAAGTCCTGTTTTTGCAGCCTCACTGTTGGGACTTTATTACTTTATGCCGCCTTAGTAAAATCAAACTCAAAGCTTCCAAAATTTAATACTAAAAGGAGAACCACCATGTTGGAAAGTGCTGCTGGTTAAGTGTCTCCTGCTTTGTCTTACTTGCTGATACAGGACAAACACAGACAAGTGAATACAGAGAATACGAGGGAGAGTCTAGATTCCCATCAAGTTACAAAGGGGCTACCATGATGACAGATATCAATGTAGTAAAATAATTATTGGAATTAATTAAATTAAAGAGCCCTAAGGGAGTTCTTTTTTAAAACATTTATTTTATTGAAGTATAGTTGATTTACAGTGTTGTATTAATTTCTGCTGTACAGCAGAGTGACTCAGTTACACATACACACACATATGTTCTTTTTCATATTCTTTTCTATTATGGTTTGTCACAAGATATTGAATGTAGTTCCCTGGGCTCTACATTAGGACCTTGTTGTTTGTCCAACCTATGTATAATAGTTTGCATCTACTAACCCCAGACTCCCAGTTCATTTTTCCCCCATTTCCCCCACCTTGGCAATCACAAGTCTGTTCTCTCTGTCTGTAAATCTGTTTCTGTTTCATAGATAGGTTCATTTGGGTCATATTTTAGAGTCCATATGTAATTGATATCATATGGTGTTTGTCTTTCATTTTCTGATTTTCTTCACTTAGTATGATAATCTCCAGGTCCATCCATGTTGCTGCAAATGACGTTATTTTGTTCATTTTTATGGGCTGAGTAATATCCCTTTGTATATATGTACCACATATTCTTTATCCGTTTGTCTGTCAGTGGACATTTAGATTGTTTCTGTGTCTTGGCTATTGTGAATGCTACTGCAGTGAACATAGGAATATGTGTATCTTTTTGATATTTTTTTGTCCAGATATATTCCCAGGAGTGGAATTCCTGGATTATCTGACAACTCTACTTTTTTAAGGAACTTATATACTTTTTTCCATAGTGGCTGCACCAATTTACATTACCACCAACAATGTAGAAGGGTTCCCTTTTCTCCACACCTTCTCCAGCATTTATTTGTAAACTTACTAATGATGGCCATTCTGACTGATGTGAGGTGATACCTCATTGTAGTTTTGATTTGCATTTCTCCAATACCTAAGAGAGCTCTCTTCATGTGTAGATACAGTAGATTTGTTCCTTCACAGATCCTAGGTGCCATGCACTTTACTAATGTGATATTTCATAATAAACCTTAAGCAGTTGATAGAGCAAAACACTTTTTAGAATTTGGACATTAAATTTTATGGGATGTCAATGATTGTTGTACACCTATAAATGTAATAAAATTCATTAAGTAATTAAAAATAATTAAAAAATAAGTCTTATGGAGTGAAATTACATCCAAAAGATGGTCATATTCAGCATCTTTAACTACATTCTTATAAGTGCAAATATATCACACTTATTCCATGGAGTTGGCAGCTTCTCCAGATATTACAAGAACACTTTTGTTTTGTTTTTTTAATCAGAAGAATTATTTCAGGGAAGGTAAACAACTGAACTTTTGCTCTCTGGGAATACAAATTTCTTCTCTTTACTCTTGGAATTGAACCTTCAGAAGAAAGATGGATTGCGCCATTTCAACCTCATCCTTTTTTCTGTCGGTGGATAGCTGCCCCAGCTTATTATTTTAGAATCTCAATTCATCATCAGGAAATCATCTTCCTCCAGATGCACGTTAATCCTGGCCATCGAAGTTAGGGCCCTCCGAAGGTGATTGGGGGCACACAGAGTGTCACCTTGATGTCCCCTGTATTAACTCCAGATCCCCTGGAACTATAAAAACATTAAGTGTCTACTTGCTAGTGTAAACCAAAGAAGGGCTGCAAAGCTCTAAATGCTTGTTTTTGTAGCCATTTGTTCCCCTTTAATCCCCTCAAAGAGCATTCTGAAAGGATATTTGCCTTATAAAGTTGATGCTTAGGAAAGAGAAAAAGAGGGAGAAAAAAATTATTTCTATTGATTTTTTTGATTGATTTTTTCTTCCCTCATTTTTTCCCTTTCCACCTTTTTCTCTCTTTACCTTCCACAACTGAGCAGTTTTGAAGAACATTTTTAAAACATTTTTATAGAAATATTATATTTTAAATGAATGAGAGTACATTATGAGACAGAAAGACATTTTACTTCACTTTTAGAAAGAAAAAGAAAATGAGGGCACAGATTTGATGCACAGACTTTAGAACCAGTTTCTTTGCGTGTGTCTTTAAGACGCCTGTCTTTTGCTCTTGAAATGCTTTGGAGAAATGAGCTTTCCAACATGAAAAAGCTGGAACATCTTGTTCAGGCTCCTATGCCCTGGGGTTGGCTTATCAGGAGATCCTGGATTTTTTTTTTTTTTTTTTTTTGAGAGCCTGGATTTATTAGGTAAATTTTCTCTTCCACTTGTAGCTACTAGTTTGCTTCATTCTCCTCTGGTTCCTGTGCTGTCTTAGTGAGGTACAGGCCTTATTATGGCTGAGTTCTCTTAAGTCATCAGATTTGTTCCATGGCCCCCTCTTCTCCATTTGAGGGATTTTCCTCACCATAACTTCTAAATCCATCTTAAAAAAAAAAAAAAAAAAAAAGGCAGCTTGAAGCTTTCTGTGAAAGATTGTAATCTTTCTTATGCATTCTCACTCCTTTTTCTCTCTCGCTTTTCACAGACAAATATCAGAGAAGTTTTTAGAAAATTCCTGTGCCTTGTGGCCTTGTAGTAAAATTATTTTAGTTTCTGAGTTTTAGCTCTACCTTTTTGGAAAAACAAACAAACAAAAAAACTTGACTGTAATCCAAGTCACCTCTTAGCAAAGCAGGGTTATTTCATAATTGGCTTATATCATTTGGGGAAAAAAGAATCTGTTTTACCTTTTAAAGAGAAAGATGAAAACGTTGGATGCAATTCAAACAAACCTTGTTTATTATTGGGAAAAATAGAGATGTGGGTACAGGTCAAAGTAAAAAGATGCTGTAGAAGTTTGGTTTTAATCCTAAGGTTTTGTTTCTTTTTTTCAAGCATAGGGTAGAGAGAAGTAGAACTAAAGATTATGACAGAGAAGCAGGTTTTACTAAGAGAAGAGTAGTTGGAGTCAAATAGAAGCCTCCCCTATTAGCCAAATTCAGGGAATAAATAAATATCAGAAGCTAATATTTATTGAGTGATTATGATGTGCCAGGCTCTGTGTTTGA
Organism: Phacochoerus africanus; assembly: GCF_016906955.1. Classification (NCBI taxonomy): domain Eukaryota; kingdom Metazoa; phylum Chordata; class Mammalia; order Artiodactyla; family Suidae; genus Phacochoerus; species Phacochoerus africanus. Next base: position 219,402,531 of record NC_062544.1, read on the forward strand.
TGCACAACATACAATGTTTTACTTAATCCTCAAAAATTAAGGAAGGATTAACCCTTAATTAATCCTTAGATTATTTATTCTCATTTTATCAACAAGGCTCAGAGAGATTAAGTAACTTTTACTCAGGATTCCATGCCTAGTGTATGGTAGAACCAGCATTTGAACCCAGTCCTTCAGACTCTGCAGTTGCATTTTCATAACTGTGACGTTGTGCTGCACCATGGCACCAGGTTTCCCTTCGCTTACATAGTAAATTTTATTTAGCCTGGTGTTCAGTACCTCACAGGAGCTGACTTCTTTCCTCTCCATCCTCATTTCCTGCTCTATCCACTCTACACACTCTCTACTGCAACAGTGCCCAAACTCTGTAGATTCATTCTTGTGCCTTTTGTTCTGTTTGTTCCCTGAGCTTGGAATGCTTTTCCCATTATGGAAACCTGAGTCATTGTTCAGAATTCAGACCAAGTGCCTGCTTTTCCATGAAATCTTCCCCCGTCCCACCAGTTGCAATTCTTTTTATAAGTTCTGCTTTAACGTCTGCACAGTTCTGTTTTTAATATAAATTTCACTCTGGTTGTGTATGTTCTTGGCTACATCTCTACAGCCCATAATACTGCTTTGAATATGCACTTGTTCTTTGTCTCGCAAGTATATTTTTTCCTATCACTGTCTCATTTTTTTTTTTCTAGGATGGAGAAGAGTTCTTGGGAAATGCATGAGAGGAGAATGAAGGAGCAGTACCTTATGGCTATTGCAGATAAAGATCAGCAGCTCAGCCATCTGCAGAATCTTATGAGGGAACTGAGATCTTCTTCGTCCCAGACCGAGACCCTCAAAGTGCAATACCAAAGACAAGTAAGTTCAAGGCTGATTGCTACTCAGAGCTAACTACCACCCAGGAGTATTGGCTTCCTGCAAGCTAAGTGCCCATCTACCACTCTTAGGCAACCCATCTTATGACTTCTGGGAGGTGGGCAGAGTTTCTGGAGGGAAGGATTTAGGTTCACCAATGTTAGAAGAGAATTTCATCAGTGTTTGTATCCTGGCAGGTATCCCCAGAGACATCCACTTCCCTAGATGGATCACAAAACCTAGTGTATGAGACAGAACGTCTTAGGACTCAGCTCAATGACAGCTTAAAGGAAATTCACCAGAAGGAGTTGAGAATTCAGCAACTCAACAGCAAGGTAAGTGTTTTCCTGCTAGTCCGGAATTCAGTTTCTTGTCTATGACCAGAAGCAAGAAGGTAAGTTGAAGCTGGTGAAGTCTAGACTCTAGCTATATTAGGGGACAGTTGTACCCTTCTCAGAGCCTGGGCTGCTCACTCCAAAGCACTTTTCCTTGCCCTTGGAGAGCCCTTGGGAATGATTTGAAGAAATCCATTCAATAAGAATTAAAAAGCCAATTCCTTTAGGAAGCCTTCCTCCCCAGCATTGTCTCCCCACCTGTATCGCTTGTTAGTAATTTTGACATAACACCCCACAAATCCTCCAGCAAGCCCCTCTGTGTGTCCCAGTAGTGTGTAAAGGGAGGAGTTTCAGGAAGGAGCAAGGAGGCTTTTCCTCTGCGATTAAATAGCAGGGAGAGAGGGGAGACGTCCACCTGCTCTTCATGACACTCCATTTATAGGCTTCCTCATTGCGTGTCTAATGTTCTGGAACTAAAGCCAGCTTGCTTTTTCCCCAAACCGCAGCCTTGCCACTCCAGATGCTCTAAGGAACCATGCTGGAGTAAATAGACCTCTTTCTAGAGGGAAGAGCTGCTTTGCCATCTGGTCCCTAGAGCAAAAGCCAAGACAAGACAAAAGAAAATGATTCTTGGAGTTCCCGTCGTGGCGCAGTGGTTAATGAATGCGACTAGGAACCATGAGGTTGTGGGTTCGATCCCTGGTCTTGCTCAGCGGGTTAAGGATCCGGCATTGCTGTGAGCTGTAGTGTAGGTCACAGACGCTGCTCAGATCCCGGGTTGCTGTGGCTCTGGTGTAGGCTGGTGGCTACAGTTCCAATTCGACCCCTAGCCTGGGAACCTCCATATGCCGTGGGAGCAGCCCTAGAAAAGGCAAAAAGACCAAAAAAAAAGAAAAAAGAAAATGATTCTTGGTTCCTTCTCGCCACTGTCTTTTCTCCTCATCCATTCTCAGGCTTCTCTTCCTCCTTTACCTGCTTCCCCTCCCCCATCCTCCTATGAATCATTATACTCCCGTTGCTCCCTGACTGGTCAAAGTATTCTCCAGTGGCACCTATCCTCTTCCGAGGAACCCAGCTAGGTAGTTTATGTTAGCACTGGAAGGGATTTAGTTGATCATTTGGACTCTGGAATCTAAATATTGGCTTCAAAGGGGGTTGTAAATGTCCAAAAATTATATGCAAAATGGGATGTGGGTAAGTTTCTCATCACAAGAACTCAGGCTTTCACCAGATCTAAAACTGGTAAAGATCAGTAGGCTGCATCACAGATGAAGAAACTAAGGCCCAGAGGTATTAAGTAATTTGCCTAAGTGCTGGGAGGAGGTCAGTCTGAGATAAATATGATAATGTACATGGAAAAGCACAGTGCCTGGTTTATATAGAAGTCACTTCTTAAATGTTGTTAAATATGGAGTTCCCACTGTGGCTCAGCTGTAATGAGCCTGACTAGTATCCATTAAGATGCAGCTTCGATCCCTGGCCTTGGTCAGTGGGTTAAGATCTGGCATTGCCATGAGCTGTGGTGTGAGTTGCAGATGTGGCTTGGATCTGGTGTTGCTGTGGCTGTGATGTAGGCTGGCAGTTGTAGCTTCAATTCAACACCTAGCCTGGGAACTTGCATAAACATGGGTGCAACCATAATAAAAAACAGTAGTAATAAATGTCATTAAATTCAACTCATTGACATTGAAGTATCAGTGACTGAACACTATTAATTTTGGCAAAGAAATTGGCATTTTTTAAAGTAGTTTTGTTGATCAAAATGAATCAGTTAAGGAGTTCCTGTTGTGGCTCAGTGTAAGCCAACTAGTGTCCATGAGGAGGCGGGTTCCATCCCTGACCCTGCTCAGTGGGTTAAGGATTTGGCATTGCCATAAACTGCAATGCAGGTCACAGATGGGGCCCGGATCTGGCATTGCTGTGGTGTAGGCTGGCAGCTGCAGCTCCAATTCAATCCCTATGCCTCGGGTGCAGCCCTAAGAAAAAAAAAAAAAAGAGAGAGGGAAAAAAAGGATCAGTTGCATTGCAGACCCTTTGTTGGGGAAGTTGTCTGGGAGTTTTTGGGCACAAGGGGGGTGGAGGGTGCAAGGGCTTCAGAGCAGATCCTACCCAGTTCCACTTCCAGCCTAGTCCGTTGTTGACAGAAACTTTTTCCCTTCATAGCTCTGTAACACCCCTTCTTTCTATAAACTAGATCCCATCTCAACCTTATTATACCTGCTTTCCTGAACATTACACTGTGACTCACTTTGGGCACTTGTCTTTCTAGGATGTTGCAATTCAGGGCTATTAGTAGATGATGAGGTTATTTAGTAGGTGGCATCTGGAAAGCCTTTAATGTAAATATTTTAGTGAAATAAAACACAGAAAACCACACAAGTCATAAATAGAACATGGCATGTTTTCACAAAGTGAAGACACCATTGTGTAAGTGAAGAGAGATTTTAACACCCATGTCATGAATCAAAATATACCAGAACCCTGTAAGCCCCTGTGTTCTGTCCTATTCGCTGCCACCCCCTTGGAACTGCGTGTCAGGGGATAATAGCTTCCCTTTTGTGTTGCCGCATTTATTTTGTGAGATTCATCCATGTTGTTTGTCTAGCTTGAATTTTCTGTATTGATGCTGAATAGTGTTACATCGTAGGCATACAATAATTTCTCTGTTCTGTTGTTAAAGGACTTCCAGAGTTTTCCAGTTTTGAGCTATTACAAATAGTGCAAATAGTGTTTATAATAAAACAGATTAGAAATGTGTCCAATGTAATATATAATAAGGTGTATATCTTCTTTTGAGAAACTCATTTCAGTTACATATATTTATGTACTTGGTTCTAGGTCATTATCAAGGTTATGATTTCTTTAACAGCTTTATTGAGATATACTTCACATACCATTTAAGCAAAGCATGAGGAATATGCTTCAGGTCACTGTTATTCTGGGTGAGAAAGAGTTCTTCCTTTAGATATCCGCTATAAGGAGGCATCTTCATCCCCAGGGTCATTCCTTTCTTCATTCATTCATCAAGCAAATAACTATCATCTGCCTTCCATGAACCTGACCATATGCTAGGTATTGAGGCTACACAGTGGCCTTTCATGGAGCTAGTAGTTTGGTGATATTAGAGCCTCATGCGAAGTGGGTCCCAGTTAACTAGGAGAATTGCTTCTTGGGCCTTTTTTGTAGCAGATGGGCTGTCAGAGTAGAATGTCTTCTTTCCAAGCCACTGCCCTAATTCTTTCCGTGGATGCTTAGACTTTATGTATATTTCTACTAGTATGGTTGGATATTTGTATGTAATGCAAACTTAAAACATAAAACATAAAAATATGACAGGAATGCTTATTGGTATCATGTAGTCGCCATGATTCCTTCCTATTTTGTTTTACAAATATAGCTATGAGGGAATACACTAGCTTATGAGTTAGAGCAGAGATGAGCAAACTTTTTCTTCAAGAGTCGTAACCATTTTGGGTTTGTAGGCCATAACCATTTCTATGACAGCTACTCGGTGCTGCAGTTGTAGCACAGAAGCAACCACAGCTGAGACATAAATCGGTGGTTGGGTTCTAATAAAAACTTATTTACCAAAAACAGGCAGTATGCCCTGGATCATAGCTTGCCAACCCCTAAACTGCTGGGATCTCTGTCTATTCTAGACAGAACCATGTAGACATTACAAAAGGTGGTTTATATGAGTGTGGTTTAAAAGCAAGTAGACTTCCCTAGTTATGGGAGTTTTTGCTTCCGATGATTTTTACTGGTCTACCTTTTTTTTTTCCCTGTAGATCTTCCAAGGAAAAAAGTGTTAGAATTTTTCAATACTGAAGGATGTGTGTGTGTGCGTGTGTGTGTGTGTGTGTGTGTGGTGTGTGTGTGTGTGTGTAGGGGGTGCTTTTTTGTCTCTTTGTGTCTTTTGGTGTGGTTTCAGCTGTTCATTATGACCAGTACAGTTGGCGTTCTTCTGTGTAAGGAGAGGACCATATTACTTCCTGTCCCAGAACCCAGTAGTTGTTGTTGTCTCAGCTAGCTCTCTTTCAGTTGTTTCCCTTTCTTTTTCTTTCTTTCTTTCTTTCTTTCCTTCTTTCTTTTTTCTTTCTTTCTTTCTTTCTTTCTTTCTTTCTTCTTTCTTTCTTTCTTTCTTTCTATCTTTCTTTCTAGTTTCTTTCTGTCTATCTCTCTTTCTCTCTTTCTCTCTTCTCTCTCTTCTTCTCTTCTCTGTCGGGTCTATCTCTCTCTCTTTCTCCCTATCTCTCTTCTTTTTTGTCTGCTCCAAAGCATATGGATTTCCCAGGCCAGGGGATCAGATCAGAGCTGCAGTTTCCTTCCCTGTCTCCTACACTTTTCTTTCTCCCTTTCTTTCTTTCCTTCCTTCTTTCCTTTCTCTCTTTCTTTCTTCTTTTTTGGCTGTTCCAAAGCATGTGGAGTTCCCAGGCCAGGGGATCAGATCAGAGCCACAGTTTTGACCTATGCTGCAGCTATGGCAGCACCAGGTTCTTTAACCCACTGTGCTGAGCCAGGGATTGAACCTGCATTCTTGACACTGCAGAGACACCGTTAATCCCCTTGTGCTGCAAGTGAGAACTCCAGTATTGCTTCTTAAACATTTATATCTCTTCCCTTACTAATTGCTCCCACCCCTGAAAAAAACCCATAACCTGTTTAAGTCCCCTTGCTGAACTCTCAGATGGGATACCATCAAGTAGCAGATAGATCTCTAGACTTGGAACCAAGAACCATACTTGAGAATGGTTAGGATCTGCCATCTTTTAGCCGCATGACGTTGAGCAAGTCACCACTCACCTTTTTTTTTGGTTTGTCATTTGTAAGTAAAGAGAGTACTCCTTCCTCTCTCTCTCTCAAATAAGATGATACTTTTGACAGGGCTTTGAAAACTGAAAATTAATCTTTAGAGATAAGGTTATTTGCTGTGTTTTTCATTCTGGCTATGCAAATATTTTTTGTTATACCAAATGGATTTCTTGTTCTGATTTTCTCTGTGCATCAAATGGCCTTCCCAGTCAGAGTATCTCTAAAAAACTACTTATCCTTTCTTCTCTAAACATCGATTCAACTTTTTTACACAAACATTAACCCAGAATACTTACAAAAAAAGAATACTTATAGTAGAAAATTGACAAAACACTGTAAACCAGCTATAATGGAAAAAAATCAAAATCATTAAAAAAGAAAAAAAAAAGATTGTACATGCAGCTAGGTACACCAATTTCCTTTCATGTAATGTACCTAGTCCTACAAGCGTACTTCAGAGAGACATTTCCGTGGTTGTTAATGGAGCAGGATGTTCATCATAACTAAAACTTAAAATTTGACAACCTGCAAGAGAGGAATTAGGATTATAGTTCCAGTGGAACCTAATTCCAACTGTTGGGTAGAAGTTAAAATGGGTAAAGTTTTCATTTGATATCAAAAAAGAGTTTTCTGTGTTTGACATGGTGAAATATGGCTCGCTCTGCTTTGTCAGCTAGACTGACACTGGACACATTCAAGGGAAGAGACGGAACAACTACCTGTCACTCATGTAGTAGAGGAAAGCCCCTCTTTGAGTGACCGAAATATTTCCCCACATGAGAGCTGATGCTCCCAGTACAGTTTCTTACATACACAGGCAGGTAAGAATTTATTCCATTTCTTCCTCTTACCACATTATCATTCATATGCTCTTGGTAACTTGTAACTCTCTGCAGCATTGAAGAATCTTCCCAGGAATATTACTGTACAAATTTTTAGGTGATAGCTCTGTCTCCAGCTATGTTGAACTCTGAGGACTAGAGTCATTTATTAGTCAACTCAACTTGGACCCAAGCTATTGCATTTTTCCTCTTACAGACCTAGGTTAGCCTATCCTGTTAGATTGCTTGTGAGTTTCTGCCTCCTGGTTTTTTAGTTAATGTACTAGTCACCATAAATAAAGTTTCCTAATACTCCCTCAGAATTGTTTTCCTTTCTCAGTTGAAGAAGTCGTGAGTTTTCTCACTTAGGAGAAACATTCAGTGCTGCTGTTGCTTTTATTGAAATAAAAATCGTGCATAAAGGAGTTCTGTCTGTGGCACAGTGGGTTAAGAATCTGACTTCAGCGGCTCACGTTGCTTCGGAGGCATGGGTTCAACCCCTGGCCCGGCACCATGAGTTAAAGGATCTGGCACAGGTTGAAGCTACAGCTTGGATTCAGTCCCTGGCCTGGGAACTTCCATATGCTGTGGTGTGGCCATTTAGAAAAAATCTTGCATAGAACAATTAGATCCTTTTAAATTCAGGGCAGTTTGCCTATCCACTGCTTATTGTGAAACAGTCCTGTGAGCTGGTGCTTATCCTCTCTCCTATTTCAGTTCTCTCAACTGCTGGAGGAGAAAAATACCCTTTCCATTCAGCTCTGTGACACCAGTCAGAGTCTCCGTGAGAACCAACAGCACTATAGCAACCTTTTCAATCACTGTGCACTCCTGGAGAAGCAGGTTCAAGAGCTGCAGGCGGTGAATGAGAAGGTGAGAGGCTGGGAAAGTGTTAGGAAACTGAGTGCAGATGATGAAGCGTAAAGAGCAGCATCGGCGATGTTGATGTCATCAAGCTGAGGATTAGTTAGATGTGATGGGAGAAGGTGAAAGAGGAGAGGAAAGAAGGAAGTCCAGGAAAAGCTAATGAGTTAAGATTTTACAAGAAAAAAGATTGGTGAGGTGGTGGGAGAGAAATCAAAATGTGAGTGGGGGAGTTCCCGTCATGGTACAGCGGAAACAAATCTGACTAGTATTCATGAGGATGTGGGTTCCATCCCTGGCCTTGCTTAGTGGGTTAAGGATCTGGCGTTGCTGTGAAATGTGGTGTATGTAGGTCACAGATGCGGCTCGGATCCCAGGGTGCTGTGGCTGTGGTGTAGGCCAGCAGCTGTAGCTCCGATTCAACCCCTAGCCTGGGAACTTCCATATGCCGCAGGTGTGGCCCTAAAAAAGGAAAAAAAAAAAAGTGAGTGGGAAACAGGTATGATGGAGGCTTTTGGAAGGCTTTTTGCTCCAAGCAATAAGAAAGCTGTAGGAAGATTTGGATCTGAGGAACAGAATAGACAGAGCTGTTACAGCAGTGGAGAGGAGAGGCTGTTGAAGTTGGAGGAGACTGAGAATTAGTGTGGAGGTGACTTGGACCTGAGAGGACAGGGAGGGGTTGGGAGGAGCCCTCTTGAATAAGGGAGGGACCAGAGTAGCTTCCAGAAAGTACCTGAGCCTCCCCTAGAAGCAAGCAGATTTCATTGAAGAGCCTTTAACTTTTGAAGAGGAGAGATTCAAGAATGAAGATCTGGAGGAAAATCCCATAGTTTTATATAAGAGATTAAGCTATTAAAGTAGAAGATTTTCACTTCTAAATCTGTACTTGGAGAGAATGTGAAAATGGAATTATTCCTCTCCAAGATTTTTTATTCTTTCTGATGCCTATGCAAGTTCTCATTTTGACTGAGCAGTTTCTTAGGTGCTTTCATCACTGAATTACTAAACATATTCTTCTTCTAGGGGCCACCAAATATAGATGTTGCTCCAGGAGCTCCCCAGGAAAAGAATGGAGCTCACAGGAAGGGTGATGCTGAGGAACTGAGGGAGCCACAGATAAGGTGGGAGAGCAGCTCTCAGCCCCAGAGCATGTGTTCTATGTGCAGAAATTGGGTGGCTATCTAGTTAGATTGGGAGTCCCTTGAGTGGATTTAATATGTCTTCTTCTCTTACTGGCCACACAGTTAATGTGAGGATTAAAAACTAATGATTATAGGAGTTCCCTGGTGGCCTGGTAGTTAAAGACTCAGCCTTGTCACTGCTGTGGCTCAGATCACTGCTGTGGCATGAGTCCAACCCCTCGCCCTGGAACTTCCAGATGCCGTAAGCACGGCCAAAAAAAAAAAAAAGTAAAAATTGTAATAACAAATTGCATAGAAAACATAACAAATCGAATGTGAAAATGTGTAAAGCAAAAACCCACATACACACACACCTTACTAAATTACAATAGTCAAATGAAAGATATTCAGGTGACCCCTAAAGTCTCTTAAGGCATTGTATGAAACTTTATTTAATCTCTTGACAGGTGTGCTTTTAAAATATTCCTTGTGTTTTTACAAGCTTCTATAAATTGTCCTGCTGTATAAACTTATGTGGAGTTTGAAACCCTCGTTTCAGCAGCTGTGTTTGGCATCTAGTGATGCTGTTTTTCTCCTTTTATCCTGAAGCTTTTCTGAAGCCCAGCAGCAGCTGTGCAACACTAAACAGGAGATGAATGAATTGAGGAAGCTGCTGGAAGACGAACGAGAACAAAGAGTGGCTGCTGAGACTGCCCTGTCCGCGGCTGAGGAGCAGATCAGGCGGTAAAGGGCTGAGGGACACAGCTGCTGATTATACGTGTGTGCATTTCAGTGGCCAGATGTGGGTATAATCAGGCTGTAGTTCTCATCCTGAGATGGGTGCTGCAGTGAGGGTAGAATCAAGATAAGCCACTTAATCCAAGCTCAGGCCCTGCACAATTTCCTCTTTGGCCCTGACGCAAAGTGGAAATTGAAGCAGCTAGTCAGGTGCTGCCTACTCAGCCCAGCACTGCCGTTGTCCTGTTCACACCTTCACACCTCACATGCCTTCTGCAGTACCTGTGGAACTCCATGGACTTGCCATTTAAAAGCTGCTCACTGGTAGTTACAAACCTCCTTCCTCAGTCTGGCCTACAAGGCGACAGACTGACTTGCGTGCTACCAGATCATGCTGTTTTGCATCAAGGCTCTGAAAAGTTTATCGTGTGGAAGAACAGATACAGAAGGGGTCCTCTGCCACCAGTCTGGCTCTCAAGAGGAAAACGGGCAGGATGGAGCTAGGCTGGGCATGTTCAGTTTCTCTTTTTCAGGCCTCACAAATCAGGTTAAAGTATTCCTTCCCCGCTAGAGAAAAATGTGTGTGCCCCGCAAAGAGAGTTCAGTTAGACTAAGGGCTATCCTTTCATCTGGAGGAAACATCAGGAGTAGAGAGTGCCGTCTTCCCTCCAGGCAAATGCCTGATCAGACATGTGCTATGTTATTTGCAGCCCGTTGATACTGTTCTTGTTTTTGTGAGAAACCGTTGAGTGGATAAAGACAACTTCTTCATTAAATGGAGGAGTTCCAGTATTAAATAGACAAATCACAAAAAAATGAATTAGAAAGCAGGAGGGGCATCCAGTTCAGCCTAATTCTAAGACCCCCATTTTTTTGGATGCTTTTCCCTAGCAGCCTTTATTTCATTTTAGGGTCACACCTGAAGCATGTGGAAGTTCCTGGGCTAGGGGTCAAATCAGAGCTGCAGCTGGCAGCCTACACCACAGCCACATGAACACCAGATCTGAACCACATCCGTGACCTACGCCACAGCTTGTGGCGATGTCGGATCCTTTACCCACTGAGAGAGGCCAGGGATGGAATGCACATCCTCACGGAGACTATGTCAGGCTCTTAACCCACTGAGTCACAATGGGAACTCCCTGCTAGCCTTTAATAAATGAAAAAAGTTGGAGTTCCCGTCGTGGCGCAGTGGTTAACGAATCCGACTAGGAACCATGAGGTTGCGGGTTCGGTCCTTGCCCTTGCTCAGTGGGTTAACGATCCGGCATTGCCGTGAGCTGTGGTGTAGGTTGCAGACGCAGCTCGGATCACGCGTTGCTGTGGCTCTCGCGTAGGCCGGTGGCTACAGCTCCGATTAGACCCCTAGCCTGGGAACCTCCATATGCTGCAGAAGCGGCCCAAAGAAATAGCAAAAAGACCAAAAAATAAATAAATAAATAAATAAAAAATAAATGAAAAAAGTTAATGAGTTTCTCTGAGTCAGGTGTAGAGTAGTGGAAAAAAAAGAGCATGAGGTTTACTCTAAACACACCTGGGTTCTGAGTTCTGGCTCTGCCTCTTACTGGCTGTGCCACTGTGGACTAGTACTTTTGTCTTTAAGCCTTACTTTGAAGATAGTACCACTAACCTCAAACCTGAGGATTAAATGTATGTAAAGCATCTGATCCAGCCTCTGATACATTAGACAGTCGGTTCCTGGTAGTTACTACCACCTCTCCTGCTGCTGAAAGAAACCTGCCTGCGTGGGGGGGCGGGGGAGGGGGACTGCTGTGGGAGCGGCTCTGGTGCATGTCCCTTAGGCTACATCGCATGGCGAGATGGCCAGGGCAGCTTCACCTGGTCGATTCCCCGTGCTGTATTATTAATGCCTCTTTTTTCTCAATGCAGGTTGGAGCACGGTGAATGGGACTCTGCCCGGTCTCCTATCATTGGCTCCTGTGGCTCTCAGGAGCAGGCACTGTTAATAGATCTTACAGGCAACAGTTGCCGAAGGGTAAGAAGGGAGAAAGATAAAGAGAGGGTACTGCACTACCAGATAGCTGGCTGTGTTGCAGGCAGGGGGTCACAGAGAAGGAATGGGGGCCTGAGCTGGGAAGGTTGGAGGAAACTAGTGGAATTTGCCAAGTTACTGGCCCTGAGGCGCATTCTCTCAGGACACCTCTTTTCTACAGGGGTTGGAGAAGAGAAGGGGGCAGGTCCCTATAGAGTAAAACTCTCTGACTTTCAGATTTGCCTTTCAGACCCGGAGTGGTGCTGGATGGAAGCGGGTTCTGCGTTCGCTCTGTCATTCCCGGACCCGGGTGCCACTGCTGGCAGCCATTTACTTTCTGATGGTTCATGTCCTCCTGGTTCTCTGTTTCACGGGCCATCTATAAACTTAGTTCTCACCTTTTGGACCACTCCTCTCAGAACTTGGAATTCCTTCACCTCTAACATCAAAACCATCAATTCCAGTGGAACAGTCTTCCCGCTTACAGGTCCTCTCTCCCACTCTCCACAGAAAGTGCCTGCAGAAACAGAGGTGGATATGAGCACAGGTCAGAGCTGCAGGGACCAGCGAGTCTACTTTCTCGTACTGCCCAGGGCCTGACACTTCTGCATCATCTGAAGAGGCCCCACAGTTGGTTTGGAGCCTAGTCTTTGTTCAGATTTTGCAGGGCCCTGATCTTTTATGGTCCTGTAAGGGATGCTGAGGAATGTCTCAGCCAGGAGCATGGTTCCGACAAACCTCATAATCCAAAGTCCAGTATCGTTTTGATTGATACTTTCTTTGCCTCATGTACCTTATATTTTCTCCCACTTCAGAGGGAAGGTGGACCTGCCATGAGCAATGGCAGGGGGCAATGTTCTGGGGAGCATCGTCTCGTAGGATATCTAATTAGGTTTCTTGCAAAATAGGGTGGGAGTGGAAGAATTCCCCCGGAGAATGTAACTGTTGGATCACAGGGGAGGACAGCCTGTCCTTCCCTTGGCTGTTCAGACATAACTGGAGTGAGGTTCGTGGCCCTGGATTATAAGGGGAGGGTCCCATTGCTTATCCCTTGATCACATGTGTACCGAGGTATTGAGTGGCCTGTGTCTTTCCTTTCACTGAATGACAGGAGGCACTGGCTAGGGATAGTGGGATACAATTCTTGTCATTCCTGGATGAGCCTCAAATGTGGGCCGGAAGCCACTACACTAGGACCTAGTCGTAGGCGAGTTGCTGACTCCCAGCCAGGAAGGTCTCCCTGGTCTGACAGCCGCTCCTAGCCTCTTGAAGTACAAAGCTGCTTTGCTGTTGGTGACAGTTATTCCAGTTTCTTGGTGCATGTAGTCACCTGCCCTCTTTGGTAACAGCTGAGGAAAACAGAGACTATAGAGAAGACAAAAATATTTAAATCCAAGCCTGAGAATGACAGCTGGGTTTGAATTCCTTGTGTGCCTATGCCCCTCCCCCACCCTTAACCTGCTGGTTATTTTCTCATTTTGCACATGATGTGTTCCCTGCCTGCTCTCACCACCCAAAGAGGAGAGAAAACTGGTGGATGGACTGATCTGCTCTAATCCTTTGTTCTGTGGTGGCCAAATATTGGTCACAGCAACCCAGGAACTTTCCTGAACAACTGTAAAATAATAAAATTATTTTCAGAATGAAATATTGTGGTGGCGTGTGCATGTATATATTCATGGGTGCTTACATATATGCATGCTGAGGGGAGGAAGGTGCATAGAGGAGGGAGGGTGGGGTAGCCAGGAATGGATATAGGAGTAGAAAGCTCTCTGCATATTCATGCCTCTTCCTCACTGGCCAACATCTGGTGTCCTTCTAGCCTTAGTCACTAGACCTCTGTGTGATGAAGCAAGAGAGGAAATTCCAGTCTAATACTGAACCAAACAAGCTAGGCCTTAGGGCATGGGATTCATACAGGTTTTTCCTGGGCCTGGGAGGACTGTCTGGTGCATATTGAAAATATCAGGTCCCTAGTGGGAGTGGGCGAAGGAAAGCCTCATATGATATAGCTGGATGGACATTCTGTGTCCATATCAAGTCACTGCTTGAGGAAAGCTACAGTAAAATACAGTAAGTGAACTGAACCAGGTTTATCTGTCTTTAAAGCCCATGTTTGCCTTATCGGGAATGAACTTGAGATATTTGCTAAGGAGAGATGGGCTTTCTTGTCTCTCATTAAAATCTATCATTTCTCTAAAGAATTATACCTGGATGGTGTGTCGCAATATCTGGACTGATCCTCTCTTTCTCTCTCTTTTTTTTTTTTTTAAGGGCCACACTCATGGCATATGGAGGTTCCCAGGCTAAGGGTCTAATCGGAGCTACAGCTGCCAGCCTACACCACAGCCACAACAACACGGGATCCAAGCCATATCTGCAACCTACACCATAGCTCACAGCAATGCTGGATCCTTAACCCACTGAGTGAGGACAGGGATCAGACCCACAACCTCATGGTTCCTAGTCAGATTTGTTTCCTCTGTGCCACGATGGGAATTCCATCTTTTTTATTATTATTACTCAATGAACTTTATTACATTTATAGTTGTACAATGATCATCACAACCCAATTTTGTAGCATGTCCGTCCCCAAACCCCAGCCCATCCACCAACCCCTCAAACTGTCTCATTTGGAAAACAAGTTTTTCAAAGTCTGAGTCAGTATCTGCTCTGCAAAGAAGTTAGTCATGTCCTTTTTTTAGATTCTACATGCAAGTGATAGCATATGATGTTGATGTCTCACTGTCTGACTGATTTCAGTTAGCATGATAATTTCCAGGTCCATCCATATTGCTGCACATGACGTTAATTCTTTACTTTTAATGGCTGAGTAATATTCCATAGTGTACATGTACCGCATCTTCTTTATCCACCCTTCTGTCAATGGACATTTATTTAGGTTGTTTCCATGTCTTGGCTATTGTATAGAGTACTGCAGTGAACATTGGAGTACATATATCTTTTCGAGTAATGGTTTTCTCTGGATAGATGCCCAGGAGTGGGATTGCTGGATCAAATGGTAATTCTATTTTTAGTTTTCTGAGGAATCTCCATACTGTTTGCCACAGTGGTTGCACCAAATTACATTACCACCAACAGTGTAATAAGGTTCCCTTTTCTCCACACCCTCTCCAGCACTTATTGTTTGTAGACTTTTTGGTGATGGCCATTCTGGCCAGTGTAAGGTGGTATCTCATTGTGGTTTTGATTTGCATTTCTCTAATAATGAGTGATGTTGAACATCTTTTCGTGTGTTATTTTGGCCATCTGTATGGTTATCTCTGTTTTTGACACTGAATTAGGATTGAAAATTATCTAAAAGATTTTTCCCTTTCTGAAAATTTATTCTTCCTTAAAATTGATCCTGCCATAATAAATATGAAGTAGGAGAAATAATCAGTTTACCCACCAGGTGTAGAATAGTTAGATTTGGAGAGTGATTCAAGTCTTATAATCCTAATGCAAAAATTCCTCTCCTCTGTATCTAGGATATATTTCATCCAGTCTCTGCCTTAGTCCATTAGGGAGCTCGTGACTGAAGAGATTATATCAGAACTCTCTGTCAATCAAAATTAGGAGAGGCTGTCAGATATAGTCACAAACACTACCAAATTCTCAGTAGCTAAAACGGCAAAAGATTATTTTTTAGTCCAAGTCTCTAAGTCCTTCACACAATGGATAGAACTCTACTTGTGCTGTCATTTTCAGTTGGAGATCTCCTTACTAGGGGACCC
The DNA here is from genome assembly GCF_016906955.1 of Phacochoerus africanus. Taxonomy (NCBI): domain Eukaryota; kingdom Metazoa; phylum Chordata; class Mammalia; order Artiodactyla; family Suidae; genus Phacochoerus; species Phacochoerus africanus. The sequence goes on from NC_062544.1 coordinate 219,417,804, forward strand.
AGGTGGCCAAAGGAGCCACTCTGGAGAGTTGCGTGTTGCCTTGGTGGGCAGTGGACTAAAGAGCATGGCGAAGCTTGGGCTGGTCTTGAAGTCTCCACGAGAAAGTGATGTGTATCAGTTCCTACATTTCACTGGGCAAAACAAAGTGACCTGTGCAAGTCTGACTTCAAGAGGGAAGGGAAGGGCAGTAAATCTTGCTGAAAAGTAATACAATAACACATGACCTTCCATCATTTAGAACCTAGTTCTCTCAGACTTCCTGCTACATGGGACCAAATCTTTCTGAATTGGACTCCTCCCTGCCCCCTAAACAGTCTCTGAACCTTCCTTCCCACATGTTTTACCTTTCCCTTATGAGTTATACCCTTCCATGATTTGATTGATCAATGTTTATTTGACCATATACTATATGCAAAGCCCAGTTTTTTGGTTTTTGCTTTTTTTTTTTTTTTTTTTTAGGGCCACACCCACGGCATATGGAGGTTCCCAGGCTAGGAGTCAAATTAGAGCTACAACTGCCGGCCTGCACCACAGCCACAGCAACACAGGATCCGAGCCGTGTCTGCAACCACAGCCAGATCCTTAACCCACTGAGCAAGGCCAGGGATCGAACCTGCAACCTCAAGGTTCCTAGTCAGATTCATTTCTACTGCACCATGACAGGAACTCCACAAACCCCAATTTTTTAATGTACACTTTATTTATTAAAATGTTATTAGTAGACTTTTAATGTTCTGTTAATTTCAGGTATACAGCAAAGTGAATCAGTTATTCATATATCCATTCCTTTTCAGATTCTTTTCCCATAGAGGTTATTACAGAATGTTGAGTAGATTCCCCTGTGCTCTACAGTAGGTCCTTGTTATTTATTTTATATATAGTAGTGTGTATATGTCAATTCCAACCTCCTAATTTACCCCTCCCTGTAATATTTCCCCTTTGGTAATCATAAGTTTGGTTTTGAAATCTTTGAGTCTGTTCTGTTTTTGTGAATAAGTTTTTATGTATCATTTTTTATTAGCTTCTACATGGTAGTGATCTCGTGATACTTTATCTGACTTTGCTTAGTATGTTAATTTCTAGGTCCATCCATGTTGTTGCAAATGGCATTATTTCATCCTTTTTTGTGGCCAGTAATATTTTATTGTATATATGTACCACATCCTCTTTATCCATTCCTCTCTTGATGGACGCAGGTTGCTTCCATGTCTTGGCTAATGTAAGTAGTGCTGCAATGAACATTGGAATGCACGTATCTTTTCAAATTATGGTTTTCTCCAGATATATGCCCAGCAGTGGGATTGCTGGATCACATGGTAGTTATATATTTAGGGTTTTTTTTTTTTTAAATCATGTGTTTGTTTTTTTAAGTTTTATTGAGGTATAGTTAATTTACAAGTTTGTGAAAATTTCTACTGTATGACAAAGTGACCCAGTCATACACATATCCATTCTCTCAGATTCTTTTCCCACATAGATTATCACAGAATACTAGGTAGTGTTCTCTGTGCTATACAGCAGATCCCTGTTGGCCAATCATTACCGTATACTTCCGTGTGCACATGCCAGTCCTAAGCCTCCAGTCCATCTCTCCCACCCCCGTGACCTGTCTCCATTGGTAACCATGAGTTGTTCAAGTCTGTGGGTCTGTTTCTGTTCTGCAAATAACTTCATTTGTATCCTTTTTTTAGATTCCACATATAGGTGAGATGATGTTTGTTCTTCACTGTCTGACTAACTTCCATTGAGTTTCTAGGTCCATCCGTGTTGCTGCAAATGGCATTATTTCATTCTTTTTATGCTGAATAATATTCCATTGTATATGCACCACATCTTTATCCATTCCTCTGAACATTTAGGTTGCTTCCATGTCTTAGCTATTGTAAACAGTGCTTCAATGAACATTTGGGTGCATGTATCTTTTTGAATGATGGTTTTCTCTGGATAGATGCCTAGGAGTGGGATTGCTGGATCATACGGTGGTTCTATTTTTAGTTTTTTGAGGACCTCCATACTGTTTTCCATAGTAGTTGCACCAATGTGCATTCCCACCAACAGTGTAAAAAAAGAGAGAGGACTCAAATCAATTAAATTAGAAATGAAAAAGAAGTTACAGCAGACATCACAGAAATACAAAGGATCATAAGAGACTACTACAAGCAGCTATATGCTAATAAAAATGGACAACTTCGAAGAAATGGACGAATTTTTAGAAAGGTACAATCTTCCAAGAATAAACCAAGAAGAAATAGAAAAGATGCATGGACCAATCACAAGTACTGAAATTGAAGCTGTGATTAAAGAACTTCCAACAAACAAAAGTCCAGGACCAGATGGCTTCACAGGCGAATTCTATCAAAAATTTAGAGAAGAGTTAACACCTATCCTGAAACTATTCCAAAAAATGGCAGAGGAAGGAACACTCTATATTTAGTTTTTTTTAAGGAATCTCCAAACTGTTCTCCATAGTTCCAAACCCCAGTTGTAAGTAATGTGAGTGATATAGAAATTGTGTTTCTTCTTAAATCTTACCCTTCAGGGTGTTCCTTGTGGCGCAGCATGTTAAGGATCTGGTGTTGTCGCTGCAGCAGCTCAGGATGCTCTTGTGACACAGGTTCAGTCCCTGGCCTGGGAACATCTATATGCCATGAGAACGGCAAAAAAAAAAAAAAGAAAAAGAAAAATCTTACCACGTTAAGATTGATTTTTGGAAATGTGAAAATTCACATAAAAATTAGTTTTTCCATTAAGTCTTTAGCCCATACCAAATTCTCAAAATTTCTTTGCTATAAGCGGATGCAATTGCCCACCTATTTCGGAAACAAATTTTCTTCAATGGTCTTATGTATTTTCTGGTTGAATGTTTTGCTTCCCTGACCAGATTATAAACTCTGAGAGTTCATTTTTTTATGATCTCTGAGACCCTCAAAGCCTTGCAAAAGAGCAAGCACCAAGCATTTAATCCTTTTTTATTTAAGTGCCTAAGCAGAAGGAACTGACTCAAACTTCAGGAAGTAGCTGTGAGGACAGGGTGGCAGGAAATGACAGAAAACCTGAATACGGAACTGAAGCAGCAGCTCAGAATTTCTTGCTCTGAAGTCGCAGCAGCTAGAGAGGAGCTGAGTGTCGCTGTGAGGAGCTGAGAGCTGAGAGCTGAGAGCAAACGCTTGCACGGTTGAAGGTGAGTGGTCCGAGCAGTGGGAAAGTTGGGGGGCACAGGACAAGAGTTGAAGTGAGAGGACCCTGCCTGGCTCTTAGTCTTTGCTGAGAGGCCAAGTCACTGCTAGTCGGCTTTTCACCTTTTATGGCCAGAAGTCCAGGGTGTGGGTGGTTGTGGGTAATGAGCATCCGGGGATAGAAGCAGAAGGAGGAGGCTGGAGCTCAGGGAACAGGATTTAGCAGCCCTCGACCACCCCTGGTTTCTGCTGACAATTCACGGCCCTCTAAGGCCCCTTGCTCCTAGGTACTGAGTTGGGAGGTGAAGACAGTCTGTGCCCTCGGAGAGTGTATGAGCTAGCAGAGCCAAAACCCACGGGAGACACTGCAACAGATCCGGAAGTAGTAGTTGCTCATATTCACCAGTGCTGAGATCCAAGTGCTAAATGAAGGCATGGTGGTTCCACAAGGGCAGGTTTCTATGAATGTTGGATCATAGAATCCCGGGGTGTCAGAATGGAGGGGACTTGATGGATTCGCAAGGATAACCTCTTTGTTTCTTTTCCATTGGGAAAAACAGTATCAGGGATGTTCAATGATTTACCAAATTGTTTTCATTGATATTTGTCATTTGCTTAGCCTGGTACCTGGCAAATAAGTACATATGGTCTCTATGTTGACTTCCTGGTCTCTTCTGATTCCCAGTCTGTGTACTTTTCTGAGGCAGCCTCATGATGAAGCCTTGACATCCTGGACTCCAGGCCTCACCAAGTTACTCTGGATTCCACCTCTAGATAACATGTATTGGCTTCCTTATTTCTGACCAGTAGCTCAAGGATACTAAATTGCCTGTGTCACAAAGCCTGCCCTTTGTTTCAAAAGTACATGAGGATGGGAGGCTTATGGGAGAGTAAGGCTGAGGCCTGAACAGCAGGAAAGAAGCCAGGACCATTGGTCCTTACTGCTGCTTCTCAGCCCACGGATACTTCAAAAACTTCTATTTTCCAGTTTTCTATGTGAAGTCCTTTTGTGGCAGAGTGGCCCAAAAGCCAGGACCAGAGGTGTTAGCTTCATGGTCCCCATCCATTGTTGTTACCCCACAGGGGAAGGTAGGGCTACTCTCAGCAATGACTCATCCCACTGTCCAGCTGACTTGGTCAGTACTTCCCCAGTGTCCTCTTTGCATCTCATTAACCAGTCTACCCTCGAATTCCCCTTGTTCTGGTTTCCAAGGGGTTTTTCAAAGAGCTGGAGTAGGATGTAGTTTTCAAGTGGAATGCAAATCAGAGAGGCTGAGTGCCTGGCTGGAGAGATGGGAGGGTCCTAGGAGTGGTTGTAAGAGGGGCTCCTTTAAGAGGCAGGAAAGAGTGTGGGGAAGGAGTCTGAGCAGGGAAGGGTGGGCAGGGGGTTGCCAGCTAGCAAGTGTCATCAGGGTCAAGAAGTCTCACCACCAGAGCAGATGAGCCTTGTCTCTTCTTTCCACTTCACATCAAGAGCCAGGATCCCATGGATATAGAGCACCTGTACAGCTCCTTACACAGGTCTGGTGGGACCAGCAGAAACACTGGGGATGCCTCAGTGGCACCCCCTCAAACTGGTGTTCTCTAAATATATCTTTAACATTTAGTTAATGACAGTCTAATAATTCTTAATGTTCAAAACCAGGGACTTATTATGTACTCTTTTTGGAGATAGGTATCTTTGAAAATATACTTAAACTGGGAGTTCCCTCGTGGTTCAGGGGTTAACGAACCTGACTAGTATCCAAGAGGACATGGTTCAACCCTGGCCTCGCTCAGTGGATTAAGGATCCGGCATTGCCATGAGCTGTGGTTGGTAGGTCACAGAAGTGGCTCGGATCTGGTGTTGCTGTGGCTGTGGCATAGGCCAGCAGCTGTAGCTCTGATTCCATCCTGAGCCTGGGAACCTCCCTAAGCCATGGGTGAGGCTCAAAAGAGACCAAAAAAAAAAAAAAAAATAGTTAAGCTGTTTCTAAAGGTTGAACAATAAATAACTTGTTCTCAGCAAATAATGCCTCCCCATGCATTGTTCAGTGTAGCAGCTTCAGTTGAGTGCCCCCATTGACACATGCAGCTGTGCAGTTGCCGGTTTCAGAGTAGAGGCTGGAAATATTCTCCAAGTTAAGCAGGTTTTAGAGAGGCGTATAGATGTTCACTTTATCAGTAGCTGGACAGTCACATGTTCTGACAGCTATGAAAGAAGTCATAAGCAGATACCTGAGTGAAATGCTGCTGTAATTCCTGGGATATTCAAGCATCCCTCATACTTTAAGCCACTACCTGTCTGGCCTCTTTATACAAGTGAAGTATCTCAGCAGTTCTGATACCCAGGTTATTTAGTGTTACCTACTCCCATGATGAATTCTCTCCAGATTAATGAGCCCAGGCCATGTAAGTTTGTCTTAAATAAATCCCTATGCCCCCTCCTCTAACTGAGCATAAAGTGCTTTCCTAAAACTTCCATCTGCTTCGCCTCTTCTCAGAAAAAATTACAAGAAACATTGGGCTGCTATATCATTAACATCAGCATTCTTGTTTTCCCTCCTCTTGATTTTTTTCACCTAATTATTCCCATTTTCTGTCACCCTCAGATGTGGAAGTCTGTGGTAGGGCATGATGTGTCTGTTTCCATGGAGACCCAGGGTGATGACTGGGACACAGACCCTGATTTTGTGGTGAGTTTGGAAATAGCTTTTCTCGGACAATGAAGTGTGGTGGGGAGGACAGGGGCCACCCTGAAACCTTTGAAGGTGCTTAGAAAAATCTGGGGCTGGGAAAACCCTCATGGTGGGCTGGCTGGCAGGACAATTGGCTATCATGTGTAGGACCTGCATGGTAGCCTGTGTTAAGGATGGAAGGAGACAGTTGCAGAGTTTTGACATTGTGACTGACAAGATATGGCAGGCTACGCTGGGGTTAGCTGGGTCTCCTTTGGCCTAAAAGCCAGCATTTGAGCTGGAGGTGTATAATTTGGCCGGATTCAGAAGTTGTAGGAAGACCTGAAGAAGAAAGTTTGAGGGATGCAGAGTAGAAAGGGAGGTTTCAGTGTTCACCAGTCTAATTTTAACGTGGGGTTCTGGATGAGGCATGCATAGAGAGGAGTCTGGGTAAAGACCCTGATGGAGGGAGTTCCCATCGTGGCGCAGTGGTTAACGAATCCGACTAGGAACCATGAGGTTGAGGGTTCGGTCCCTGCCCTTGCTCAGTGGGTTAACAATCCGGCGTTGCCGTGAGCTGTGGTGTAGGTTGCAGATGCGGCTCGGATCCCGCGTTGCTGTGGCTCTGGCGTAGGCCAGTGGCTACAGCTCCGATTCGACCCCTAGCCTGGGAACCTCCATATGCCGCGGGAGGGGCCCAAAGAAATAGCAAAAAGACAAAAAAAAAAAAAAAAAAAGACCCAGATGGAAGGAAGCAGCTGATGCAAGGGGCGTGGTGGAGGAAGGGGGGCATGTGTGCCAGCTGGGAGGCCTCTCTCAGCTGGTGCATCTCCTGTCCTCTCTTATTGCTGAGTGCTGTCTTTTGTAGAATGACATCTCTGAGAAGGAGCAGCGATGGGGGGCCAAGACCATCGAGGGCTCTGGACGCACCGAGCACATCAAGTAGGTGCCAGAAGGACTGGGAGGAGGGAAAGAGGTGTGGGAGGAGCCCGGGGAAACCTGGAGGCTCAGGAGAAGGCTTGAGGGGCAAAGGAAGGAGAGAATTCATGCCTGTGTGTCTTTGTGTTTTCTCCAGTCTCACCGAATGTCCCTAAGTGTGTCATTGTGTATATGTTTCCTTTTTTTTTTTTTTTTAAGGGCCACATCCTCGGCATATGGAAATTCCCAGGCTAGGAGTCGAATCAGAGCTACAGCTGCCAGCCTACGCCACGGCCACAGCAACGCCAGATCCAAGACGAGTCTGCGACCTACACCCCAGCTCATGGCAACGCCAGATCCTTAACCCACTGAGCGAGGCCAGGGATCAAAACCGCAACCTCATGGTTCCTAGTTGGAATCGTTTCCACTGCACCACGACGGGAACTCTGTGTATTTGTTTCATGTCTCTCCTCTTACCCCCTAAGCCTGGTATCTTTTATTTCTAACTACTCCGATACTTCCCCAAATGGGTCTATTGTTTTAACTGTCTCTCTTCCTTCATTAAGTCCTGAGGGATTCAGAGGGAAGTGCTGAGCTCCTATCACTTATTATCTGTCTGTTCACATGAATATAAATGTGTATCTGGATTGTAGGGTGACTCCAGATGGACCAAGGAGGATTCAGTAAAATGTCAAGGTAAAGAGCTGAGGACAAATGCTATAAAAAGAACATATCAGGTCCCATGCCTCGCCTAAATGACTTTTAAAATAAAATTTGTCTTTGGCTACTTGGCAGAAATGAGATGCCATGAATGGTCATATGAAGCACATGAAGAAATACGACACTTGGAAAACCTGCTGATTGAAACTATTTTAGTAATGGTGTTTAGGGCTCTTAAATATTATGACCCAATATTTTACCAGAAAAAAAAGTGCAAACCCCAAACAATAAACTGATTCCATAAGAGAAGGAAGTTGCCCACAGACAAATCCAGGAGTTTCTGTGGGATATGGTATATTAGGACTGAGAGATTCCTTCTGCTTTTCCATGGATTTCTTCAGGATCGTCTAACCAGGGGTGTTTACTTTGAATAGTGTCAGAATGTCCAACAGATACAATAAACAATATAACAAGAGAAACATTAAAAAGTAAATACATTGGCAAAATTAATAATTTTAGGCTCCATTTTAAACTCCCCTCCCTGACACTAACAACAGTGTTTTTAACCTCATTTTCTTCTAGATTTAAAAAGTGTCAATGGATGATCACATTGCACAAATAACCTACTCTGAAAACTTGGCACATGTTTATTCAATTTAATTATATGTGGTACTGAATATTACAATATGCCTTGTTGTTTAGTCAGACCTAAGTGTTTTATCTCAAGGAACTGTAAGCAATTGGAAAGTGAAAATATGGAATTGCGTCATGCAGGAATCTTCTCTGATGCTGCTCCTTGGTAGGCTCATCAATCCTGCACCAGCAAAGATCCTTTTCCTTTTCTGAGTAAAGGCCATTTAGCCCTAGTATCCTGAGAACTGTTAAGATCAGGATACAAATTCTCCTTGTACCTTCCCCCGACTCATACATGGTAGGAATAGAATATTTCAAGGAAGATGCCTAAATCCCTGCCCTGATCTTATGAAAGAGCTTGAGTTTGAATATCAGAGATTTAGATTCAATTCACAGCTCTGCCATTGCTTGGTAGCAGTGTGAATTAGACACATGGCCTCTCTGAATCTCAGCTTATTCATATATCAGATAAGGATAATAATAGCTACCCTGCAGTGAACCAGCATTTATCAATGTCTAGTGTGGTACTGAGCACCTCTTAGCTCAATAGCATTATTTCTTTTTCCTGTTAATATGGATTATCTGAATCAGATTTTCTTCCTAAAAACCTAAAATAAACATGAAAACTGATGACAATCTTCCTTCTCCCTAAGTGGCATTTACCTGGACTGTTGTGTTGCACAATCCAATGTGTGTATATATATATATATATTACTTTGACCGATGGCCCCTGGAGTTGGAATATGGGGTGACCCTGGGTGTTTCCTGATTAGCCTAACAGGCTCTGTATCTGATAGAATAAAGTGGAGACATTTCCACAAAAACTCACTTCCCTCCCTTTTGCCCAGGCTATAGAGGTGTAAAAGCCTGGTCTCTGCTAAGTACTAGCCAGGTAATCTTGAACAAGTCACTTTTCCTCTCTGATTCCTGGCCTTCCCATTGGGATCAAAAAGGCTTCTAGAGGAGCTTCCCATTGTAAGTCTCTAATATTCTGGGCTTCTTTCTGGCTAGTTTGGGCCAAGATAATCTTTAAAGTCCGATAGGAATCACTGAGGTCCTTGGAAAGAGGGGGAAGTTGAAGAAGAGAAGAGTAGCTACAGAGCTCCGATGACTCAAAGCAGGAAGAGGAAGTGATTGTGGTTCTCATTAATCTCACTACCATCCCCCATACCATGATCTTTCTTTTTTAGGTCTGCCTAAAATATATTTAGTCTGGGGAGTGGTTTGGTAATTTGGTCTATAATTCAAATGATCCTATCCATTTTTCATCTGTTATGTAGAGGAGTCCCGGGCCAGGCTGTTACAAGCAGCCAAGTGTTTCCTAGGAACTGCCTGGTTTTCAAGGGCTTTTGCCTTTTCTCCATCTTCTTCTCACCACTCTTGTTCCTTTGTGCTCATGTGACTCTTTACAGTCAATATACCCCACCCCACCCCTGGCTGGATGTAAGAGCTGATTTGCTTCTTGTCACTGCAGATTAGTTTTGCCTATCCTAGAATTTCATGTACATGGAATGATATAGAATGTATACTTTTGTGTCTGTCTTCTTTAGCTCAGCATCTTATTCTTGAGATCTATTTATGCTCTCGTATGTATCAGTCTTTTGTTCCTTTTTACTGTCAAGTATTCCATTGTACAGATAAACCACAGTTTGGTTTATTACCTTGTTTTTTTCTTTATTTTTTTATTGTTATTTCCCCAATACAATTTTTTTTCTACTATACAGCATGGTGATCCAGTTACACATACATGTATACTTTCTTTTTTCTCCCATTATCATGCTCCATCATAAGTGACTAGACACAGTTTCCAGTGCTACACAGCAGGATCTCATTGCTAATCTATTTCAAAAGCAATCATTTGCATCTATTAACCCTAAGCACCCCATTCATCCCACTCCCTCCCTCTCCCCTTGGCAACCACAAGTCTATTCTCCAAGTCCATGATTTTCTTTTCTGTGGAAAGGTTCATTTGTGCCTTAAATTAGATTCCAGATATAAGTGGTATCCTATGGTATTTGCCTTTCTCTTTCTGACTTAACTTCACTCAGTATGAGAGTCTCTAGTTGCATCCATGTTGCTGCAAATGGCATTATTTTGTTCTTTTTGGTTTATTACCCTGTTGATGGACATTTGGGTTGTTGAAAAATTAGGGCTGTTACAAATAAAGCTGTTGTGAACATTTTGGTCCAAATCTTTTTATTAGCATATATTTTTATTTCTCTTGGAAAATACCTAAGAGTAGAATTCCTAACTCATATCATAAGCCTGTTTTAACATTTTAAGAAAATATCAAAATTTTTCTGAAAGGAATTTACTGTTTTTTATTCCTACCAATAATATATGGGTTTCAGTTTCTCCACATCTTTGTGTATACTTGGTATTGTTAGTATTTTTAATTTTAACCATTCTTGTCAGTGTGTGGTGATTTTAATTTGTGTATTCCTGCTGACTAATTTTATTGAGCATCTTTTCATGTGCCATTCATGTATCTTCATATATCTTTATTTGAAGTATTTATTCAAATCTTTTTCTCATGTTCAAACTGGGCTGTTTGTATTCTCAATGAATTTTAAGAGTTCTACATATATTCTGAATACAGGTATTTTGTGACATATGTTTTTTACAAATATATCTTTCCAGACTGTAGCTTGCCTTTTCGTTTTATTAATAGCTTCTTTTGAATATCAGAAGATATTAAGTCTGATGAAGCTCAGTTCATCAACATTTTTATGGTTAGTGGTCTCTGTGTCTAAGAAATTTTTCCTACCTCAAAATTGTAAAGATTTTTCCTATGCTTTGTTTTAAAAGATTTATGGTTTTAACATTTACATTTAAGTCTATGACCTATTTCAAATTAGCTTTTGTGTACCGTATGAGGCAAACATGGAAGTTCCTATATGGATATTTCATTATTCTAACAATACTGTTTCTTCTCCCATTGACTTGCCTGATGTCTTTGACCTATACATGTGGGTCTATTTCTAGACCATTTTATCAATCTGTATGTCTATCTTGACCTATACAATACTGTGCTGATTATTGTACCCTTATAATAAGTCATGATATCAGGTGGTCCTCCAACTTTCTTTTTTTTTTTTTTTAATTTTTACTGTCCTAGGATTTTACACTTCCACATATATTTTATTTATTTATTTTTGGCTTTTTTTTTTCTTTTGTCTTTTCTAGGGCCACTCCCATGGCATATGGAGGTTCCCAGGGTAGGGGTCTAATCAGAGCTGCCTATGCCACAGCCACAGCAACTTGAGATCTGAGCCATATCAGATCTGTGACCTACACCACAGCTCACGGCAACGCCAGATCCTTAACCCACTGATCAAGGCCAGGGATCGAACCCATAACCTCATGGTTCCTAGTAGGATTCGTTAACCACTGAGCCACAATGGGAACTCCCACATTTCCATATATATTTTAGAATTAGCTAAACAATTCCAAAAATGCCTCTTGGTATTTTGATTGGGGTTGCACTGAATCTATTCTCTATCATTTTGAAGAGAACTGACATCTTAATGATATTGTCTTCCAATCCATGAACATAGAATATAGCTCCATTTGTTTAGGTCTTTAATTTTTTCAGAAATATTTTTCATCATTCAAGTCTTGCACATTTTTGTTAAATTTATGCTAAAAATATTTTCATATTATTTCATGTGATGGTAAGTAGTATTTATTTTTTATTTCCAAATGTCCATGGCTAGTATGTAGAAATAAAATTGATTTTGATAGTGATTGTGTCTCTTGGGACCTTGCTACATGCACTTGATAGTTCTAACAGCACACTTTTGTATGTTCTTTAGGATTTTCTACATCTATGATCATATTGCCTATGAATAAAATCTTATAGTCTGTGTCACTCACCTTTCTGCTTTTACTTTTGTAATGCAAATAAAAAAATCTGTTCCTCCTCTTAGCTCATCTTTGAGGGTCTGGATTTCACTTGGATCCTATAAACTACATTGCTTTATTCAATTCCAAGATATTTTGAAACTTAAGGGAGTTCCTACTGTGGCTCAGCAGTAACGAACCTGACTTATATCCATGAGGATGTGGGTTCAGTCCTTGGCCTTGCTCAGTGGGTTAAGGATCCGACGTTGGCATAAACTGTGGTGTAGGTCGCAGATGCAGCTCAGATCTGGCATTGCTGTGGCTGTGGTGTAGGCCGACGGCTGCAGCTCTGATTCAACCCCTAGTCTAGAAACTTGCATATATGCAGGTGTGGCCCTTAAAAACAAACAAACAAACAAACAAACAAACAAAACTTAAAATAGGTATGTGAGAGTTAATTTTTCAAAACTTTCTTAAGTATACCTATTAGTACACTGAGTTATAATTTTTTTTTCCTCTCTGTATCTTTCACCTGATTCCTATCTCCATACATTATTTATCAGAGCTTTATCATTCCTCACACCCAAAGGTTTAATTAATACTTAATAAAGGAATAACATAACTAACACATATTTAGAGTGGCTTCAGCTGTATTCTAAAGAATTTGATAAGAAGTTGGTCTTTGTTGGCCCCAAAATTTTTGCTCTAATTATATTATCTATTGTCATGATTCTCTGACTAGCTCCCCTGTCATCTATTCTGTTGATATTCCTGAAGCTCATTTCTTTTTCTTTTTATTTATGTTAAAATTACAGTTAGTTTACAATGTTCTGTCAATTTCTGCTGTATAGTGAAGTGATTCAGTCATATGTATATATGCATTCTTTTTCTCATTTTATCTTCTTTCATGGTCTATCACAAGTGATTGGATATAGTTCCCTGTGCTATATAGTAAGACCTCATTGCTTATCCATTCTAAATGTAATAGTTTGCCTTTGCTAACCCCAAATCTCAGTCCATCCCACTTGGCAACCACAAGTCTGAAGCTCATTTTCTAATCCCTTTTAAAAACTTGTTTCAACTGCAATACAATTATGACCCATGTAACAGTCATTGGATTTATTAAAACTGCAGATTTGAAAATAATTTAATCTCATTTTCCTCATTATTCACCAGAATACTTTGGTTGGGAAGAATTGGTCATATCCATGTTCTTGGAACCAATAACTTTTTTGACAGACAGTTCTAAAGTGTTGGTGTAGTCAAACTAGCAGCATAGGATGTCTGCCTTTACTGCTGCCAGAGGGCTTAGGACAGGCACGGGAACAGAGGGTTCTTCCAGCTTGTAGCTTAATTTCATCTGGTTCAAAGCCAGCTTTCTAAAATTAACCTTGACTAAAGCTGAGAAGTCTTTTTAAAAAGACTTTCATTTGGCTTATACGACAAGGCCACAAGGTGGATCTATTCTTCCACGAAAGAGGAGAATTTCTGCTGTGAGATGACCATTCTACCTGTTACCAATATATCTGAGCTGGTGAAGTCCCAGGAGCATCACTATCTCAGTTCCCTACACCTCCATTTCTTGCTGTGGGAAGATGTTTCTAAGAATCCCCAGCAGTCCTTATACATGTCAAAGTATCAGCCCTGTCACTTGCTGGAGCTGGTGCTGGTGCTGAGCTGTCATTTCATAGCCTCAGGCCAAAGAGACAGCAGAGGTTTTCTCTACCCACATGGTAAAGATGAAAGTGAAGAAAGAAGGAGAATGCTCTCTATTGGTGTTACATTCTCTTAAGGATGGAGTTAACCAAATCAAGTTTATTTGAGACTTAAAGTGTTACAGCAATTAGTGATGAGAGTGAATTTTGGTTTAATTATTATTTTTTAATTTTTTTAGAGCTGCTCCCGCGGCATATGGAAGTTCCCAGGCTAGGGATTGAATCAGAGCTGTAGCTGCCAGCCTAAAACACAGCCACAGCCACAGCCACAGCCACAGCCACAGCCACATGTGATCTGAGCCACGTCTGTGACCACCACAGCTCATGGCAACACGGGATCCTTAGCCCACTGAGTGAGGCCAGGGACCATTCATCCTCATAGATGCTAGTCAGTTTCATTTCTGCTAAACCACGACGGGAACTCCAAGAGTGAATTTTATTAGTGAGTTTTATTAGTTTTTAGTTCTCTCAGAAATTATCAGATTTAGGAGAAGGGTGAAGGGCATTCATTTCTGACAAGAAAGTACACAAAATACTTAATGTATAGATAAATTTCCCAGTGTTGCATTTTTCGTAATCATTGTTTTTAATGACTTCATCGTGTACCATTGAAAAGTAATATGTAATTTACTTAACTATTCCCTTAACTATTTTGTCTTTTTCTTTTTTTTTCTGTCTTTTTTCTAGGGCTGCATCTGCAGCATATGGAGGTTCCCAGGCTAGAGGTCGAATCGGAGCTATAGCTGCTGGGCTATGCCAGAGCCACAGCAAGGCCAGATCCTTAGACCTACACCACAGCTCTTGGCAGCACCAGATCCTTAACCCACTGAGCAAGGCCAGGGATCGAACCCACAACCTCATGGTTCCTAGTCAGATTCGTTAACCACTTAGCCACGATGGAACTCCTCCCCTAATTTTTTTAATATAAATTGTTCGTTCTCACTATTAAATACAATGTTTCAGGGAATATCATTGGACATTAAGCTTTTACATATGTAAAATTATTTCCTTGGGGTAGACTTCTAGGACTAAAATGTGTGGGTAAAGGGTATATGAATATCTTTGTGCTTCTTAAGGTACGGTATCTAGTTGTTAGACAGCAGATCCATTCAGAGAGGAAGATAACTTTTCAGTTACTAGAATATAGATATCGCTGTCCTCTAATATTTAGGAGCATAAGACTAAATATCAGAAGGTTATTTAGTGAGCAAATCAATAGACCAGAGGAAATGCTATTGGCTTATAGAGTGTTTATATCAGGCTATATGTGCAGGCCACACTAACCTCTTACTTCCGGACCCAACACTGGTGTACTCTGGGGGCTAGTGCTAAAAATGAACAGAACACACTGCAAGATTTCTTCTTTTCTGGGAAGGAGAGTTTTTTGACTTCTCTATGCTAGATGAGTGTCCGTGATGTGGTTACTTCCAGCATCCACCAGCTGAGGAACAAAGTGTCAGAGGAGCATGATATTCTCAAGAAGAAGGAGATGGAGTCAGGGCCCAAAGCATCCCATGGTTACGGAGGTCGATTTGGGGTAGAAAGAGACCGGATGGACAAGGTGAGTTGAAAGGGGGATATTTGCTTTAAAAAAAAAAAAAAAAAAAAGATTAATTGATTCATTTGTTGGTTTCATGATTTAAAACTTAATTCAAAAGTAAAATATTCATTTGGGTTTTAAAAGAGAATGTCCACATATTATTTGTATGTATATTATTTATATCATTTTCCCCCTGATTTCAACACATAAAATATAGATGGCAGAAAATGGAAGCCAAGAATTTAGAAGAGTTGGCCTGTTAGAGGCCCAGCCACACTATACCTCTTAGACTGAGGAGACAGGGAGCACACAAAGAGAGGGGAACTATGTTTTAAAATCACATGGAATCTAATAAAAAAAAAAGATACAAAAGAACTTATTTATAAAATAGAAACAAACACAGATTTCAAAGCCAATCCTATGGTTACCATAGGTGAAACTGTTGCAGGGAGGGAGAGGAATTGAGAGGGTGGGAATAACATAGCCACTCCTGTATAAAATAAAGGATGAACAAGAACCTACTGGAATTCTTGTTGTGGCTCAGCAGGTTAAGGGCTTGACATTGTCTCTGTGAGGATGCAGGTTTGATCCCTGGCTTTGCTCCGTGGGTTAAGGATCCAGCAGTGCTGCAAAATGCAGCATAGGTCACAGAGGCAGCTCGGACCTGGTGTTGCTCTGGCTGTGGTGCAGGATTCAACCCCAAGCCTGCAGAACTTCCATATGCCACAAGTGTGGCCATAAAAAAGAAAAAAAAAAAAAAGCAAAAGCAAAACAAGAACGTACTGTATAGCACAAGAAAAATCTACTGTATAGTTTATAATACCCTATATGGCAAAAAGACAATGGATATATTTATATGTATAACTAGTTCACTTTATTGTATACCCGAAACTAACACAACATTGTAAGTCAACTATATTCCAATGAAATTTAAAAAAAATAATTTACTGCTTTTAAATGTATGTGTATTATGTCTATGCTGCAACTTCTCTTACTGGTTTCTTTATATATATATATGTATATATATATATATATCACTTTATATACATATATCACTTATATTATTTGCACATAGGTGTAAAACATATTGATGTGAATTTATCCATTAGATGCTCTCAAATATATTATTTTTCCTTTATCCATTAGATAATATGAAAGCATGATGAAAGAAAGCTTGGGTATTGAACCATATTTTTCCATTGATTTTCCTAACTCAAAAATGGAGATATAGTTCTATAAAGAAAAAAGTTTAATCTCCAGGGAGAAAAAAACCCCCACATTCCCATGAAAGCCTTTAGTTCACCCTCAAGAAGCGCTTTGTTTTGTCATTGTGTAAAGTGCAGTGGTAGGCATTGTATTCTCCCATAGAACTCCTCAGAAAAAATAAAAGTCATCATTCTTGAAATCAGCAAGCAAAGTTGACCCATACAGACCCCCAGACACTGCAAAATGAGTTCCCAGGAGTTCATGTAAGGCAGTGCTTCACACCAATCTCTGAATTGATATTTATCCCAGCATGGAACTGGAAATACAAGAGGAAGAAGAAATTTTCTAATTTCTTTTTATCTGAGATTCTGCAAGCTAACACTATTTGATTTGAAGTATTGCTCAATTCCAAGATTATTAAAGCATTCATATCTAAATATTAAAAGAGAAGTACCTTTCAAAACCAAATAGAAAATAGTAGATGGAGGAAAAGTTAGAAGGGAATAAAAAAATAATTAAATGATATGCCACCTTGGATTACCCATAGCATTGCCTACCAGCTCCCGTTGGTGTAAAAAGTCAATCACTATTACTGGCAGGATTCAGGTGGCACCTCTGAACTTTGATGGTCAAATAGGAGCAAAGATCCAGGACAAAGCACCTGGTTATGTGAGTGAAATCTTCAATCGTGGCTACGGCATCTAGTCAGTCCCCTTAGGTCTCTCCGTAATAACCACCCTCATTCTAATTTGGTGCCCAAAGCCCTCTTTTTGATTGTGGTTTAAACACTGCTCTGTCTACATAGTCTCTATCCTGGATCCCAAGCCATCCTATGGGAGTTTCCTAAGTGATGGTTCCTGGTGGTATTAAGGAGGAATCAGGATGTGCAAGGCTCCAAAAAAGTCGCCTTGCCCTTTCATCACACATTCCTCAAAGGTTATCAGTCTGATCCAGAATGGAGTTTTTTACATTCTTACATCCCATCCTTCTCTGCATCATTTTATTTTTTCATGATCAATTTTATCTTCTCACTCATCCCTCTATCTTGACTTTTCTCAGAGCGCTGTGGGCCATGAGTATGTGGCTGAGGTGGAGAAGCACTCCTCTCAGACAGATGCAGCAAGAGGCTTCGGGGGCAAATACGGAGTGGAGAAGGACAGGGCAGACAAGGTAAGAGACAGCTCTCTCCCTGCACCACCATCTCAGATCACGTGGGACTTGCCTCTCCTCACCCTTGAATGGAGGTCTGTGGTTCTGTGGGAAGAGGGGCAGTGGACTCGAGGAGGGTCCATCCTGGGGACAGCTCCACAGCTCCCTTAGCAGGTTCCTCCAGCCGGGGTTGGAGGCCACCTGCTGAGCTGAAAGGTGTTAATTTAAAGGAAACAAAGACTCTCAAAGTGTTTGAATTAGCAATTCCTAAGCCTTTGGTTATATATAACTCTATGCATGAAAAGAGAAGAGGAAATTCCAAAGCTCTTCCTTTATCAAATATCAGAAACTTATAAATATTTATGCCTTTCAGGAAAACAAAGATATTAGCTTATATATAATACAATGACAACAAATAAATAAGTAAAATAACTAAGGCTGCACCTTTTTCAAAGGTGAAGTCTACTTCAGGATTTACTACCAGGATTTAGAACTAACTCCCTGAAGTCCTTTGTACAAAAAGTAATTTTAAAGAGAGAGAAAGGAAAAAAAAGGACATTGGGATTACGGATGATTGAATGGTCAGAGGAACACAAATGATAACTCAGTGTTCTCATTTTTACACCTTAGTAGATCAGATTCTTTGGGCTCACTTTTTTTTTTTTGTATTTTTGCCTTTTCTAGGGCCACATCTGTGGCATATGGAGGTTCCCAGGCTAGGGGTCTAATCAGAGCTGTAGCTGCCGGCCTACGCCAGAGCCACAGCAACTCGGGATCTGAGCCACATCTGCAGCCTACACCACAGGTCATGGCAACACCTGATCCCCAACCCACTGAGCAAGGCCAGGGATCAAACCTGCAACTTCATGGTTCCTAGTCGGATTTGTTAACCACTGTGCCATGACGGGAACTCCTGAGCTCACTTTTTATGGTACAGAATAGTGTCTCTGGGAGTTCTCTGGGGGTCTAGTGCTTAAGGACACAGTGTTGTCACTTACTGTGGCTCTGGTTAGATCTCTGACCCTTCTGCTTCCCTCACTGACCCCGAACTTCTGCATGCCTCAGGAGCAGCCAAAAACAAACAAAACGAAACAAACAAAAACCCAAAAAATGAAACAAAACAAAACAAAAAACAACAAAACTCAAAATGGAATGGTGTCTCTGCCCCACAGCTACACACAGAGAGGACATATTCTTCATAGCTAGCTGAATTTTGCTGTTGTTTTTAAACCTGCAGTTGTTGATATGGGGGGTCTAAGTCCTTAAAGGTAAGTGTTAGAATGTTATTTGCATTGTACAAGGAAAAAGCTGAAAAGTTCAAAACATAATGTAAGGGAAAGGAAGACAACAGAGGGTGATATTTTAAAGCAGTAATGGAATATGGAGCATATAATGTTCTCATCTAATCAGGGAGGAATTTCCCTTCCATCTTGGCCTCCCTCCTGCCTTTGCCTAACCTTCCATTGTTCTTTCTTTCATCTCCTGCCTCATCAGCTACAAAATGAATCCCCTTAAAAATCAATGTGTCCTGTAATCAAGAAACAACACATGCTAATAGCTCTTATGCAAAATCCTGCAACTTGCTTAGAGACCCTTAGTTATGGAGCCAAATGGGAACACAGCTATGTTAGGTATCTGCCAATATATCCAGTCCTGAAACAGCCAGGATCCAGACTCTCCTGGTTGCCTCTTTTGCATCCCATCAAAATCCACATTTCTAGGTTTCCACTGCTGTGTAAGGAAAGAGAAGATCAATCAATTTTGTATCAGATAATGTCTCTTACATGAGCACAGTGCTTTATCGTTTACTAGGCACTTTTCTAGCTATTATCTCAGTTTCATGAGAGTTAGGAAGAAAAGCACCAATTTACTGAGAGACTTTATATATCTTGCTCCATTTAGTCCTCACAGCATCCCAAATAAATTGAAATCATTTCTCCCATTTTAGAGTTGAGGTTGATAAGGAAGTTATACCTATTTTCATTTCATATTTGAAGAGCCCAGGCTCAGTAATATTCAAAGACATGCCTCAAGTTACACAACTATAAATAGGGAAGGTGTGGGGAGTTCCTGTTGTGGTGCAGTAGAAACGAATCCGACTAGGAAGCATGAGGTTGCAGGTTCGATCCCTGGCCTCGCTCAGTGGGTTAAGGATCCAGCTTTGCTGTGAGCTGTGGTGTAGGTCGCAGACGTGGCTTGGATCCTGTGTTGCTGTGGCTGTGGCTGTGGTGTAGGCCCGCAGCTCTAGCTCCAATTCAACCCCTAGCCTGGGAACCTCCATATGCCCTGGGTGTGGCTCTAAAAAAAAGCAAAAAAAAAAAAGGGAAGGTGGAAGGTGGTGGAGTTGGGGTTTGGAGTAGAACTGTCTGTGTGGAGAGCCAGTGCTCATTTCTCTGTAGCACACTGCCTTTACCAGCCTGTCAGCGTACTATTTATTTCTACAATAAGACCCATACTCAGCTATGAGCCTCTATAGCTAACCTCTTGGCTGAGTTGGTGTAAGGGTGAGGAAGGGGGAAAAATGGTCGGCTCTGAATCTAATCAATTCTCTCTTCTTTTCTCTGTAGTCAGCAGTTGGCTTTGATTACAAAGGAGAAGTGGAGAAACACACATCTCAGAAAGGCAAGGACCTTGCACTTCAGCCTTAGCAACCTGACTGACGAGACTGCTCAGACTTCAACTCCCAACAGCTGTCATCAACTCCCTTTAGTTCTATGACCCACTTCCCAACTATTTTATTTATTTGTAAATCTGAGCATGTACTCGCTTCTTTATTTCTCCTCTAGCCCTTTGTTTGTAGATTGGTCAATTTTTCTTTAGTCTACTTTCCCCTCTAATGGATTAAAAATAAGATAATATACTCCTTTATTTAGGAAGCTATTCCTAAATTTTAATATACATCTATGACTTAAATTTAAACTATATCACGGAGTTCCCAATCATGTCACAGCGGAAACGAATCTGACTAGGAACCACGAGGTTGCAGGTTCGATCTCTGGCCTTGTTCAGTGGGTCAAAGATCCAGCGTTGCTGTGAGCTGTGGTGTAGGTCACAGACATGGCTCAGATCTAGCATTGCTGTGGCTGTGGTGTAGGTTGGCAGCTACAGCTCAGATTAGACCCCTAGCCTGGGAACCTCCATATCCCACAGATGCGGCCCTAAAAAGACAAAAGACAAAAAAAATAAAATAAAAAATAAAGTGAATTACTATTTCTTCCTGCGTAATACATGAAATGTAGAATAATTTGGGTTTATTAGACATTTTATAGTGTTTGAGCCAACTGGACAACTTGTTGTCCTAGTATATTGGTTCTTGTGTTTGTTTTTAAACCCTACAAAAATTAATCATTATTATTACTAAGTGAATGGTTACTTAAATTGACCAATGTATTTACCAACTTCTAGCTCATCATTGTTTATTATATTTCATCTTTTCCTCCTTGCTTTTTCTATTTTCTTCTTGCTAGAGCATATCTCTCTCTTTTTTTTTTTTTGGCTTTTTAGGGCCACACTCGTGGCATATGAAATTTCCCAGACGAGGGGTTGAATTGGAGCTACTGCTGCCAGCCTATACCACAGCCACAGCAACACAGGGTCTGAGCCTCGTCTGCAACCTTCACCACAGCTCATGGCAATATCAGATCCTTAAACCACTGAGTGAGGCCAGGCATTGAACCCACTTGTCCTCATGGGTACTAGTAGGGTTCGTTACTGCTGAGCCACGATGGGAACTCCTATAGTATATCTTTTGATAATTTTTTCAGTGAGAGTCTGTGAAAGAACTGCCAGACTTTGAAAGGTTTTTTTTTTCTCCATTCTTTTTTTTATTATTATTATTTTTATTTTTTATTTTTTTCCCACTATACAGCATGGGGATCATTTTACTCTTACATGTATACATTTTTTTTTCCCACCCCTTGTTCTGTTGCAATATGAGTATCTAGACATAGTTCTCAATGCTACTCAGCAGGATCTCCTTGTAAATCTATTCCAAGTTGTATCCGATAACCCCAAGCTCCCGATCCCTCCCACTCCCTCCCTCTCCCTTTGGACAGCCACAAGTCTATTCTCCAAGTCCATGATTTTCTTTTCTGTGCTTTTCTCCACTCTTCATTGTTTATTTTCCCTTCATTGTGTGAACAATACTATTCCATCATCTCTGGCATTCCTCTCGGGTTAGTCTAATAATTGCTCCTTTGCAGGTAAAATGTCCTACCTCTCTTTTTTTCCCACGAAAAATTTTCTTTTTGTCTCTGATACCCTGAAATACCATCCAGCTATGTCTAGGTATTAGATCTATTTTTTGTTATTCTGCATGAGACATTGGCTCCTTTTCAATCTGAAAATAACCTTCAATCTGGAAAGTTCTCAGGCATTTTCTCTTTGGATAGTGCCTCTCCTCTCTTCTCTTTCATTCTTTTTTCTGGAAGTCAGATGTATATTAGACTTTTTACTCTCTTCTTGACCTCTCTTTAAAAAAAAAAAAAAGAAGACTTTATTTTTTAGAGAAGTTTTAGATTTACAACAAAATTAAGAAGAATGTACAGAGATTTCTCACATGCCCCTGACCCTACACGTGCATGGCCTCCCCATTGTCAACATTACTGACCAGAGTGGTACCTTTTTTTTTCTTTTTTTAAACCAAGTATCATTCTACATTGATGCAGGCCAGGGATCAAATCTGAGCCACATTTGGTACCTATTGCCACAGCTATGGCAATGCTGAATTGTTTAACCCACCACGGGGGCCAGGGATCCAACCTGGCGTCCTGGTGTTGCAGAGATGACACCCATCCTGTTGCGCCACAGTGGGAACTCCAAGAGTATGTTAAGTTTCCTAAGAAACTACCAAATTGTTTTACAAAGTGGCTGCACCATTTTGCATTCCCATCAACAATGAATGAGAGTCCCTCTTGCTCCCCATCCTCAACAGCATTTGGTGTTGTGAGAGGTCTGGATCTTGGCAATTTTTTTTTTTTTTGGCATTTTAGAGCTGCACTTGTGGCACATAGAAGTTCCCAGGCTAGGGGTCCAATCAGAGCTGTGGCCGCTGGCCTATGACAGCTGCTAGCAACTCCAGATCCTAGCCACATCTATGACCTACACCAGAGCTCATGGCAATGCCTGATCCTTAACCCAATGATCAAGGCCAGAGATCAAACTTGTGTCCTCATGGATGCTAGGCAGATTTGTTAACCTCTGAGCCACAATAGGAACTTTGGATCTTGGCTATTTTAATTGGTGTCTTGTTTTAATTTGCATTTACCTGATGACATAAAATGTGGAGCATCTTTTCATATGCTTATTTGCCATCCGTATATCTTTTTTTTTTGTCTTTTTGTCTTTTCTAGGGCTGTACCCGTGGCATATGGAGTTTCCCAGGCTAGGGGGGCTAATCGGAGCTGTAGCTACCAGCCTATGCCCCAGCCACAGCAACATCAGATCTTAGCCACGTCTGTGACCTATACCACAGCTCACGGCAACGCCAGACCCTTAACCCACTGGGCGAGGCCAGGGATTGAACCTGAAACCTCATGGTTCCTAGTAAGATTCATTAACCACTGAGCCACGACAGGAACTCCTGTATATCTTCTTTGGTAAGGTGTCTGTTATGGTATTTGGACCATTTTTAAATTGGTTTACTTATTTCCTTACTGTCAAGTTTAAAAAATTCTTTTTATATTTAGGGTAACAGTCCTTTATGAGCTCTTTTGCAAATATTTTCTCCAGTCTATAGTTCACATTCTCATTTCCTTGACATTGTCTTTCACAGAGCAAAAGTTTAAAAATATGTTAATGAAATGCAACTTATCAATTATTTCTTTCATGTTTTGTTTTTGGTGTTGTGTCTAAAAGGCATCTCCATACCTGAGGTCATCTAAGTTTTCTTCTATGTTATCTTCTAGGAGTTTTATAGTTTTGCCTTTTACGTCTAGGTCTGTGATCAATTTTGAGTTTAGCTTTTGTAAAGAGACAATTTTTGTAATGCCCGTGTCCAGATTTTTTTTTTTTTTTTTTTTTTGGTCTATGGATGTCCAGTTGTTCCAATACCATTTGTCGAAAAAACTATCTTCTCTTCATGGTATTACCTTTACTTCTTTGTCATGAATCAATCAATTATAATTATAGAGGTCTCTTTCTGAACTCTATTTATGGGCTTTCTATTCTATTCCATTGACCTAATTTGTCTATTTTTTCACCTATACCACACTGTCTTGATTACTTTACCTTCATAATTGGTCTTAAAGTCAAGAAATATCAATCTTCTAACTTTATTCTCCTTCAATATTGTGTTGGCTATTCTAGGTATTTTGCTTCATCATAAAAACTTTAGAGACAGATGGTTGATCAGAAAAATACAACTTACTGGGGTTTGATTGGGATTGCAGTGAATCTATGGATCATGTTGGGAAGAACTAATATTTTGACAATAATCGAGTCTTCCTATCCGTGAACCTAGAATATCTCTCTATTTATTTAGTTTTCTTTGATTTTCTTCAGCAGAATTTCATGGTTTTCATCATGTAAATCTTGTACATATTTTGATAAATTTATATCTAAGTATTTTTTGTTGTAGTACTAATGTAAATGATATTGTGTTTTAAATTTCAAATTCCACTTATTTGTTGCTTGTATATAGGAAAGCAATTGATTATTGTATATTAACCTTGTATCCTGCAACCTTGACATAATTGCTCATTAATTTCAAGAGTTTGTCAATTTTTGGCGGGATTTTCTACTTAGACGATCATATCATTTGTGAACAAAGACAGCTATGTATCTTTTTTTCCAGCCCACATACTTCTTTTCTTGTATTATTGCATTAGTAAAGACTCCAAGTACAATACTGAAAAAGAATACTGAGAGGGGATATACATTCCTTGTATCTGATCTTAGTTGGAAAGCTTAGACTATAAAGCTGTATAGTCTTTATCAGGTTGAGAAAGTTCACCTCTATTTCTAGTTTACTGAGAATCTTTACTGTGAACAGTGTTGGATTTTATAAAATACTTTTTCTGCATCTGTTGATATTCATGTGATTTTTCTCTTTTTGCTTGTTGATGTGATGGATTACACTAACTGTTTTTCCAATGTTGAATCAGCATTGCATGCTTGGGATACATCCCACTTGGTCATGGTAGCTAATTCTTTTCATACATTGTTGGATTCAATTTGCTAATATTGTGTTGAGGATTTTTGACTCTATGTTCATGAGAGATATTGGTCTCTAGTTTTGTTTTGTTTTTATGTCTTTGTCTGGTTCTGGTATTAGAGCAAGACTGACCTTATAGAACAGTTGGAAAGTATTCCCTCTGTTTTTATCCTCTGAAAAGGTATGCAGAGAATTGGTATAATTTCTTCCTTAAATGTTTGGTGGAATTCATCAGTGAACCCATATGAGCCTGGTGCTTCCCATTTGGAAAGAGTATTGATTCAATTTCCTTTGTAGATACGGGCCTATTCAGATCTTCTATTTCTTTTTGTGTGAGTAGTGACAGTTGTATCTTTCAAGGAACTGGTCCATTTCATCTAAGTTATCAAATATGTGGGCATAAAGTTATTCATAGCATATTTTTTATCCTTCTAATTTCCTTAGAATATATAATGATGGAGCCTATTTCATTTCTGATATTGGTAATTCATGTTCTCTCCTTTTTTTCTCTCTTGACTAGAGACTTATCTATTTTACTGATCTTTTACAAGAATAAGCTTTAGTGTTCTTGGATTTTCTCTACTGGCTTCTTGGTTTTGATTTCTTTGATTTTTTTTTCTCTAATTCTAATTTGTTTTCTTCTGCTTACTTTGGATTTAATTTGCTCTTCATTTCTAGTTTCCTGAGTAGGAAACAAATTGTCAATTTTAGATTTTTTTTCTTTTCTTTTCTTTTTTTCTTTTGTCTTTTTGTCTTTTTTGTTGTTGTTGTTGTTGCTATTTCTTGGGCCGCTCCCGTGGCATATGGAGGTTCCCAGGCTAGGGGTTGAATCGGAGCTGTAGCCACCGGCCTATGCCAGAGCCACAGCAACGCGGGATCCGAGCCGTGTCTGCAACCTACACCACAGCTCACAGCAACGCCGGATCCTTAACCCACTGAGCAAGGGCAGGGACCGAACCCGCAACCTCATGGTTCCTCGTCGGATTCGTTAACCACTGCGCCACGACGGGAACTCTATTTTTTTTTCTTTTCTAATATATGCATTCAATGATATAAATTTCCCCCTACATACTGCTTTTACTGCATCCTAAAAATTTTAATAAGTTGTGTTCTTGATGTCTCTTAATTTCTCTTCTCTATTTCCATCTTTTTATCTCCCTGTGTTGCATTCTGAATAATCCCCTTGGACCCATGTTAAGTTCTTTAAATCTTCCCTCAGTTGTATTTAATTATCATTTAAGCAGTCCCCTACATTTTTAAACTTTTTTTCATATATTTTCATCTGTACAAGTTCCTTTTGGTTTTATTACAAATCTGCTGGTTCTTTTTCCATAATGCCTTGTTGCTTTCATCATGTTCCCTCCTTCTTTAAGCTCTCTGGTTATTTTTAAAATATTCATTTTGTAGTTTCTTTCACATTGTTATATTATTTGCAGTTCTCAGAGGTGTCAGTTCTTCTTTTCAATTAATGTTTTCCCTCATGATTATTTATTTATGTGATAGTTTGTCATTTCTTGTATAGAAAGTAGAACCCCAGGCCATAAATCATAATCCTGAGGCACTAAATTTGGGACTTAAAATGGCTTGGGTTTTCTGTGTCAGCTCATGATTGCCATCATATCTACTGTTTTGATTCATCTATTTCTGGAGCCATGAATTTTTTTCTTCTTTTGTTTTGAGATGCATTTTTTTAAATTATATTTTATCTGACATTGCTAAATGTTTATATGTAGGGAAAGACATATATTTCATACACATTTGCCTTTTTTTCTGGAAGTCTCTCCTTCCTTGAAGAGGAGAGAAAATTGAAATTATCTTCTCATCTTGGAATGGAAGTAAGGGGGAGAGGGAAAGTGTGAACATGTTGAATTAAACTTATAATAGGTGGCTTGGAACACTACCTCTTTTTGATTCACCCATATTGGAGCCCTGTTCTCTTCCTGGGCCCCTATCACCCTGCACCCACCCCCTCCTTGACTCATCTTCTGCAGCACTTCCCTGTGGGCTGAGAGTGGGCTCTCACGACTTCTTCTTCCACCATAGATTACTCTCGTGGCTTTGGTGGCCGTTATGGTATAGAGGCAGATAAACGGGACAAGGCTGCTCTAGGATATGACTACAAGGGAGAGACAGAGAAACACGAATCCCAGAGAGGTGAGTTGGGGTCAGAGAGGAGGGAGGTCACAGAGTACATGGGACCTTCCTCCTGTCCTTCCTGAAAGCTGACACAGGACCCAGAATACGGAGGTGCAGATATGCAGTGAAAGTGATGGGATGAAGAGTGAGCATCCATGTGTGGGGGTAGGTGCAGGGAGACCAACAGGATGGAGAGGAAAACAACAAGATTAGGAGCAGGACAGAGGAAGGAGACCTCAAAGAGAAGGGGTCATTGAGAAATGGATGAGGATGGACAGGCAAGAGGTGATTTGGTTGTCTTAGAGAACCCCCTGCATCACAGAGAGAGGGCCTTCTTCCCTGGGGATGACTGGGAGGCTCTATTTAATCTTTCATCTTTTACATTTTCCCCTTTTCTGTCACTTCTTTTTGTTTTGCTCTCTCATTTCTCTTACCTCCATTCTCTCCCAAGTGTTTTTCTCCCCATCCTTTTCCATCTCTTCCCATCCTTGCCTCACTTTATCCTCTGGTTCTTACACTTCCTTCTCAATCTCTCTGTTTTCTTCATTCCTATCTTCTGGTCTTTCTTCCCACTGCTCCCTCTTCCCCACACATTTCCAGCATTTTAACTCTTCTTATAACTCTTTCCATCCTGCAGATTATGCCAAGGGCTTTGGTGGTCAGTATGGCATCCAGAAGGACCGTGTGGATAAGGTAAAGTACAGAACACCAGTGTCTTGAGAAGAGTTCCTTGAAGTGCATGGAGAAGAGTGAAAAGCAAAGCTGGAAAAAGGATGGGAAAATCTAGGCACCCTGTGCTATCCTCCTGGTGTCCGGTGTCCTCTCCTCATCAACTGCCCTTAGCATTTAATGGGCATGTCTCCCAAAGCCTGAGCTTTAACTAATAAGAATGAAGGGAGGCAGAGAGAGATACACATAAATTTCAGGGAAAGGTGATGTTTGAAATTTCATTGATTGCTTATCATCATTTAACTCAATCTGTAATCTCTTCCCATTCATTCACTATCTGCCCCCACTCCTCTTAACACACTGGCCAGAGCCCTGCTGTATTCCAGGCAACTGGACTTAGAGAACTGAGATTTTAGGAACACTGAGCTTTTAAGAAGATGAGCTGATCCCACCAGTTTAGAACTCCTTTATCTCTTTCTCTGCCACAAAACAATAATATCTGAGTACACTGTCCAACTATTGAGCATCAAATGGTTAGGGATACTTCCTATAGCGGCCCCAATCCCCAATATTGCCTTCTGGGTCACTATTACTCACTTCCCCCTCCCCCCAGTACACATACTGTTCTACCTGCAGAGCGCTGTTGGCTTCAATGAAATGGAGGCCCCCACCACAGCTTACAAGAAGACAACACCCATAGAGGCTGGTGAGTCTTAATTCCCTCTGTGCTTCTCAACCTCCTCTCCCACCTCATTCTTTCTTCTTCCTAGACTACCTCCTCCATGCCTTTAACCATCCAGATTAGCTGAGGTAGACATGACCCTTACCACATATCCCCAGATTCTCTCTCCTAAAAAAAAAACTAGATTAAGTGGCTAGACAGATAGAGTGAGGTAGAGGAAGAAACTGAGCAGAGAACACAGGGAGGAAGGGAGGGAGCCATTACATGGGAAAAGAAGCTTTGGATGGAGATAGAGGGTGAATGGTGACCAGAGTGCATACAGATTTAAGAAATGTGGACAGGAAGGATGCAGATTAGGGAACCAAGCCTGGGACTTAGAAAAGATGAGTCTCTGAGAGCGCATGGCCAGGCTTTATGGAAATCTCAGCTTCAGGTTTACATCCTCTTCCTATAACTCCCTTGTTCTTTCACTGATACCTCTTTACCTCCTCTTCCATAAGTTCCCTCTGTGCCTGCTTTTCTCCTGGATATTTAACTCATTCTTCTTCTTTTGAGTACCATTCCCCCACTCCAACCTGAGACAATCCTTTTCTTGCCTGTGTTTGCAGCTTCTAGTGGAGCCCGTGGGCTGAAGGCAAAATTTGAATCCATGGCTGAAGAAAAGAGAAAGCGGGAGGAAGAAGAGAAGGCACAGCAGATGGCCAGGCAGCAACAGGAAAGAAAAGCCTTGGTAAAGAAGAGCCAAGAGGCTCAGCAGCCAGTGGCCACTTTGGAAGAGCCAGTGGTACCAGCCCCATTGCCCAAGAAAATCTCCTCAGAGGTAAGTGCTTGGCCCTCTGGGATTCACATCCAAAGTTCCTTGCTCAGACAGGAGCCCAAGGGGTCTATATTCTTAGCAGAAAATAAGGCACAGGCTTCCTCCCCATGCTGTTCCTGTCTTCAGGAAGATTTCACTCTGTGGAATTGAGCTTCATATGGATGAGAATGTTAGATAAAAAAGAACCAAGATTTACATAGTACAATAGAAGACAGGTCATCAGCCAGTACAGCCAATTACTGCTTCAAGATCAAAAGGAAGGAGCTATCATTTCAGTTTGGAGCCCATATGGAGGGATGATTGATTTGAATTGGCAGAGATAGGAGGGGATATTCTAGGTCAGCATAAAAGAGAAGTTTCCTTGGAAACTTGGTCACTAGAGATGCTTCATTCTCCACAGGCTTGGCCTCCAGCAGGGAGCTGTGCATCGTCAGAGCCTGAGCCTGTGAAAACCAGTAGGGAACATCCATTGCCTCCCCTGCCCTCCAGGCAGAATCCCCCAGAGGTAAGCAGAGCCCCAAAGATTCTTTGCCCCTTCCCTATCGCCTCAAGTCCTAGTGGTGGGCCATACAGGGTGATCAACCATCCTGGTTTGTTTGGGACTATCTTGGGCTTAGCACTGAAAGTCTGATATTCTGGGAAATCACCCAGTCCCGGGCAGACTAGGACAATTAATCATTCTAGCTATTATCATATCTAGCTTCCCAATATTTTTTTATTTGATTTTTTGTTTGTTGTTTTTTGTTTTGGCTTCAATGTTTTCCTGGTTTTCCAAGGAATCTGACTTGCTTTCCATGTCCTTTTCCTCACACCTTTTACCTTCCCCTCTGTCATTCCCTTGGTAAGAGTTTTGAGTGAGCAGATGGGGAGTTTGAGGAATGAAGATGGATGGAAGACTCTGTTCCCTAGGAGAGGCTGTTAGGAGGCAAGGGTAGTGGGTAGAAGTGGTGGAACGGGGATGGGTAGAGTCTTGGCAGTCCTCCAGGGGGAAGTTTTGGAGAGGAAGCTCTGGCAAATGAAAGTTGCCTTACTTCACACTATCTCTTCTCAGGACTATGAGGAGCCCCCAGCTCTGCCACCCAGGACTCCAGAAGTCTTCCAGATGGAGGAACAGCCAGAGTATGAAGAAGTACCTGAGCCTGAGTCCAAACTTAAGCCTGAGCCCAAGCCCGAGCCTGAGCCTGAGAATGACTATGAGGATGTTGGGGAGATGGACAGATACGAGCAGGATGATGAACCAGAGGGGGACTATGAGGATGTGCTTGAGCCTCAGGATCCTTCTTTTTCCTCCACTCTGGCTGGTGAGTGGTGGGAAAGCTCCTTGGTCACTCCAGGGGAGAGGAAGAGGAAGATTTCCCCATTACACGGAAGGACCGGTCTGTTTTCCTTCTCCATGTTAGTGAGACCATGTTCATATTTCTCATTATGCAGGATCATCAGGCAGCCCAGCTGGGGCTGGGATCTCAGCTGTAGCCTTGTATGATTACCAAGGAGGTAAGCTGGGAGTGGCCTGAGGGGTCTTGTTCCTGGAGGCCTTTGATGCAAGAGAGAGGGGGGGATTCTGGGGGGCAGGGAAGAACACAGGCTTGACATTATGAACAGGCTATTTCTTTCCCTGAGATTTAAAGGGGGTAGAGTGGTGGAGGCATGCCTGCCTGATTTATCCTAATAGCCTGTCAATTTTCTCCCCAGAGGGAAGTGATGAAATTTCCTTTGATCCAGATGACATCATCACCGACATTGAGATGGTGGATGAGGGCTGGTGGCGGGGACGATGCCATGGCCACTTCGGACTCTTCCCTGCAAATTATGTCAAGCTCCTCCAGTAACTGTCTCTCTCTGTCTTCTGCACTAGGACTTCCCATGTACAGAGTGGCTCTGCCCCCATCCCGTCTCCATTCTTGCTCCAAGTGTCTGACAGGATGTCATGAGTTACCTGAAGTTCTAGAGAGGCTTCCCTCTCCTTCTCCATTAGGGTTTGGGGTAGAGACAGCATGAAGAAAACAGTCTCCTTCCCTTCTGTGTCTTCTCTACCCCAAATGAGCTTAAGGCTGTTTATCTTGTGGTCCTGCTTCCTTCCCCATGAATGCCCTCTCCAGCCCTCCCCGCTCCCCACCCAAGCTCTACCTTCCTTTGTCTGTGAATTATGAGCTTCCTGGTTTGCTAACCTGGGAAGGTAGGTCTCTATCACCTAGTTTTCTAGGTTGTGCTATTTGCTGACTTTCTTTTTCTGCAGAGATATCTCTGAATATTCTCTCTGCTCAGTCCTAAATTGGAAATAAAGTGGGACCATGGCTCGCCTCTATTCTGAGGAGGTAAATGGTACTTTTTACGCACCATCAATGGCCCTCACTCTCATGGCTCCAATTCTCCTTCCTTCTTACAGACATATCCAGAAACCCCCCTCCAACCAGTGCCCATCACTCTGCACTGTGGATGTCAAGGGCTGTGCCTTTTCCTAAGAATCTGTATATACTCAGTATACTCAGTCCAAAACATATGGGCATGGGGCATGGCAGTAAGGTAAGGGAACATGGGGCCAGGAAGGGTCCACTTCTACAGGCTTCAGCAGTTGTGAGAAGCCAACCACGTTCTGTTTGGTAGTACAGACTACACTTTTTTTTTAGGACACAGTGGCTCTTGAGGCAGAAGCACAAATTAGGGGAAAGGAAGGAGGAAAAGACTGAAAGGAAAAATGAAAAAAGATGAAAACTAAAGTAACACAGGGTCTAATGAAGTGTTAAGAGGATTTAGAGTCAGAGACAGTGACCTCTACTAGAGGTTGTTCAGGCATCCTTATAGCTGGATGACTGAAATTGATGGCCAGGTAAGAAGATAGATTGAAGAAGCTGATGAAGTTTCTTATGTGGTCCAGGGTCAATGCTGAGACGAAAAAAACTGAGGACCTTTGGACAGGCAGTGATGGGCAAAACAAAACAAAAAAACAAAAACAAACCACCAAGCAAATTATGGGGATGAGGGATAATGAGAGGTCAGGGTATTGTGGTTAGGATAAAACCTAACCTCAGGCTATTGGGCTCAGCAAGATCTGAGATAGGAGAACCTAGGCAAAATGAAAACCAAATCAAAATGAAATTCGGGGGATCTTTTGTTGGTACAACATAGAAGTCTGTGCTACAACCAGTATCTAAAGTTGAGTTTAGCTTTCAAAGATGGTGAAGGCAGTGGGATCAAGGAAGAGCTAGGATTGATGACTGAGACCCAAAAGTCTTTAAAAATTAAGTTCATAGCTGAGCTGCCTATGTGCTTAGAGCACAGTATCCCTTGGCTTTTCTTCAAGACACACACTCCTTTGTGTCCACAATGACTTCTATGCCAATGAATCACACATCTGCCTCTACCCCTCACTTACAAGATTCACCCAGGTAGCCTTTCTGAGTGCAAACCAGCTTTTATTTCTGCCTCTTAGGGACACTGGGGTTTCCAGCGTACAGAGGTATGTCACCATAGATATACACAATTTCATTCTTCAGTTCATTGGACATCACACATAGATCATATTTTGCAGTGGTTTTCTTCTTACATCTCCAAGTTCCACCATACTTTTCACTTTTCCTTTCTTTCTTTCTTTTTTTTTGTCTTTTTTGTTGTTGTTGTTGCTATTTCTTGGGCTGCTCCCGCAGCATATGGAGGTTCCCAGGCCAGGGGTCGAACCGGAGCCGCAGCCACCAGCCTACGCCAGAGCCACAGCAACGCGGGATCCGAGCCGCGTCTGCAACCCACACCACAGCCCACGGCAACGCCGGATCGACAACCCACTGAGCGAGGGCAGGAACCGAACCCGCAACCTCATGGTTCCCAGCCGGACTCGTTAACCACTGCGCCACGACGGGAACTCCCACTTTTCCTTTCTTTATAAGACAGATCCCCATACTATTAAGGCAACAAAGTCCTTTCTGCCTCCATTCTATAGACACATTCAGCTGATCTCTGCTGGGACTCACTTTCTTGGTGGTGATACTCCCCAAGGGCTCGGCTCACAGATATTACCCCGTCCAGGCTCCTCTTCTTGGGCCCACAGTCCCCTTTCACTTCCCTCTGCTGCTCTTAATCTGAAGCTGTGTCTAGCTGTTTTGCCTCCATCAGATAATGCTTGCTGCTCGCTGCTCGTGCTGCTTACAGCAGCTTCATCTCACGAAGCAAATCCTCTTCTGTCTAATCCACCATCTCTCTAAAAGGCTTCCCTTTTGCTCCAAATTCCCTCCCACCGTAAAATGGGCTTGTTTTCCTAGACCAGTGGATATCTGTAGTATCAACTCTATTGCACTGAAGGCAGCAACTGGGAAAGTAAAGTATGGGGCCCCACAGGGCATTGTGGTCACTCTTGTGACTGCCCTCCTGAACGCTTGGCTGCCCAGGCTATCAAGAAAAAGCCCTCTGCTCTCTTCCTTTTCCCGTACTTGTTATTCACCTCATGGTAGCCCCGAATTTTCATCTCCCTTGGACGACAGCTCCCCTTGCTTTCTTTGTCTAGTAAGAGACAAAGAAACTGGAATGAACTGCCAGAGATTTCTTTCTCCATATGGGAAGGACTAGATTCAAAACACATGGAACTGATCCCTGGAGAACTCTTTCTTCTTCCCACTTCAGTATTTAGTTGTTGCAGTTACTCATCTTCCCTGAATAAAATCTTAGCTCACACTCTAGTTATATTTTCAGAAATGGTGCCTTATATACAAATGTGAAATATATAAACCAAACAATAAGGATTAGGGACAATAGAATTACATTACTGAATAGTACCAAGTGGCACATTACAACAAAAGACGAGCATACTTCCCCTCTGGGACTTGCTCGAATGCCTTCTTGACCCTTCTTGGGGGGATACCATTTACTTCATCTACACCAACTCTGGACCGTGTTCAAAGGGAGACCCAGGCAGTAACAAACATTCCTATTGATTAGACTCTTTTTTTGTTGTTGTTGGCTAAATTCTTTGTTCCCTGATTCCCTGAGATACCCATCCTCCTTTCCCCTTCTTTCTCACTTGCTCGAGGGCTGCTAGGAAAATGGCTCCAATTAAGGTGAGAGGGATATAAACATAAGATAAATAGCTCAACCTTCCTGGCTTCAGCTGCACCTGGAGAGCTGAAAGGATGTATTTTCACACACGACCCAAGGACATGAAGCCACACCAAACAAACCAGCTCGATTTGACTCCTAGCTTAAAATCATCATGTGCCTGAAATCTATTTAGTAAATAAAAAAAAAAAGAGCTGCATGAAATCATGACCATTGTAGATAACTGTGTGAGATAAGATCTTGCTCTACTAAAAAAGCATACCCTATTTTACTGCCACTGGTGTGTTGTTCTTTAGGGTAGTGGTTCACAGCTAGGATTGATTTTGCTCCCAGAGGATATTTAGCAATGTCTGGAGACATTTTTGGTTTTTATAGCTGTGGGGTGCTACTGACATCTATCATATAGAGGTCAAGGATATTGCTAAATATCCTATTACACACAGGACAGTTCCTCGTGACAAAGATTTATCTAGCCTAAAATGTCAACAGTTCTATGAAACCCTGCTTTAGGGGATGTGAGTTTCTGTTGTGTATTTTTATCTTATTTTGTTCTCATAAGTATTGACTATTTGTTACCAAAACCCAGAAGTGTCACCCATTTTTGACAGAATGGAGTCATAACCAGCAGTAGGTAAGAGCAATTATGGGGAACCACTATGTTCAGATGTCTTCCTTCCCAAGGTCCCTCATGAAGTACTCAAGTGGTGTCTAGGACCTGGTGGTTGGTACCACAGGAACTGCAGTGGGCCTTGTCTCTGGACTTTTGCACAGTCTCTTTGGGCTACACTGTGCAGGCTGGCATGACGCTGAAGTTGGTGTTAGTGTTCTGAGATCATTTCACATAGCTCAGCGGGGCGCTAGTCCATGCCTGTGCTCTCCCTAATCCAGACCTAGACTATAATTTTCGGAGGAAAAAACTTTGACTCTTAAGTCACTGTTAAAATGTTTGAAAGTGAGCTGTGGCTTTTTGTCCAAAATTTCTCCATAAATATAGTATCTCCTTTATATTTTTCTTCATTTTTCAAGGCTGTCCTTTTATATGTTGCCAAGACTCTATACCACAAACTCTGCAACCTCATTTATGCCTCTCATCCTTTGGTCTTTGGTGTCCCCAAGGCTGCTGTTCTTAGCCTAGGTCTCTATTCTGTCAGGCTGTGTTTAGACTGTCTGAGCTTAGAGGCAATGGGGCAACTAAAAGAAGGCCTGGACTTGGCTGTCAAGACAACACCAGCTATAAAATCTTCAAACTGTGCCCTGTACTCTAGGTGCCCTGGGAGGCCCCTCAGTCCCCATCCCTACCTTGGCTGCTTCATATCATTCAAAGTGCTTATAAATGGAAAAGCTCTCCACAAAAGCACAGGTCTGGGCTGGTTATGGAATTTCACTGCTCGTCTCCTAAGGACTTGAGCTTATCTTCCAAATAGCCTCAAGTTACCTATTTACTTTGCAGACTGATTTATTTTAGAAAAAAAAAAAAAAAAAAGGAGGGGGGATAGGTTATCAGCATGTCACTATACCAGTTATGTAAGCTTTAGACCTTGTGCAACTGCTCAGGTTTTAAAGGCCACTGCATGTTCCAAAACACCCAGATAAGCACATTTACAGTTTACAGAAGGAAGTCCTCCAAACCACACTCTGTCCGACTTTCAGTAACTCTGAGTGGGAATCAAGAATGGTGAACTCTGAATCTTTAGTAGGCGTGTCTTCCTCGTGTTCTGGCTCTGAAGGTGGAGACTAAGGTCTCTCGGGCCTGCTCACGGGGCTGACACATGCTGGTCAAAAGAATCGGGTCAGTCTTGTGCTCTACAATGTTGAAAGGACAGGACTTCAGGTGCTCAGACATGGAGGCAACTTCATTAAACTCCCAGCTCTTGATTTTGGAGAAGAGGCTGCTGAATTGCCAGATCTGTGAGGAGAGATCGAAACTCACAATTGAACATTTGGGCAATATCATCATGCTGGCTTTATTGGAACAGTGTAAGGAAATGCCTTTCTGTTCTTCCTGCTCTCAGCTTCCAAAGAATGTTTAGTGGCTGCAGCAGACATTTGCTAGTTCCTTCTCCAACATCTAGTTCCTAGTTCCCCCTTCAATGGATCATCCTCCCAGCCAGCCATGTGTTATGCGGAAATGACTAACACCAATCTGCTTATTGACACACACCTGCTCCCTCACCTCCTATCCCCACCCCACTGCCCTATCTAGTGCTAGAATAGACACATGGTTGAAATTAGGACAACCAATGCCAATAAGACTCTACTGTGGGACTTTTGCTTGTGAGATAAAGAAACATATTCTCATTTTCCCTCTGTGCTTGAACTGGGAAGCTGCCATCTTAGGAGCTTCTGGTAGCCACCAAGGACCATGAAGGAAGAACTATGTCTTAGAGTGGAACCACTAGTAAGGAAGTAGAGTCAAGAAGTAGAGAGTAAAAAGATCATTTGGGTGCTGCTAGATCACACCATACCTGAAGCCATCACCTTTGAAATTTTTAGTTATATGGGCCAATAAATTCCCTTTACTGTTTATGGCATTTTAAGTTGGTTCTCTATTGCTTGAAACTAAAAATAAACTAAAATTTAGCATGCTAAATAGAGTCTCACTAGAACAGAAACTTGAGAATAGAACAGAAACTAATAAGAGTCTTGTTAGAACAGAAACTTCAGAACATAACAGAAACTAATGAGTCTCATTAGAACAGAAACCTCAGAAATCTAGGAGTCTTGTACTCAAACCCCTGCTGGCCTTTCTACCCAGGATGTGGCGGCAAAGTCATTTGTTTTAAAATCTGGCTATAAGGGTAGGTATAACCTGATATCCTTCAACCCAATGACTTCACCCTTAATTTCTTATCATTGTCCCTATGTAGGAAAAGTATATCTGGTGACCTTAGAACTATTTCCCTTTTTATTTTTTAAATTTATTTATTTTGTTTTTTTTTAGGGCAACACCCACAGCATATGGAAATTCCCAGACCTAGGAGTCATTTGGAGCTGCAGCTGCTGGCCACAGCCACAGCCACAGCCATGCCATATCCGAGCCATGTCTGCAACCTAAACCCAAGCTCACAGCAATGCTGGATCATAACCCACTGGGTGAGGCCAGGGATTGAACCCTCATCCTTATGGATACTAGCTGGGTTCGTTACACATGAGCCACAATGGGAACTTACTCCCTTTTTATTTTAAAAAGCCATTTTAATATGAGCATTCTTTAGCTCCAGCTAAATTATCTCTCTTCCTTTATGTGAGGAAATTAGTTTGTCCCAAGTGATATTTAAGAGTGGTCTGTAATCACTGCATCAGGAAAAACTGTGAGCCAAAAAATAATAAAATTTCTAGTATTAATTAATTATTAATAATGAAAATTAAATCATTTGCATTTGATTTGACAGAGGAAGATGTTAGGTGGTTCTAGACTGTACAATTCTGAAAGCAGAGTCTTAGTCTTATTCATGTTTATTCCTAACACATGGTCAGTTGGCAATCACCGTTTATTTAATACAAGGATGCAGTCATGGATTCAAGAGGGAAGGTCTCATAATTCTTTCTTTCTTTCTTTTGCTTTTTAGGGCTGTAGGTGCGGAATATGGAGGTTCCTAGGCCAAGGGTCAAATAGGAGCTGCAGCTGCTGGCCTACACCACAGCCACAGCAATGCCAGATCCGAGCCAAGTCTGCAACCTACACCACAGCTCGTGGCAATGTCGGATTCTTTAACGCACCGAGGGAGGCCAGGGATCGAACCCACATCCTCATGGATCCTAGTCAGGTTTGTTACCACTGAGCCACGACGGGAACTCTCTCATAATTATTTCTTGAAGAAGACTGCTCAGGGCATAAATGATAGAAAATATGCAAGATATTTTAGGCCTAATCAACAAAAGCAGGTGTAAACATCTCCCAATTCCCCAATGTCACTTTGCATATACCCATATACTGGGAAGAAACTCAACAGTGAGGTTATGGAATTACTGACCTAAGTGGCCATCATAAATTTGTGGTTCACATTACCAAAAAATGCACCAGAAGAAAGGATGCTAAGGGCACCTGGGATCTGATGAAATAGGAGTATTCATGTCTATCTGGTTCGAGCTGATTGAACTTATAATACAGATAAGCAAAGGGGAAAACCTTGGGAAAGGGGAACAAGGTTTTCCTAAGGGGAAAGATTCTTTGATTCATACAGCAGAATTAAAAAAAAATTAAATAAGTATTTTAAACCAGGGTAAATCAGTAGACCAAATTATTTTAGAATTTCAAAATGAATTCAAGAAGGGCAAAACTCTTTTGAAATAAATTAGTCGACAAGGGACTGAGGAGCATTTGTTGGACTATTGCATCAGTTAGGGTCCAGGTAGAAAACAGACGGCACACTCAAATTGGGTAATCTGAAGGGAATTTTAAAAAAGGAATGATTTACAAATGTGTGGGCAGGGCACAGGGAAGCCACAAGAACAGTGCCGTACCCAGGCTAGTAACTGCTCTAGGCCTGAAAGGGAAGAAGGAATGAGTAACTGTGTGGAGAGGGCCATCTGATACAGCCACCTTTAGTGGAGGGACATGGCCAGGGCAAAGTGTCATGGAGGGGAGAATGCGTGCAAAGAAGAAGCCGGAGGAATAGGTATGTCAACCGCACTCTCCTTCCTACCCATCTCCTGCTGATACACTCCCATTAGATTAGCCTAACTGGAAGCTGGAGGGCTTGGGAGCTGGTTAAGGCAGTCTGTAGAGATGAGCCTCCTGGGGGACAGATCACGATGGAGAAGTTGGAGAATGGATCATATGAGTAAACAGAAGATATTCAGGACACGTGCATAGAGATAAACAGGCACTACTATCTGTATTGCCATTTTGATGTTGATGGTTCTGTCCCCTCTACTAGGCTGACCTTAAGTTCACAACTATGTCCTTATTCCCAGTAAACTAGTATAACCTCAGTGCCTAGTATAGTGCTTGGTGCATAGAAAGCTTTTACTAAATGTTTGTTGAATGAATGAATAACTGAATGACCATGTACTTGCCTTTCTGTGAATTCTCCAGGAGGTGCCTCCATGGGAATACCTCTTCTTCTTCCACTGCAAGAGGACCATCCCTCTCTCTTGCAACAAAGTGGCACAGATATTTCTCATCAGCACAGACACCTGGGAGAGCTGGGACAGGCTAATGCTGTCCAAGAACCCAGCAATGTACTGCAAAACCTCCAGGGGTAGGCTGGTTAGAGAATTCTGGCTTTTTCCTCCATGGCCTGAGAGATGGCTGTTCTTCCATCTCTCACTCAGCTCTGAAGCAACCTCTGGCTTGATGGCAAAGGTATTGAGCTCTTGACTATAGATCACTTTTGCCTTTTGCCCTGGAGGACGGAAGTGGTTTTGAATAAAGGTGCATCCCAAGTAGGCAAGGGGGCATCGGTGCTGGAACCAGCCATTGAGACATGACTGAATGTCTGTGTGGACATTCTTGAAATGTAGGGGGAACTCATCCCTCCTGAAGAATTTGTTGCAAGTGAAAGTAAAGGCAGAACTGCTCTTGTTGTGCCTCCTAGTGACACACTCACTGTGGAGCTCCACATGGAGCCCGTTCGGGTTGGCACTGGTTAGGAGGTCAGCCAGCACTGTCCCAGAGGAAAACTGCTCTGGCTCAAAACTGTATGTCTGTGTAGCAAAATCCATGAACAGGCCATCAATGCTCCTAGATTCAGAGATGACATGACCTTTGAGTTCTCTTTCCAAAGCACACAGAAGGGTGGTCTTGATGAGATCTGATTTGGGCAGATCCTCCACAGTGATGCCTAAATCTGAAGTATCTACTGCCTTGTGTTCACTTGGCCTACAACTCAACATAGCATCTCCAAGGCGAGCCCGCTTCCCACAATAGCTCACAGGAACTTTAAAGGTGTAAACAGTCTTCACTTCCTGAGCCTCAAGTTTGCCGTAAACAAAGTCTCTCTCTTTAGGTGTACAAGCAGGCATCTGACCAAAGTGAATAAGCATCCTCCCATTGTGCACCAGGTACATATTATAGTCCTTTGCATCCACAGCTGTTTTTAGTCTTTCCAGGACCCCATCCTGCCAAGGGGCAAGCCCTGTCTTTTCTATGGCTGCAGAAAAGTCCTGCTGCTTCTGCTCTTCCTGTGGTTCTTTCCCTTTGGCTGCTCCCTCTTCTACTGTGTCATTGCCACTGGAAATCTGTTCTTTCTCTGGGCCATCCTTGCTCTTGCCCTCACAGCGCACTGATGAGCTTGTTAAAGCAGAAGCCGCATGCTCTTTGCTGAACATATTTTCCCACTTGTCAAACCTGGCCAGGTCCATCCCTTCTTTGGTTTTAGCTAACATCTCTCTTTCTTCTTGACTCAGCTCTGCCCCCTCTCCGTTCGCAGCTGACAGTGTTACCAGACCAGCATCCGCTCCACCAACAGCTCCTCCTGTTTCCTCCCAGCTGGCTTCACCATTCAGGGTTGGTTCCTCCTCAGTGGGTTCTCTAGTTTCTGGGAAAAGTTCTACCATTTTTAGAGATTTGAAAAGGACCTTCTGGTCCTGGAGGGCCAGGGCTGTGTCCAGGCACTCCTCACTGGGGGTCTCTTTCATGATGTTCTCATGAAGGGTTG
The DNA here is from genome assembly GCF_016906955.1 of Phacochoerus africanus. Classification (NCBI taxonomy): domain Eukaryota; kingdom Metazoa; phylum Chordata; class Mammalia; order Artiodactyla; family Suidae; genus Phacochoerus; species Phacochoerus africanus. The sequence continues at coordinate 219,458,403 of NC_062544.1, forward strand.
TTTCTGAGTCCACGTTTGGCCAGCGGTTCCACTCCATGGAGCAGCAGACCACGCTGGCAGGGCACACTTGCAGGTGCTTGGCCAGTTTGTGGCGGGGCATGGAAAGGGGGCAGCCGTATTCGGAGTTGAGGCATGGAACCTGCTCTAAAGGGCAGAGGAGCTCGTGCTCTGCCTCTTTGCACATGTGGAAGGTAGCGCCACAGGACAGGTGGCAGCTTATCACCAGGCAGGAGATGCTGGGCTCCACGGGAAGGTGGCAGTGCCGGTTGAAGCATCTCTCGCAGTGTCGGTGCTCCCCTGGAGGAGGCCTGCGTGCCCTGCCCTGGATACATCAGAGGCAAGGGGAAAGAGAAAACAAATGGCTGCTGAAGAGAAGCTCTAGGACTGTTCAGGAGTGTTTAAGTTTTTTTTTTATTTTTTAATTTTATTGAAGTGTATTTGATTTACAATGTTGTGTTAATGTTTACTATGTAGCAAAGTGTGAGTGTTCAAGTGTTTTTTTTGTTTGTTTTTTTGTTTTGCTGCCCTGGTGGCATGTGGAAGTTCCCAGGCCAGAGACTGAACCCATGCCACAATAAGACCCAAACTGCTATAGTGACAACGCTGGATCCTTAACCTGTTGCCAGGAAAACTCTTTAAATTTTAATTAATGTTTCTTATTTATATATGCTTATTGTAGGAACCTTGGAAAATACAGGACATCACAGAGAAGAAAGCAAAAACACTCATAATCTCACAACCTAGAATAACAACTATCAGCATTCTTCTCTTTTATTTTCCACTAGTTTATTCTATTTGTTTATTTGATGTGTTGAGAATAGAGAAAAACAAAGCTGAATGGAATGGAATGGACTACGAGATCGACAAATTGCTTTTTTTTTTCTTTTCTTTTTTTTTTTTTTGTCTTTTTAGGTCTGCACTGCAGCATATAGAGCTTCCTAGGCTGGGGGTCAGATAGGAACTGTAGCTGCTAGCCTACGCCACAGCCACAGCAACACAACATCCAAGCTGCCTCTGAGACCTACACCACAGCTCACGGCAAGACCGGATTCTTAACCCACTGAGTCAGGCCAGGGATTGAACCTGTGTCCTCATGGATACTAGTCAGATTCATTTCCACTGAGCCACGACGGGAACTTGGACAATTGCTTTTTTTGAGTTGTTGATTATGGAGCATTTATGTTTCACAGTAAGTACTATGAATATAATTTTGCATTAATTTGCTATTATGACCTGTCTAGGCTGTTTTATTAATTATTCTTTGCAAACTTTCTTCATGGCAGAAAGAAAGTCCAAAATGAGTGCGCTGTCATTCATTTACCAGCCACCACCAGGGGGCGCGCTGGGAGGACATGGAGCATGTCTGGTTTTGTTCACATCTTTGTCCCCATCACCTGCCACAGAGCTTGTAAGTACTCAACGATATTTGTTGAAAAAAGGAATTGTTAGCTACTTAGATTATAGATGAATTTTTTCATTTTTCACATGTGAAATTTCACTAAAAATTCTCTGCTCACAAATCTTTCTCAGCTCTCTGCTTTCCCCCAACTCTCTGTCAGTCTCCTCAAGATTCTGCACTAGTATCCCCGGTTTGGTAAAAAGCCAATATATATATATATATCATAAGACCCAAAGGACAAATATGCCAGCTGCATGGGCTACAGGCTAAATGAAACCAGACCAGGACCTCTGAAAGGTAAAGGTCCAGTAAGTACCTGGTACTTACCATAGTTTCCAAACTGCTTCCGGCTTTGTAAATCTAGGGGAGAATAGAAAAATATGAATGATTAGTAAGAAAAATTTTTTGATTATCTATATTAACGGGGGCTGGAGAAATTTCACATACTCTCTCATTTAAGTCCTTCCACCACCCTTGAGGCTAAGTGTCACGGTCCCCATTTTGCAGACAAAAATATGGAACCTTAGAGAATTTAAGTAACTGGTACAAAGTTACACAGGTGCTAAGTGAAGGTATCAAGTTTCCAGCCCAGGCTGGGGTGGCCCATGCTCTTTTCACTGACCTATGCCTCCCTCCGATGGACCATCTTACCAACCACGGGATGAGCAGTTTCTGCTTCCTGTCACTTTTCTCCATTGTTTACCAAAATTGTCTTGGCATTCCAACCCTTATCTCTGACTGGCCCAAGTTACCCTCTAGGCTTCTCTCCCACTGGGGATTCTTGTCCACTTAGAGATTAGCCTGATATCCTGCTTAGACTGGGACAGTGTGCAAATGTCAGTAGAGTATCTATCACATGGCATTCACCCTGGTGTATTCAGTGTTCCAAGGCTAGAGCAGGGGTCAGACCCCAGCAGCACCAGAAGAAGGAATGCAGCTCCTTGGCTCTAGTCCATAGGTCTCAAGTGGGAATGTGTTGTCAGATCTTCTTATATTTTAGAGAAACTAGGGATGCAAACTCTTGTGAATGGTGGTATACTGCAGTGGTTATGTCAATTGAATCAGAATTGACATAACCATTGTCAATTATGATTCAATTCTGTCACTAACTGTGAGACATTGGGAAAGTTACTTAACCTCTTTGTACATCAGATTCTCCATCCTTAAAGATAGGACAACAGTAGTGCCCATCTCATGTTGCTGTTATTGTAAAGAGTAAATGAGTTAAATATACCTAAAACTCTTAGAACAGGAGTTCCCTGTGGCTCAGTGGGTGAACAGTACTTGTCTTGTAGGAAATGATCTCTACATGTTTACTTTATGAAACAAAGTATTTTGTATTTCATTGTAATGCAAAATATTTTATTACATAATATATTAAAATAAAAATCCTTGGAATTTTAAATGTTGGCAACTAATTTTAATTTTTTAAAAAAACTCTTTTTGCCAAGGAAAAACATATATGTCAGCTAGAATGATTGGTAAGTTGCCAGTTTGTAATATCTGGTCTACAGAATGTATAGCATATTTTCAGCACTGTGTGTTAGTCTGGGATGGGGTAGGGTGAGGTGAAGTTAGCATCCAAAATTATAAGAAGCAGTATTTTTAAATTTTTTTTAAAGTTTTGCTTTAGGATTTGCCAATTCATTGTGGGTAAATTTTCCTCCAACATTTTTTTTTTTTTCAGGGCTGCACCCAAGGCATATGGAAGTCCCAGGCTAGGGGTCGAGTGGGAGCTGTAGCCACTGGCCTACACCACAGCCACAGCAATGCCAGATCTGAGCCAAGTCTGATCTACAAGCTCACGGCAACGTCAGATCCTTAACCCACTGAGCAAGGCCAGAGGTTGAACCTGCGTCCTCATGGATACTAGTCAGATTCCTTTCCACTGAGCCATGACAGGAACTCCTCCTCCAACTTTTTAAAAAATTTCAAATATATAGAAAAAATGAATATACGTAATGAACTCAAACATTCTCTACTTAGATTCAACAATTGTTAACATGTTGCCACTTACACCTCCTCTCTCTCAATAAACACACACACACATACACCTTTTTGCCAAACCTCTTGAAGATAAGTTGCCTATATCATGGCACTCCACCTGTATTTCAGGATATATTTCCTGAGAATAAAGATGTTTTTCTTTATAACTACAGTAATATTATCTCACCTAAGAAGGCAAAAATAACTTTCTAATATGTAACATGCTATATCTACATTCAAATTGCCTCGATTTCCCCCAAAATGTCTTCTGTACTTTTCAAAAAAAAATTTTAGTTTTTAAACCAGGATCCCTTTAAAGTTGATTTATTATATTTGTTTGCTAAGTCTTTTTAGCCTCTTTTAATATGGAAAATACCCCTCAACTTCTCTTTTTTAGAAGAAGCAGTCTTAAATCTCAATAAATTGTAGTCTATGAGTTCCCCTTGTGGTTGAGAACCCAACATAGTGTCTGTGAGGATGCAGGTTCCATCCCTAGCCTCGCTCAGTAAGGATCTTGGTGTTGCTTGAAAGCTGTGCTGTGCGTTATAGATGCAACTCAGATCCAGCCTTGCTGTGGTGTAGGCCTGCAGCTGTAGCTGCAATTCGACCCCTAGCCCAGGGATTTCCATATGCTGCAAGTGCAGCTGCAAAAAGAAAAAACCAACAAACAAAATGTAGTCTAGTTCATTCATGTATTCATGCCAGTAAGTGAGTATAAGGGTCACCTGGACTGCTTGTTACAGTGGCTTTGAACACTATTGTTCATTAGAATCAGCTGTGATGCTTGTTAAATATATAGATCTGAACTGTGCAGTATGGTAGCCACTGGCCACATGTGGCTGTTTAAATTAATCAAAATGAACTAGAATAAATAATTCAGTTCCTCTAGTTATAGTACAACGTTTCAAATGTTCAGTAGCCTCATGTGGGCTACTCTATTGGATCACACAGAATAGAATATTTTCATCTTCATATAAAGTTCCACTAGACAACACTGCTGTAGATGCTGGCTACACTCCTGACCTGAAAGAAAGGTGTATCCTGAAATTTACATTTTTTTTCCTTATGGTGGCACCCATGGCATATGGAAGTTCCCAGGCCAGGACTGAATCCAAACTGGAGCTACAACAACCTATGCTGCAGCTGCAGAAATGCCAGATCCTTTAACCCTCTGCTCTGGGCCAGGGATGGAATCTGCACTTCTGCAGAGACCCAGGCCACTGCAGCTGGATTCTTAACCCATTTGCCGTGGCAGGAGTGCCTGGAATTTACATTCTTAACACATTCCCCATTTATGCAGTGGGATTACTGAATGTAAAAGAGGATCATGCCAGAGTGCTCTATACCCTGATAGTCAGTCTGAATCCAGAGTCAGGTAAGAAGTTGCAAGCCAGAATATCAACAGGTTCAGGGTCAAGTAGAAGATAAATCACCCATAAAGGAGATGAGCAGAGTGGAAGGGCCTTGAGGGTTAGGCTAAGATGGAACAGAATAGGATCAGGCAAAGAGCACATCTTTTGGATGTAAGAGTCCAGTGACTAGATCTTTTAACATACAATTTAACATTCAGGAAGGCTTCTGCCATATTCCAAATCACTCTCAGGGAAAAAAGCCCATTACGAACATGTAGAAATTCATAAATATTAGACACAAGCATCTGGAATTATTTGGTGCTCAGTAGGGAACTATTTACCATTAAAATAGAGGTGTTAACTAGTAGTAGTGGAAGGATGGAATGGAAGGACCTGGAGTTAGCAACTGCTATGTAGAGAATGTGATGGAGGCTGAGTTGGGTAAGACCGATGACAGTAGAAATAGGCAAGATGAGACAGGAGACAACACAAGGGAGAATCAACTAACTTTTCTGTTTCTGGATGGAGATGGGGGAGGAAGAAGAATTAAAGGTGATGCCGAAAAGGTGAACCAAGAAGAGAAAATATTGGGTGTAGTTCAGAGAAAAAACAGAGGTCTAAGGAGGGAACTATTTGGGAAAGAAAGTGCAACACAAGTAGTTTTGGTGATGAGAGATCATGTGGGTGGGAAGGTGAGGGGTTAGAATATAAAGATGCAGACTTGAGAATCATCCACTTAAAAGTGAGAGGAAGTCATAACTGGGGAATTTAGAACACAGGATAGAAACCTGAGCCATGCAGTGGAAACAAATCTGACTAGGAACCATGAGGTTGCGGGTTCGATCCCTGGCCTCCCTCAGTGGGTTAAGGATCTGGTGTTGTCGGGAGCGGTGGTGTAGGTCGCAGACGCGGCTTGGATCCTGCGTTGCTGTGGCTGTGGTGTAGGCTGGCAGCTACAGCTCCAATTAGACCTCTAGCCTGGGAAACTCCATATGCTGTGGGTACGGCCCTAAAAACATAAAAGACCAAAAAAAAAAAAAAAAGAAAGAAAGAAAAGAAAGAAAAAAAAAAGAGAGAAATAAACCTAAGCTATGAAGTACAAGGCTAAGTATGACCACTCCAGGGACATTAAGAAGTAGAGCCAGAGAAGGAGAGACCTGAGAGTCATGACAGTCAGACTGTGTTGCCAGATGTAAAGGAAAGGGTGAGGGATGGCCTCTGATGCTGCCATGAGGTTAGGAACAGTGATGACAATGTCGCTGCTCATGGCGGGTCTCCAACGAGCTCTGGCCAAAGCATGTGTATTTCAGCTGTGAGGGACCTTTGGCCATTTAAAATCAGGTGTTTGTTTGGCAGCTAGGAGAAAGCTATTAAGAACACACTCCAATGGTGGCAGGGCCGGTGCCCTGGCTGGTACAATGTGACCATCTGCTTTCTATTCATAACAGATGTTCATCAGTAAGAATGGAGTCTGGATGACTCAGAGTCTCCTTTTGGTTTTTAGGTGGGAAAGAAGAGACAGATCACAAAGGGAATGAGGCTGTATGAAAAAAAAGCTAACAGCCCCAGGAATGTCAAACTTGATATTTGCCAACCTGGTTCTGTCACAAAGGTGAGACAAGTTCCCAGCAATGGCAAAGTAGCCCTGGCTGGTTCCATGCACTCCGTGTATGTAGTGAGAACTCTGCCCCTACCAGCAGGCATGTGTCTTGTTAGAGGAATAATAGTGATGAACTCAAAGACCAATCATTTCTTATCCTTCATCATTATAAAGATAGTTCTTAGGAAGAATGTTATGGAAGTTGGAAACATTTGTGATGAAGCCTTATTGCTCTCCATGTCTTTGAAGTTATTTGAAAATATCCCTTTAAGAAAAAAGAAAAGCAGTGCATGCAGGCAACAAAGATGCTGTTGCTATTGTTGTTGGTGGTGCTTTTTGTTGCTATTTAAAGATCTTCTGCCAGGCTCTGGAGCTATCCTAGATGAGTGACTTTGACAGAGGACATGTGCTGAGCAGAAAGACAGTGAGTGGGGACTACTCTTTGGAGATGTTTGGTACTAGAGGAAAGGTGAGAGATAAATAGAGCCTAAGGGCATGAAAAAGCGCATCTGAAACTTTTGTTGTCTGTCTGGGGGAACTTGTTTCCACTGAGATGAAAGACAACCCCAACGAGCTGATAGTCTGATTATTACATGGAGAAGCAGGGTGACCATTCATCCTGGTTTGCCTGGGAATCTCCTGGTTTAAGCACTGAAAGTCTCAGATGCCAGGAAACCTCTTAGTCCTTGATCACCTTAGACTGGAGCCAACTGGTATTGCCCCAAATTGATCAGATTAGATTTATCACTGGTTGTCTTATGACATGAGATGCCTTGTTCTCCCCATTTCTGTTCCAGTGCAATGACTGGATCCTTATCTTTCCTGGAGTTTGCCTGACTTTCCCAGACTGAGTGATTTCTCTGCCTTTTGAATGGTTTCTCATGGAGGAAGAGAAATAAGATATTAGTGCTGAACATGTGCATTTATATAACATCTCATTTAATCCTCACAATAATCATGTGAGGTGGGTACTGCTAGTTCCAGTTGACCCATAAGGATACTGAAGCATAAAGAAGCCTAAGTTTGACTGGCTTCAAACTCTACTATTGGCTACATCACATGGTATTCATCAGAGACCCATAGAGACATATGTGTTCCCTCTCTGTGATTTGGGGAGAATGCAAGCCCATGGCTAGATCCTATCAGAGGAGACCTCTACTCCCCCAGCTGGGGCACAGAAAGGTGTCCACATGTATAATCTCTCCAAATTGTAGAGGAGCTGGATGCTTCACATTAGGAAGCACTCCATCCCTATGGTGATTTTTTTGGGGGGTTCTCCCCTGGACCTCATCCCATGCCCTTCCCTATAGAGGAAACAAGAAGACCACCCTGGTCCCATGCCTTTGCATTTCAGGGAATATAAATGTGAGAAAAGATCTTTAGGGTTAAAATTCTGTACTAATGTATGGAGTCAGAGATTTAAGATGAAACACTGACTAAATCAAAGCACATCAATCATAGAAACCCTTCAGTGTGAACAAGCACTAATTCTAAGCCTGAAATAGAGGCAGTTATCCAGGTGCCATTTTCTTCTTCTGTTTCTATGCTTCTATTTTCAGCTTTAAATTCTTGCTTCCTGGAGTCCTGTTGTGGCTTAGCAGGTTAAGAAACCTACTAGTGGAGTTCCTGTTGTGGCTCAGTGGAAACAAACCTGACTAGTATTCATGAGGATACAGCTTTGATCCCTGGCCTCCCTCGGTGCGTTAAAGAATCTGACGTTGCCATGAGCTGTGGTATAGGTTGCTTGGATCTGGTGTTGCTGTGGCTGTGGTGTAGGCCAGCAGCTATATCTCAAATTTGACCCCCCGCCTGGGAACTTCCATATGCCTTGGGTGAGGCTCTAAAAAGAAAAATTAAAAAACAAATAAATTCTTACTTCCTGTCTGAAAAAGAATGTACATTCCCTCCACTTAAAAATGAACATCGGGGTGGAGTTCCTGTTGTGGCTCAGTGGTTAACGAATCCGACTAGGAATCATGAGGTTGCGGGTTCAATCCCTGGCCTTGCTCAGTGGGTTAAGAATCCAGTGTTGCCGTGAGCTGTGGTGTAGGTTGCAGATGCGGCTCAGATCCCACGTTGCTGTGGCTCCGGTGTAGGCTGGTGGCTACAGCTCTGATTTGACCCCTAGCCTGGGAACCTCCATATGCCGCAGGAACGGCCCAAGAAATGGCAAAAAAGACAAAAAAAAAAAAAAGAACATCAGGGAGTTCCCGTTGTGGCTCAATGGTTATCAAACCAAAACAGTAACCATGAAGTTGCAGGTTTGATCCCTGACCTCGCTCAGTGGGTTAAGGATCCAGCATTGCTGTGAGTTGTGGTGTAGGTCATAGACATAGCTCGGATCTGGCGTGGATGTGGCTGTCACAGTGGTGTAGGCTGCCAGCTACAGCTTCGATTCAACTGCTAGGCTGGGAACCTCCATATGTCATGTGCCTAAAACAAAACAAAACAAAAAATTAAAGATAACTGCAGTGGTTTGCCCTGGCCATCTGCAGACCATGTAAGAAGTACCTCATCCCACTTAGCCCTCACAAGGAGGTGCTGCGAAGACTGCTCCTAGTTGTAGGTTCCTGGGAAGTGATAGTGATCAAGCTTGTGGGTACTGCCCAGAGCGTTCAGCAGTGGCAGCAGCAGGGCTGGTGTGCTCCCAAGGGTGTGAGAGCAACAACAGGTGGTGTTCAGTTGCAATGCCCTCCTCTGTGGTACCCTTTAGGTGACTGGGGCCACAAGTGGTGCCTGTTCATGGACCCCGAGTGGTGGTGGGCCACACCCACCTCTGGAGCCAGAGATAACTACAGTGGTTTCCCCCGCCACCTGTAGACCATGAAAGAGGCACCTTGTACCACTTAGCCCCCACAGGAGGTACTGCAAAGGCTGCTCCTAGTTGTAGGTATATATACACAGTGGAATACTACTCAGCCACAAAAAAGAAAAAAATAATGCTATTTGCAGCAACATGGATGGAACTAGAGACTCTCATACTAAGTGAAGTAAGTCAGAAAAAGACAAACACCTTTTGCTATCACTTATATCTGGAATATAATATATGGCGCAAATGAACCTTTCCACAGATAAGAAACTCATGGACTTATAGAACAGACTTGTGGTTGCCAAGAGGAGGGGGAGGGAGTGGGATGGACTGGGAATTTGGGGTTAATAGATGCAAACTATTGCCTTTGGAATGGATAAGCAATGAGATCCTACTGTATAGCACTGGGAACTATATCTAGTCACTTATGATGGAGCATGATAATGTGAGAAAAAGAATGTATATATTTATGTGTGACGGAGTCACCTTGCTGTATAGTAGAAAATTGACAAAATACTGTAAACCAGTAGTATTGGAAAAAATAAAAAATCATTAATAGAAAATTTTTTATACTAAAGTACATCAATCAAGTCTATGGGCAAAACTCTCTCCCCAAAATATGTTTTAAAGTTTCCCCGTCTACAGGAGACAAAGTAATATAATATAGACATACATAGTTGAGAGATCCACAGAGAGGATGTTGTTGAGAGAAATAGATTTTACTGATTGTACTGGATGCAGTTTAAGTGGAATATCACAGGTGGAAGGACCAAGTGCATGAGTTTGAGGGATGAATATTTTCTTTAAGGAAATAGGGAAGAACCTGGCAGGGGAGCAGGCACTTTGATGCAGGTTGTGATGCTCTGTGGATCACTCAGACAAGAGTAAGTTAATAAAGGCAAGTCAGCTAGAATAGTGTCCTTAAAATGCTACCTAAACCAAAAAAGTAGTAGCTAGACCAACAGCATCAGCATTACCTGGGAACTGGTTAAAAATATAAGTTTTTGGGCCCCACCAAATTAGACCTAATAAATCAGACCTACTAAATCAGACCTACCGAATCCAGCTGACTCTATTATAAGGTCAAGTTTGAGAGCTAGAAGAGCCTGGTATTGTGCTCCCAGTCACAGAGAAATTACTGCCCAGTTAGGTGGGATGGCCTCAGAGAAAGATCTGAAAGGACAGTTGGCAAATCCATTCCTTTCCATCTCCGCCACCACTGCCCAGGTCCAAACACCATCATCACTCATCCGGTCTGGTGCGATAACATTATAATCAGTCTCACTCCTATTTTGTGCCCCATAATCTATATTCACCAGCAGAAAGAGTGGATTTTAACAACTTTTAGCATTAAATCATTACTCCTCCTCCTCTTCAAAATCTTTAGGGGATTCCATCCCATCACAAGGAATAAGCTCTGATGTCCTTATCTTGGCCCACAAGGCCCTACATGAGGTTTCTTTGCTTGTCCCTTTTACCTCACTGCTCTCCCTTGAGTGCTTGGCTCCATCCTTGTTGCTCATTCCTATGCAGGGCTTTTGTACAAGCAGGAGTCTTCTTCCCTTGCTTCTTAATTGCATTATGGGCTCCTTCTCGCCACTTAGAGTTCAGCATACTTAGGACCTCCACAAAGAGGTCTTACCTGACCGCCCCCCTGCCATCAATTTAAAATAACTTAATGAGGAGTATGCATCGTGGCACAGCGAAAACGAATCTGACTAGGATCCATGAGGTTGCGGGTTTGATCCCTGGCCTTGTTCAGTGGGTTAAGGATCTGGTGTTGCCATTAGCTGTGGTGTAGGTCACAGACATGGCTCAGATCTGGCGTTGCTGTGACTGTGGCATAGGCCGGTGGCTACAGCTCTGATTCAACTCCTAGCCTGGGAACCTCCATATGCCATGGATGCAGCCCTAAAAAGCAAAATAAATAAATAAATAAATAAAGTAAATAAATGAATACTCTCATGTTCTGTTGAATAATTACTGACAAGTTATTGAATCTTCCTAAAGCCAGTGTATTCATCACACACTGGGGCTCATAATAACCCCTGTGAGGCTTGTGTGAAGATCAGATGAGGTAAAGTGCATAAGAGACATTTAATTGTTGGCCCTTCCTCTATCAAGAAGGTTATTGTCCTCATCACCACCCTTTTCCAGACCTTTATTTCTTCCTATTGCATCACTCCCACAGCCCTCAGCTGGCCTTTAAAGTTTCAGTTCTCCTTGACTCCCGTGGATCTTATGTACACTGCCAGCATAATCATCCTCAAACTCCATTAAAAAAAAAAAAAGTCATTCCTTTAAGGATGTGAATCTCCCTAATTCTCCCCACTTTTGGTCCCTTGTAATCACCACAAAGCAGTCACTCCTCAAGCACTGAGGAATTCAAATAGTAGAGCATCAGGTCCTGAGGACCATTTGGATGCCGCCAAGGCAACCTGAAGCCATCTTTGTTTCCCAGGTCCAAGTCGAAAAGTTTAATTGCCTACCTACATTAGTTTGTTCATTAATTTAAAAAGGAAGGTGTCAACTGAGATTGGCATCTCTCTTGCAGTTGGCTGTAGGTATTGCTACAACCCGAGGGAAGTTGCTGTGATGGTGTGAGCGACCTGATGAAGGGCATAAACAGAGCAGGAAGGCTGTGACCCATGGGTGTGTACAAGCTGTGAATGGAGCTCTGACCGGAATACTGATGAGAGCCAGGGGCCTTGGAGGGTTGCAGGAATGGTTTCTCAGGACCTGAGAGTGAATACAGCTAGCACTGATCCCAGCACTCTGTCGACCATTAGGGCTGGATTGAATGGAATTCAATAGGACCCTAAAGAAGGCAGCATCTTGAAGGACCTGTGAGAGCAATTTGAGATTTAGGAGGAGTTCCTGAAGTGGTTCAGCAGAAACTAATCTGACTAGGAACCATGAGGATGCAGGTTTGATCCCTGGCCTTGCTCAGTGGGTTAGGGATCTGGCGCTGCCATGAGCTGGGGTGAAGGTTGCAGGGCCAGCTGGGATCCGGCACTGCTGTGGCTATGGTGTAGACAGGTGGCTACATCTCTGACTCAACCCCTAGCCTGGGAACCTCCATATGCGGGCGTGGCCACCCCCCCCCCCCAAAAAAAAGATCAGGGAGGAAAATGTAATGATATCAGATATATGCTAATTTGTTTTTGTTTTATTTTGTTTAGCTCAATGTAATGTTAATTGAATGTAAAAGACTCAGGGGTCTCCAGTTTTTGGTTTTGGTTTTTTTCGTTTGTTCTTTTTTTTTTTTTTTTTGAGGAAACAATACCTGTTTTATTATTTTTTAATTTTTAATTTTTAGGCATAAATATCTTAATTATGTAGTAAAGAAAACAGCTTTGCCAGCATTAGTCAATCAATTATTCAAATTCTAATTTAGGCCTAAAAAGCTATGTTCTGAAGGATTTATGAAATGTTTTCATAAAAGTGGCGGATTTCTGCAAAGGACTAAAAAACCAAAGAAGAGATAACTTTGCTCATTCATCTTGATCTAACTGGGAATATTTTCAGGGGGCTCCAGTTACAGCAGATACTCTGAATTCTGCCAGAATTGTTTTCTGGAGGTTACGGTGTTTGTTCTAAACCCTTGCGGTCATAATTAGAAATCTGGATCAGGCAGATAACCAGAAATCCTCTGCTCTGGAGCTTCTCAAACTTCAGTGTGCCTAGGAATCAACTGGGCATTTTTTTTCTTTTTCTTTTTTTTTTTTTTTTGCCACGCCTGTGGCATTTGGAAGTTCCCAGGCCAGGGATTGAATCCTTAACCTCTAGGCCACCAGGGAACTCCTGGGCAATCTTTTTAAAATGCAGATTCTGGAGTTCCCATTGTGGTGCAGCAGAAATAAATCTGACTAGGAACCATGAGGTTGCAGGTTCAATCCCTGGCCTCGGCCATTGGGTTAAGGATTCTCTGTTGCCATGAGCTGTGGTGTAGGTTGCAGACTTGGCTCTGATCCCACGTTGCTGTGGCTGTGGTGTAGGCTGGTGGCTACAGCTCCGATTTGACCCCTAGCCTGGGAACCTCCATATGCTGTGGGTGCGGCCCTAAAAAGCAAAATTACAAATAAATAAATAAAATGCAGATTCTGATCTGGTAGGACAAAGGAAAGGCTCTCATTAAACCTCTTCATTTTCTTCCAGAGAACCTGAGGCCCAGAGAAGTACTGGGTCCTACACATGCTCCCCGAGTCTCTGACTCTAATCACCTGCTTTTCTTTTTCTACTTCACCTTGATAGTTTATTGAGACATTCTGTAGAAACCAGAGTCACACACAGCTACCTGAGTGACAATAGCCAAGGGCATGTTGTCACGTAGATAGTACCAAGGGCAAAGTAGGACAGAGCCTGGAAGAATGAGGAAGAGGTGGTGATCAAGTGTTGCTGGCCAACAAAGTCATGAGAGGGCATAGAGCAGGTATATTTAAATCACTGACTCACGCAAAAGAGAATGGGATTAACAGATAATAGTTTTAACATTCTTTGCTACAATTTTAAAGTTAGTAGGCAATCGGGCTGCTGTTAGGAAGATATTTTTAGGCAAAGGGCCCTCCCAGCATCCCTCACATGATGTCAGTGACGAACTATTTTGCCTCCTCATGCGGCTAAGCCCTAGCAATAATTATTTTATTCCTGAGGTTTAACTTTAGTGGAAGTGACAAGGTCAAAAGTTGAAGGACAGAGATTCTTTAACTGTTAACCTATTAACCAGCCAATTAACCTGTTACTTTAATTATACACTGTTACTCTGTTTTCCTGCTATAGACATTTAATTCTAGGGAAAGAAAATATAGATAAAGTTAAATATTAAAGTAATCCCTTTGCCTCTTGAGATTTTAACACAACTAGTTGGTTGAGGATAATTCCCACATCTGGTCCCATAATCCTGGGCTTTGGGACTATGATTTTAGCCCTTTCACTACACCCTAAAAACTACCCTCTCCCAAATCTATTCAACCTCACCATCTGCAGTTCTCTACCTATGCTAGAGAATTTTTAAACTTTCTAGTTATTTAATTAGCTGGTTAATTCTCATATCTGTTGCTTATATTATTAGTATTTCAAATTACTGTTTTATACTGGCCAAGAAAGTACTAACTAGCCAGATTATTTAGGGGTAACTCTGAGTCAGCCTGTCTGCTTGGTTGCAACTAAGCCAACATGCCCCAGTCTTGCTAGGACAGTATCCAAAACACACCTTGAAGACCTTCGTGCCATGAAAACCCTCACAAAATTAAATGAAGTTAGGCAGTTATACACAGTGTATTTAATTGTGCCTGGCAAACAAGCATAATTATAACCTAGACAACTTTGACAGAGTTATGGCATGCGTCTGGCAGTTACAGAGGCAGGCAGGAAGGAACCAGGAGTTAGGGCATCTGGGTCGGTTTCCTTTTATTTGGCATTGGTGCCTTTAGCTGTACACTGCAAAGGTCAGAGTGTGCAGAATCCCTTCTGCGGCACAGGACATTTCCCAGGATGTCCTTAGCTGAACTTTTAACTATATAACCCTAAAGTGAGGTCCAGGGGAAAACAGGAAAATAAACACTGCTCCCTTATCCTTGCCTAATTTGTACATGCAGCACCATGCAGTTATGACGAAAGCCAGAAATAATCAATCTACACTTGAAAGTGTTTGATACTTCACGTATCATTAATCATTTTACCATTGTCCCTCTGGATGAGCAAGTTTCAAGTTTGTAATAATTTTTGGTTTGCATGTCTGTAGAAGTTTTTCAACTTGTAAAATACTTTCACTTTTATTTCATGGGTGCATTTTGGATCAAGAGAGCTGGGGAGGAAAGAACCTTGTGTAGCGAATATTGTTAGAGAAAAACAGGCTTTAAACTCTGCAGGCGGAGTTTATGTAGTATATAGAGTAAACACAGTTGTGTTACATTCAACCGGTAGCTGACATAGGGTTTGGAATTTAAAGTACAGGAGAATGACTTGCAGTTAACATAGCAAATGCTGAAGGGGGAAAGATCACAACGTTTGGACTTTAGAAAATAGAAATCCTGGGTTCTGGGCCTCCCACCTATTTCTTCCCCATCACCCTAACCGCCCCCTCCACCCAATCACTACTATATAACTTTAGAGATACCACATAATGCTACATTTAATTGTAGAAAAAGAACCATAGCTGTTAGAAAGCAGGTCATCTCTTCCTGCTCTAAGATTTTAGATTCAAAGCAGGAGTTTACATATGGCTAGGTCTCATTCTCAGCACCAACCTTTTCTCCCCCATCATAACTAATTTGCCTAACAACCTTCTGGCTCAGGGCAAAACAGTGATGTGCAGCTCCGTCTCTGTCTCCATGTTCACCACTCTGAATGTCCCCTTCCCAGACCTGCTCACATTTGAAAAGCTTACCTTAATGGCCCGGACTGAGTCAGCATCTGCAGCACCTGCGTCCCTCGTTGTGAGCAAGTAGATTGCTGAAGATGGCTGGCTGTGCATCAGCTGCAGCAGAGGAGGTAGGGAAAGGAGAAACAACTTCAACAGAAATAGTTCAAGTGTTTCAAAGTTAAAAATAAAACTATATCACAAGGGGCAATGTGACCAGGCTCAGCTTACGATTTTTTCCTTTCCCCTGTATTTATCAACACTCTGTCTCTGCTGAAGGGGCAGTTAGCAGGGGAAGCCGGAAGGCAAGTGGGGTTTTATATCAATGGGTTTTCATTCCCTTGAGGAGGAATGAAAATCCTTTTAAGAAGGATCTATTTTCAAGGCCAGAGTAGCCTCTCAAACTCCTGTGCATGTGGTTGGCAGATCCAGCTGTGCTCGCAGTGGCTGCTGTAGCCCTCTGGACAGGCTGCTGCTCTAATTATAACCATGCTTTTCACCTAAACCCATCACTGGCTGAGGCAGCAACTTGTGCAAGTGACATGTGGTCCTGTTTCTGTTTCTCCTATTTCTTGTTATGACAAGTAAATGGCTGTCCTCTCCTTTCCTCTGCGGTTGGGAAAGGGAGTTTGTAATTCAGAAATCAGGCATAGATTAAATCCAGTGTGAGAGAATTAGAGGTGGTAGGAGGTTGAGCTATCGCTTAGCCCAACTCTCCCGTTTTACAGATGAGGAGACAGAGATTTAGAGAAAGTAAATTTTTTGTCCAAGTCACTGCTTGCTGGTGGAAGAGCCAGAGGAAAGACTACTGTTGTAACTCTCAGGCTAGTGCCCTGCTTCAAAGGAACTCATTCTGCTATTTTCTGAGGAAAGATAATATTTAATTCTGGCTTTGCTAATTTCTAGATATGTGTCTTGGACCAAGTTATGTAACAAATCTCTACCTCAGTTTTTCCCAGTTGTGAAATGGCACATATCAAGTGGTCAGTGATGCTGTTATTTGAATGTATGGACTGAAAAAATGTATGCTTAATTCTGCTGTAAATAACAGATGCTGAATTCCCCTTTCCTCTGGATTCTTCCCTGCATATATATTCACGTAAAGGTAAACTTATTTGGGGTGAGCAACTAGAGGTTGAAAATTGTAAACATTTTGGAATTCCCATCATGGTGCATTAGAAACAAATCTGACTAGGAACCAGGAGGTTGCTGGTTCGACCCCTGGCCTAGCTCAGTGGGTTAAGGGTCTGGCATTGCCATGAGCTGTGATGTAGGTCTCAGATGTGGTTTGGATCCTTGCTGTGGCCGTGGCATAAGCTGCCACCTATAGCTCTGATTTGACCCCTAGCCTGGGAACCTCCATATGGTGCAGGCATGCCCCTAAAAAGCAAAAGAAAGAAAGAGAGAAAGAAAGAGAGAGAGAGAGAGAGAGAGAGAGGGAGACAGAAAGAAAGAAAAGAAGAAAGAAAAGAAAGAAAGAAGAAAGAAAGAAAGAAACAAAGAAACAAAGAAACAAAGAAAGAAACTGTAAAAATTTTGTATACTGATCTTTGTGTCCTAAAAATTACTGAACTTTCTTATTAGTTCTAATAGTTTTCTTAAGATCCCTTAGGATTTTCTAGATATAAGATCATGTCCTCTGTGAATAAAGATATTTTTACTTATCCCTTTAGGATTTGGATACATTTTATTTCCTTTTCTTGCCTTATTGCACTGCCTAACTTGTTCCCTGTTTCTGATCTGAGGGGAATAGTATTCAGTCTTTCACCAATAAATGTCATATTAGCTATGGACTTATAGATGGAGGATTTGATAAGTTTGAAGTTGAAGTGTTCGATAGTTTATCCTAGTTTATTGCGTCTTCTTTTTATTGCAGTATAGCTGATTTACAGTATTGCATTAACTTCAATTGTATAGCATAGTGACTCAGTATTTTTGCAGATTATACTCTGTTATAGGTTATTACAAAATAATGGGTATAATTCCCTGCACTATACACCATATCCTTGCTGCTTACCTATTTTTTCGTAGAGTTTGTATCTATTCATCCCATACCTTTAATTTGGCCCTCCCCCTTCCTTTCTTCCCTTTGGTAACCATAAGTTTGTTTTCTATATCAGTGAGTCAGTTTCTGTTTTTCACACACATTTATTTGTATTATTTTTTGGATTCCACATATAAGTCATATCTTATAGTATCTGTCTTTTTCTGCCTGACTCATTTCACTAAGAATAATATTCTCTGGGTCCATCCCTATTGCTGCAAGTGGCAGTGTTTCATTTTTTATGGCTGAGTAATATTCAAGTGTGTGTGTATGTGTGTACACCAAATCCTCTTAATCCAATCAAATCTAGATAAGCACTTGGGTTGCCTCAGGTCTTGACTGTTGTGATTAGCGCTGCTGTGAACATAGGAGTGCATGTATCTTTTCAAATTGTTTTTGTTTTTTTCCAGATATGAATGTTGACATGGAGGCGCTGGATCATATGGTAGTTCAACTTTTAGTTTTTTGAGGAATCTCTGTACTGTTTCCAACAGTGGCTACACAAATTTACATTCCCACCAACAGTGTGCTAGGATTGCCTTTTCTTCACATTCTCTCCAATATTAGTTATTTGTAGACTTTCTGATGACAGCCTTTCTGACATGTGTGAGGTGATATGTCATTGTGGTTTTGATTTGTATTTCTCTAGCAGTTATTAGTTATTGAGCATCTTTTCATGTGCCTGTTAGTCATCTATATCTCTTTTTGGCAAAATATTTATTCGGGTCTTCTGCCCCATATTTAAATCATTTTGTATATGAATTGTATGAACTGTTTATATATTTTGGATATTAACCCCTTATTGGCCATATAATTTGGAAATATTTCCTCCCATTCTGTAGGCTGTCTTTGTTTAGTCAGTGGTTTCCTTTACTGTGCAAAAATTTTTGTTTATAATTAGGTCCCATTTATATATTTTTGCTTTTATTTCTTTTGCCTTATACAAAAAATATCGCTATGATTTGTGTCAGAGTATTTCGCCTATGTTCTCTTCTAGAGAATGTAGTTTGTAGTTTATAATTTCATGTCTTACATCTACATCTTAAAAGCATTTTGAGTCTGTTTTTGTTTTTGCATGTTTGTTTTGTCTTTTTAGGGCTGCACCTATAGCATATGGAAGTTCCCAGACTGGGGGTCAAAACAGAGCTCTAGCTGCTGGACTACACCACAGCCATAGCAATGCCAGATCCAAGCTGTATCTGCAACCTATACCACAATTCACAGCAATGCCTGATCCTTAGCCCATGGAGCGAGGCCAAGGGTCGAATACGAGTTGTCATGGAATACTAATCAGATTTGTTTCCCCTAAGCTACGATGGGAACTCCCTTGAGTCTGTTTTTGTATACAATATGAGGGAATGTTCTAATTTCATTGTTTATATGTAGCTGTTCAGTTTTTCCCAGCACCATTTCCTGAAGACACTGCCTTCTCCCCACTGTATATTCTTGTTTCCTTCATCATAAATTAACCGACGATAGATTTGTGGGTTTATTTCTGGACTTTCTATTCTCTTCCATTGATCTATGTGTCATTTTTGTATCACTATCATACTGTTCTGTTGGTATTTTTTTTTTGTCTTTCTGTTCTTTTAGGGCCACATTTGTGGCATATGGAGGTTCCCAGGCTAGGATTCCAATTGGAGCTACAGCCCTGGCCTATGCAAGGGCCACAGCAACACAGGATCCCAAGCTGAGTCTGCGACCTACACCACAGCTCATGGCAACACTGGACCCTTAACCCACTGAGCAAGGTCAGGGATCAAACCTGCATCCTCATAGATGCTAGTCAAATTCATTAGTCGCTGAGCCACGAAGGAAACTCCCATATGGTTTTGATTACTGTAGCATTGCTGTGTTGTCTGAAGTCTGGGAGGGTTATACCTCCAGCTCTGTTCTTTTTTTCTTGGGATTGCTTTGGCAATTCCGGGTCTTTGGGGGTTCAAAATAAACAAGGATTGTTTGTTCTAGTTCTGAGAAAAATGTCATGAATATTTTGATAGGGATTTGGCATGAAATCTGTAGATTGCTTTGGGTGGTATGGATATTTTAACAATATTCATTCTTCTGGGAGTTCCCTTTGTGGCTCAGCAGTAACAAACCTGGCTAGTATCCATGAGGATGTGGGTTTGATTGTGGCCTTGCACAGTAGATTAAGTACCCAGCATGCCCCTGAGCTGTGGTGTAGGTCACAGATGCAGCTTGGATCCTGGGTTGCTATGGCTGTGGCATAGCTTCAGCAAGTTGCAGCTCCAATCTGACCCCTAGCCTGTGAACTTCCATATGCCATGGGTGCATCCCTAAAAAAAAAAAAAGAATTAATCCTTCTAATCCAAGAGCAACTGGGTATATTTTCATTTCATTGAATAATCTTCAATTTCCTTCATTAGTGTTTTATAATATTCAAACTATAGGTCTTTCTCTTTGATTCAGTTTGTTCCTAGGTATTGATTTTAAATGGGATTTCTTCCTTTATCTTTCTGATAATTCATTAGTGTGTAGAAAGGCAACAGATTTCTATATTTTAATCTTATATCCTGCTACCTTTCTGAGTTCTTTTATTAGTTCTAACAGTTTCTGGGTATGAATGTCAGAGTTCTCTATATAGACTATCATGTAATCTGCAAGGAGTGAAAGATTTGCCTCTTCCCTTCCAATCTGGAATCATTATATTTCTTTTTCTCTGATTGCTGTGGTCAAGACTTTCACTACTATGTTGAATAGAAGTGAGAGTGGGCATCCTTCTCTTGTTCCAGATTTTATCAGGAAAGCTTTCAGCTTTTCACCACTGAGAATTATGTTTACTGTAGGCTTGTAATAAATGGCCTTTATTATATTGAGGTATGTTCTCTCTAGACCCCCTTTGATGGGAGCTTTTATCATAAATGGATGTTGAATTTTGTCAGATGGCTTTTCTGTGTAAATTGAAATGATCATGTGATTTTTATCCTTTCTTTTGTTAATGTGATGTATCACAATGATTGATTTGTGAATGTTGAACCATCCTCTGAACCTGCAATTAACTCACTTTCACCATGGTGTATGGTCCTTTTTGTTGTTGGATTCAATTTGTTAATAGTTGTTTGGGGATTTTGCTTCTATCTTCATCAAAGATATTGATCTATAATTTTCTCTTTTTTGTAGGTGTCTTTGCCTGGTTTTGATTTCAGTGAAATGGTGGCCTCATGGAATGAATTTAGGGCTTCCCTTCTCTTCAGGTTTTTTGGAGTAGTTTGAGAAGGCTAGATAATTCTTTTTTTATATGATTGGTAGAATCTGTAAAGCCATCCATTCCTAGACCTTTGTTTGCTGGGAGTTTTCTCTTTTTCATTACAAATTCAATTTCATATCTAGTGATTGTTCTCTTCAAATGTCGCTTCTTGACACAGTCCTGGCAAGGCTGTATGTTTCTAGAAATCTGTCCATTTTTTCTAGATTGTCCAATTTGTTGGCATATACTGTTCACAACATTCTCATTTTTTTAAAAAATCTCTGAGGTATGGTCATTATGTCTCCTCTTTCATTTTTAAATTTTGTTCATTTGGGTCTTCTCTCTTATCTTCTGGATGAGACTGCCTAAAGATTTGCCAATTTTGTTGAGCTTTTAAAAAGAACAGTTCTTGGAGTTCCCATCATGGCTCAGTGGTTAACGAATCTGACTAGGAACCATGAGGTTGCAGGTTTGGTCCCTGCCCTTGCTCGGTGGGTTAAGGATCTGGCGTTGCTGTGAGCTGTGGTGTAGGTTGCAGATGCGGCTTGTATCCTGAGTTGCTGTGGCTCTGGCGTAGGTCAGCGGCTACAGCTCCAATTCGACCCCTAGCCTGGGAACCTCCATATGCCATGGGAGCGGCCCTAAATATGGCAAAAAGACAAAAAAAAAAAAAAGAGCGGTTCTTGGTTTCATTGATCTTTGGTTTTTTGTGAGCTCTATTTTATTAATGTCCTTTCTCATCTTTATCATTTCCTTCCTTTTGCTGACTTTGGGCTTTGTTCTTCTTTTTCTACTTCTTTTAGGTGATAGGTTAGGTTGTTCATTTCAAAATTTTCTTATTTCTTTTTTATTTTATTTTTGTCTTTTGTCCTTTTTACAGCCACGCCCACGGCATATGGGGGTTCCCAGGCTAGGGGTCTAATTGGAGCCGTAGCTGCTGGCCTACGCCAGAGCACAGCAATGCCAGATCTGAGCCTCGTCTGTGACCTATACCACAGCTCACGGCAACACCCAATCCTTAACCCACTGAGCAAGGCCAGGGATCAAACCCACAACCTCATGGTTACTACTTGGGTTCGTTTCCACTGCACCACGATGGGAATTCCAAAATTTTCTTATTTTTTTTGTGGAAGGCCTGTATTGCTATGAACTTCCCTCTTGGAAATGCTTTTGCTACATCCCATAGATTTGGGGAAATTGTGTTTCCATTTTCATTTGTCTTGAGGTATTTTCTGATTTCCTCATTGACCCATTTTTTTTTTTTAGTAGCATGTTGTTTAGTCTCTACATGTTTGTTAATAGGTTTCTATAGGACATTCCATTACAAAACACCAGAATACATATTTTTTTCAAGTGGTAAATTTGTGCTTACTGCCATTTTATTACTTGTTTTCTTGTTATTTTTGTAGTTCTCTGTTTACTTCTTTTTGTTCTTCCTGTTATGGTTTGATGACTTTATTTTGCAGTGTGCTTGGGTTCCTTTTTTTGATATTTGTGTCTCTATTGCAGGTTTTTGTTGTTGTCTTTGTTGTTGTTGTTGTTTTTGGCTGCACCTGCAGCATATGGAAGTTCCTGGGCCAGGGATCAATCCAAGCCACAGCTGCAACCTATGCCACAACTGGAGCAATGCTGGATCCTTAACCTGCTGTAGCACAACAGGAATTCCCTATTGTAGGTTTTTGATTTGTGATTAGCACAGGGTTCATATATGTTGACCCATGATTTTATATACTTTATTTAAACTGATAGTCATTTAAGTTCAAACACATTCTAAAATATCTACATGTGGAGTTCCCATTGTAACTCAGTGGATTAAGAACATGACTAGTATCCATGAGGATGTAGGTTCAATCCCTGGCTTTGCTCAGTGGGTTAAGGCATTACCTCAAGCTGCAGTGTAGGTCACAGGTGCGGCTCAGATCTGGCACTGCTGTGTTGTAGGCCAGCAGCTGCTCAGATTTGCCCCCTTGCCTGGGAACTTCCATATGGTTCAGGTGTAGCCCTAAAAAGACCAAAAACAAAAATTAAAATTAAAAGAATAAAAGATCTACATTTTTTACTCCCCTGACCCAAACTGTGTGTTTTTTATATTCTGTTTTATATCTTCAGGCTTATCCTTTTACTGTTTATTGTAGTTATAACTGCTTTTACATTTTTTTTGTCTTTTAGTCTATTTACTGGTTTATTGGAGTGATCTTCAATCCTTACTATAAAATTTGCCTTTCCTATTGGGATTTTTTCCTTTTATATAGATTCTTGTTTCATTTCCATTTAGAGAAGGCCTTCCACATTTCTTTTAGGGTAGGATGCTCAATTCTTTTAGTTTTTGCTTGTCTGAAGAGTTCTTTGTCTTTCTTTCTTTTTTTGTTGTTTTTGTTTTCATTTTGTTTTCTAGGGCCACACCCATGACACATGGAGGTTCTCAGGCTTGGGGTTGAATCGGAGCTACAGCTGCCAACCTACATCACAGCCACAGCAACGCAGGATCTGAGCTATATCTGTGACCTATACCACAGCTCACAGCAATGCCAGATCCCTAACCCACTGAGCGAGGCCAGGGATTGAACCTACATCCTCATCGATATTAGTCATATTCAGTAATTGTTGAGCCACAACAGGAACTCCTATCTCTCTTTCTATTCTAAATAATAATCTTTTTTTTTTTTTTGGTCTTTTTAGGGCAACTCCTTGGCATATGGAGGTTCTCAGGCTAGGGGTTGAATGAGAGCTGTAGCTGCTGGCCTATACCACAGCCGTAGCCATGCCAGATCCAAGCTGCATCTGTGACCTGCACCACACATCACAGCAATGCCAGATCCTTAACCCATTGAGTGTGGCCGGGGATCGAACCTGTGTCCTCATGGATACTAGTCAGATTCATTTCCACTGAGCCATGATGGGAACTCCCCCTAAATAATAATCTTTCTGGATAGAGTATTCTAGGTTGCATATATTTCCCTTTCAGCATTTGACCTATCATGCCTTTCCCCTCTGCCCTGCAAAGTTTTTGCAGAGAAATCAGCTCATAACCTATTAGGATTCCCTTGTATGTGACTCTTTTTCTCTTGCTCCCTTTAGAATTTTCTTTAACCATTGCCATTTTATTTATGATATGTCTTGGTGTGTGTCTGTTTGAATTCATCTGGCTTGGGACTCTCTGTATCTGAATATCCTGTATCTGATATCTAGGTCCTTCTTTGGGTATGAGAATTATTCAGCCATAATTTCTGCAATTACACTTTGATCCCCCTCTCTCTCTCTTCTCCTTCTAGAACCCCTATAATGAAAATGTTTGCATGTTTAATATTATTTCAAAGGTCTCATTTATTGCCTTCATTTAAAAAAATTTTTTCTGTCTGTTCTTCTGATTGGGTGATTTCCATTATTCTAGCTTCCAGATTACTTATGCATTCCTCTGTGTCATTTAGTATGCCATTCATTTCTTCTAGACTACTTTTTATCTCAGATACTGAATTATCTATTTTGATTTGGTTTTCTTTATATTTTATAGTTTCTTGTTAAGATGGTCTGTGTTTAGATCAATTCTCTTTCTTAATTCGGTTAGGATTTTTATTACCATTTTTAATTTTTTAATTGGTAGACTGTTTATCTTGTTTCATTAATTTTTTTTTCTTTTTTCGTCTTTTCTAGGGCCACTCCCATGGCATATGGAGGTTCCCAGGCTAGGGGTCGAATCGGAGCTGTAGCCACTGGCCCAATGCAAGGGCCACAGCAACACGGGATCCGAGCCGCGTCTGCGACCTACACCACAGCTCACGGCAATGCCGGATCCTTAACCCGCCGAGCAAGGCCAGAGATCGAACCTGCAACCTCATGGTTCCTAGTCAGATTCATTAACCACTGTGCCACGACAGGAACTCCAAAATATTATATGTGAGTCTTGTCTTTTCCCTGTTAGTTTTCCATGAGAATTGTTCGGCACAGTTATATATTTGATGTGTTTGTTAGGGGAAGTGAGTTCCATGTCCTCTTACTCTGCCATCTTTATTTCCCTCATCTTTATCATGAAAATGTATGGAATTTTGTCAAATGCCTTTTTGTTCCTATTGAGATCATATGCTTTTTGTCCTTTATTCTTTTAATATGGTATGTGACATTTATCGATCTTGGTACATTGCATTCACCATGCATTCCTGGATAAACCGCACTTGGTGAGGTATATACAATTGACCCTTGAACAATGACAGGATTTGGAGTTCCAACACAGCATGTAGTCAAGAATCCATGTATAACATAGTTGGCGTCCATATACATTGCCCTCCATACACAGGGTTCCTTCATACGCATGGTTCCACTCCCACAGATTCAACCAGTTACAGATTGTGTCTTACTGTAATATTTATCATTGAAAAAAAATCCACATGTAACTGGACCTGTGTACTTCAAACTCATGTTGTTCAAGTGTGATATATAATCCTTTTATATGTTGCTGGATTCAGTATTCTAGTATCTTGTTGAGGATTTTTGCTTCTATATTAACAAGAGATATTAATCTGTAATTTTCTTATGTTGTCTTTGTTCAGTTTTGTTATCAGGATAATATTAGTTACGAAGTGTTCTTTTCTGTTTTTTTTTTTTTGAAATAGTTTATGAAGGATTACTGATTCTTTAACCATTTGGTAGAATTCAGCAATGAAGCCATCTGGGTCTGGATTTGTCTTTATGGAAAGTCTTTGGCTACTAACTTAATCTCCTTACTTGTTAATGCTCTATTCATAACATATCTATTTCTTTTTTTAAACATCTTTTATTAAAGTATAGTTGATTTACAGTGTTTCTTCAATTTCTGCTGTACAGCAAAGTGACCCAGTCATACATATATATATATACACTCTTTTTTTTCATACTATCTTCCATCATGTTGTAACCCAAGAGATTGGACATAGTTCCCTGTGCTACACAGTAGGACCACATAACTAATCCAGTCTAAATGTAATAGTTTGCATCTACCAACTCCAAACACTCTGTCTATCCCACTCCCTCCCTGCTGGCAAACACAAATCTGCTCTCCATATCCATGATCTGTTTTTGTGTAATTGGATCATTTGTGCCATATTTTAGATTCCACATAAAAGTGATATCATATGGTATTTGTCTTACTCTTTCTGACTTATTTCACTTAGTATGATAATCTCTAGTTGCATCCAAGTTGCTGCAAATGGCATTATTTTGTTCTTTTGTATGGCTGAGTGGTATTCCATTGTGTGCATGTATCATATCTTCTTAATCCATTCATCTGTTGATAGACATTTAGGTTGTTTCCATGTCTTGGTTAACATTTTTATTTCTCGTTGACTCACATTTGTTAATTTGTTAATTCTTCCTAGGAATTTTCTCCTTTTCCTCTAAGTTATTTAATTTATTATATAAATTATAAAACTAATAAAACTATTATTGCTCATAATATTCCTTTACAGTGATTTCCATTTCTGGAGGGTTGTTAGTTTTATCTCATCTTTCGTTTTGTATTGTTGTTGTTGTTGTTGTTGTTTAAGGCTGATGTTTTCTTTTTCTTTTTTTTCTTTTATTTATTTATTACTCAATGAATTTATTACATTTGTAGTTGTACAATGATCATCACAATCCAATTTTATAGGATTTCCATCCCACAACCCCAGTGCATTCCCCCAGCCCCCAAACTGTCTCCTTTGGAAACCATAAGTTTTTCAAAGTCTGTGAGTCAGTATCTGTTCTGCAAAGAAGTTCATTGTGTCCTTTTTTCAGATTCCATGTCAGTGAAAGCATTTGATGTTGGTGTCTCACTGTCTGACTGACTTCACTTAGCATGATAATTTCTAGGTCCATCCATGTTACTAAAAATGCTGGTATTTCATTCCTTTTAATGGCTGAGTCATATTCCCTTGTGTATATGTACCACATCTTCTTGATCCACTCCTCTGTTGATGGACATTGAGGTTGTTTCCATGTCTTGGCTATTGCTAATAGTGCTACAATGAACATTGGAGGACATGTGTCTTTGTGAGTCATGGTTTTCTCTGGTTAGGTGCCTAGGAGTGGGATTGTTGGATCAAAAGGTAATTCCGTTTTTAATTTTCTGAGGAATATCCATACTGTTTTCCATAGTTGTTGCACCAATTTACAATTCCACGAACAGGGTAATAGGGTTCCTTTTTCTCCACACCCTCTCCTGCACTTATTGTTTGTAGACTTTTTGATGATGGCCCTTCTGGCTGGTGTAAGGTGGTACCTCATGGTGGTTTTGATTTGCATTTCTCTAGTAATGAGTGATGTTGAACATCCTTCCATGTGTTTTTTGGCCATCTGATGTCTTCCAGTTTTCCCAGCACCACTTACTGAACAGGCTGTCTTTCCTCCATTGTATATTCTTGCCTCCTTTGTCATAGATTAGTTGGCTGTAAGTGCATGAGTTTAATTCTGGGCTTTTAGTCTTGTTCCACTGATTTCTATTTCTGTCTTTGTGCCAGTACCATACGGTTTTGATGACTGTCGCTTTGTAGTATAGTCTGAAGTCAGGGAGCCTTGTTCTTCCAGCTCCATTTTTCTTTTTCAGGATGACTTTGGCTATTCTGGGTCTTTTGTGCTTCCAAACAAACTTTAACATATTTTGTTTGAGTTCTGTGGAAAATGTCCTTGGTAATTTCATAGGGATTGCATTGAATCTGTAGATTTCCTCAGGTAGTATAGTCATTTTGATAATACTGACTCTTCCAATCCATGAGAATGGTATGTCTTTCCATCTATTTGTGTCATCTTTAATTTCTTTCATCAGTGTCTTATAGTTTTTAGAGTACAAGTCTTTTGTCTCTTTAGGTAGGTTTACTCCTAGGTATTTTATTCTTTTGGATGCTATGGTAAATGGAATTTCTTCCATAATTTCACTTTCTGATCTTTTGTTGTTAGTATATAGAAATACAGTCAATTTCTGTGTATTATTTTTGTATTCTGTGACTTTGCCAAATTCATTGATGAGCTTTAACAGTTTTCTGGTAGAGTCTTTAGGATTTTCTAAGTATATTATCATGTCATCTGCAAACAGTGATAGTTTTCCTTCTTCCTTTCCAATTTGGATTACTTTTATTTCTTTCACTTCTCTGATTTCTGTGGCTAGGACTTCCAAAACAATGTTGAATAGTAGTGGTGAGAGTGGACATCCTTGTTTTGTTCCTGACCTCAGTGGGAATTCATTCAGTTTTTCACCATTGAGAATGATGTTAGCTGTGGGTTTGTCATATATGGCTGTTGTTATGTTGAGGTAAGTTCCCTCTATGCCCACTTTCTGAAGGGTTTTTATCAGAAATGGGTGTTGGATTTTGTCAAAGGCTTTTTCTGCTTATATTGAGAGGATCAAATGGTTTTCACTCTTCAGTTTGTTAATGTGGTGTATCATACTGATTGATTTGCAAATATTGAAGTACCCTTGCTTCCCTGGGATAAATCCCACTTGATCATGATGTACAATCCTTTTAATGTATTGTTGGATGCGGTTTGCTAGTATTTTGTTGAGGGTTTTTGCATAGATGTTCATCAGTGAAATTGGCCTGTAGTTTTCTTTTTCTGTGGTATCTTTGTCTGGTTTTGGTATCAGGGTAATGGTGGCCTCATAGAATGAGTTTGGGAGTATCCTTTCCTCTGCAGTTTTTGGGAATAGTTTCAGAAGGATAGGTGTTAGCTCTTCTGTAAATGTTTGATAGCATTTGCCTGTGAAGCCATCTGGTCCTAGACTTTTGTTTGTTGGAAGTTTTTAAATCACAGTTTCACTTTCAGTACTTGTGATGGGTCTGTTCATTTTTATTATTTCATCTTGGTTTCATCTTGGCAGATTGCACTTTTCTAAGAACTTGTCTATTTCTTCTAGGTTTTCCATTTTATTGGCGTATAGTTGCATATAATAGTCTCTCATGATCCTTTGTGTTTCTGTGATGTCTGTTGTTACTTCTTTTTCATTTCTAATTTTATTGATTTGAGTCCTCTCTCTTTTTTTCTTGATAAGTCTGGCTATGGGTTTAAAAATTTTGTTGATCTTTTCAAAGAACCAGCTTTTTGTTTCATTGATCTTTTCTATGGTTTTCTTCATATCTATTTCATTGATTTCTGCTCTGATCTTTATGATTACTTTCCTTCTAACTTTAGGTCTTGTCTGTTCTTCTCTCTCAAGCTGCTTTAGATGTAAAGTTAGCTTGTTTATTTGTTCTTTTTCTTGTATCCTGAGATGGGCTTGTATTACTATAAACTTTCCTCTTAGAACGGCTTTTGCTGCATCCCATAGGTTTTGGAATGTCATTATATTTGTCATTTGCTTCTAGGTATTTTTTAATTTCCTCTTTGATTTATTCTGTGATCCTTTGGTTGTTCAGTAGCATGTTGTTTACTCTCCACATGTTTGTGTTTTTTTGCAGTTTTTTTCTTGTTGCTGATTTGCAGTCATATAGTGTTGTGGTTGGAAAAGATGCTTGATATTTCAATTTTCTTAAAGTTACCAAGGTTTGATTTGTAGCCGAGGATGTGACCAATCTTGGAGAATGTTCCATGTGGGCTTGAGAAGAATTTGTATTCTGTGGCTTTTGGATGGAATGTCCTATAAATAACTATGAAGTCCATCTGGTCTAATGCTTCATTCAGGGCCTGTGTTTCCTTATTGATTTTCCTTCTGGATGATCTGTCCATTGCTGTAAGTGGGGTGTTAAAGTCCCCCATTATGATTGTGTTATTGTCGATTTGTCCTTTTAAGGTTGTTAGCAGTTGCCTTATATATTGCGGTGAACCTATGTTGGGTGCATAGATATTTAAAACAGTTATATCTTCTTATTGGACTGATCCTTTGATCATTATGTAATGACCTTCTTTGTCCCTTAAAATATTCTTAATTTTAAAGTCTATTTTGCAGTTCCCATTGTGGCACAGTGGTTAACGAATCCGACTAGGAACCATGAAGTTTCGGGTTCGATCCCTGGCCTTGCTCAGTGGGTTAAGGACCTGGCGTTGCAGTGAGCTGTGGTGTGGGTAGCAGACGTGGCTTGGATCCCTTGTTGATGTGGCTCTGGCGTAGGCTGGCAGCTACAGCTCTGATTACACCCCTAGCCTGGGAACCTCCATATGCTGTGGTAGTGACCCAAGAAATGGCAAAAAAGACAAAAAATAAATAAATAAATAAATAAATAAATAAATAAATAAATAAAGTCTATTTTATCTGATATGAGTACTGCTACTCCAGCTTTCTTTTGATTCCTGCTTGCATGGAATATTTTCCTTCATCCTCTCAATTTCAATTTGTATGTGTCCCTAGAAGTGAAGTGGGTCTCATGAAGACAGCATATATATATGGGTTTTTTTGTGTGTCCATTCAGCCAGTCTGTGTCTTTTGGTTGGGGCGTTTAGTCCATTAACATTTAAGGTAATTATTGATATATATGATCTTATTGCCATTTTATTAATTGCTTTGAATTTGTTTTTGTTTCTTTTTTCTTCCTTTCTTCTCTTGTTCTCTCCTCTTCTGGTTTGATGACTATCTTTAGTGTTGCATTTGAGTTAATTTTTCTTATTTGTTTGTGTATCAATTGTAGATTTTTGCTTTGCAGTTATTCTGAAGTTTTGATATGAGTCTCTATATATACATGAGATTGTTTCAAGATGTTGGTCTCTTAATTGCAAGTGCATCTCCAGTGTCCTGCATTTGCACCCTTCACCTCTCATGATTTATTATTTTGGTGTCATGATTGTGCATGGATGATTTCGTATCTTTACTGTATATATACCTTTACTGGTGAGACTTGTCATTTATGGTATTTTTGTTTCTGGTTGTGGCCTTTTCTTTTCTGCCTAGAGTTCCTTTAGTATTTGTTGTAAGGCTTGTTTTATGTTGCTGAATTCTCTTAGCTTTTGCTTCTCTGTAAAGCTTTTGATTTCTCCTTCAAATCTGAATGAGAGCCTCTCTGGGTAAAGTAATCTTGGTTGGAGGTTTTTTACTTTCATCATGTTAAGTATATCATGCCACTCCCTCCTGGCCTGCAGAGTTTCTGCTGAAAAATCTGATAACCTTATCAGGGTTCCCTTGTATGTTATTTCTTTTCCCTAGCTGCTTTCACTATTTTCTCTTTGCCTTTGATTTTGGTCAGTTTGATTAATATGTGTCTTGGGGTATTCCTCCTTGGATTTGTTTTATATGGTACTTGTTGTGGTTCCTGGATTTGAGTGAGTGGTTCCTTTCCCATGTTAGGGAAGTTTTCAGCTATTATCTCTTTGGAATTTTTTCTATCCCCTTCTCTCTCTTCTCCTTCTTGCACCGCTATAATACAGATGTTGGTGTGTTTAACATTGTCCCAGAGTTCTCTGAGACTCTCTTCATTTGTTTTCAATCTTTTTTCTCTTTTCTGTTCTGCATCAGTGATTTCCACTAATCTGTCCACCTTGCTTGTTTGTTCTTCTGCCTCCTGTATTCTGCTGTTGGCTGCTTCTAAAGAATTTTTTATTTCAGTTATTGTATTTTGCATCTCTTCTTGTGTAAGGTTTATATCTTATATCTCTTTGCTCAGTGTTTCCTGTAAATTATCCATCTTTGCCTCTAGTTTATTTCCAATGTCTTGCATCATCTTCAGCATCAACAGTCTAAAGTCTTTTTCCTGGAGGCTGAGAATCTCCTCATCACTTAGCTGTTTTTCTGGTTTTTTTCTTTCTCCCTCATGTGAGTTATAGTTATCTGTCTTTTCATTTTGATAGGTTTTTGGTGTGGTGACCTTTTTTTACAGATAATAGGGTTGTAGCCTCTCTTCCTTGTGGTGTCTGCCCCCCTTGTGGCTGAAGTTGGTAAGGGGCTTGGTGTAGGCTTCCTGATGGGAGGGGCTGATGCCTGCCCACTGGTAGGTGGAGCCGATTCCTGTCCCTCTGGTGGGTGGGGCTTTGTCTCTGGATGAGATTAGAGGTGGCTGGGGCTCTGTAGGCAGTCTGTTTACTGAAGAGTGGGGTTGTGATCCCACCTGGATTGTTGTTTGGCCTGGGGCTTCTCAGCACTGATGGGTGGAGCCAGATTTTCCCAAAATGGCCACCTCCAGAGAAAGGAACACTGCTGAGTATTCCCAAGAGCTTTGTTTCCAATGTCCTTCCCCAACAACAAGCCACATTCACCCCTGTTTTCCCTGCAGGTCTTCCTCCAAGAACTGTGGTTAGGTTTGACCCAGATTCTTATGGAGACTTAGCTTTGCCCTGGGACCCAGTGCACGTGAAAGTCTGTGTGTGCCTTTTAAGAATGGGGTCTCCATTTCCCCCAGTCCTGTGGAGCTCCTGTGCACAAGCCCCACTGGCCTTCAATGCCAGATGCTCCAGGGGCTCTCTCCCAGTGCCAGTTCCCCACACGTGGGATTTTGATGTGGAGCTCAGAACTCTCATCCTGTAGGCAACTCTCTGTGAACCAGTTACTTTCCAGTCTGTGGGGCTACCACCTGGGTGGTATGGGGTTACTTATATCATGTAATCCCCCCTTCTACCTCTTGATGTGGCCTTCTCTTTGTCTTCTGGACTAGGATATCTTTTTTAAATATTCCGGTCCATTTGGTTGAAGATTGTTCAGCATTTGGTTGTAAATTTTGTTTTTAGGAGAGAAGTTGAGCTCCAGTCCTTCTATTCTGCCATCTTAATCCCATCTCCATATAACATTATATTAGTTTTTCCGTGAATTTTTTCCCAAAGAACCAAGACAGTGAATAGCAGGCAAACACATTTGACATTCTGATCAGGATTTTCGAAACAAGATTTAACCATACCTCACACTGCTTGTTCTTCTGCTTGGTCCATCTCCAGAGATGATGATCTCAGGCAGCCTCTGTAGCAAGAAGTGGGAGAAAAAGAGGTCAAGAGAGGTGATATAATCACTATAGGTTCTGCCTCCACTTCAGCAGTCAGACTGCTTCCCAAGTTCTGAGCTCATGACTTACTCTTGTTTGTAGCCCCAAAACCACAGGAAGTGGCCATCAAATCCACATCATGGGCCTTCAACTTTGGTAGTCAAGGTGGTCACAAGACTTGTGTGTCCATCAAGTGGCATGAAGCCTAAACAGGATCCCATCTTTCATTTCTGATTCTGGTCATTTAATTTTCTTCCTCTTCTCTCTCCTCCTCTTCCTCCTCCTCCATCTACTTTACTTCTTCTTCTCATCAGTCTAGCTAAAAATTTGTCATTTTATTGATCTTTTGAAAGAACTAGCCTTGATTTCATGTTTGCTCTGTTGCTTTTATTTTTTATTATAGTTGTTTTGCACTGTTCTATCAATTTCTGCTGTACAGAAAAGTGACCCAGTTATATTTTTATACACATTTTTTCACACTGCCCTCCATCATTTTCTATCACAGGTGACCAGATATGGTTCCCTATTTTATACAGCAGGATCTCATTGCTTATCCACTCCAAATGAAATTGTTTGCACCTACTAACCCTCAACTCCTAATCCCTCCACCCATTTCCTCTCCCTCTTGACAACTACAAGTCTGTTCAACATGAGTTTGTTTCTTTTTTGTAGCTAGGTTCTTTTGTGCCATATATTAGATTCCAAATATAAGTGACATTTATGGTATTTGTCTTTCTCTTTCTGACTTACTTCACTTAGTATGACAGTCTCTATTTCCATCCATGTTGCTACAAATGGCATTATTTTTGTTCTTTTTTATGGCTGTGTAGTATTCCACTGTATATGTACATCTTAATCCATTCATCCATTGCTTTTCTCTATTTCATTTATTTATGTTCTAATCTTTATTCCCTTCTTCCTACTTGCTTTGGATTTAGTTTGTTTTTCTTTCCCTGGTTTCTTTTTGGCTACAAATGGCACTTTTTTTAAAATTACTCAATGAATTTATCACATCTGTAGTTATATAATGATCATCACAAACCAATTTCACAAGATTTCCCTAGTTTCTTAAGGTGAAAAGTTATTTATTTATTTATTTGGCATTTCTAGGGCCGCTTCTGTGGCATATGGAGGTTCCCAGGCTAGGGGTCGAATTAGAGCTGTAGCCATTGGCCTACACCAGAGCTACAGCAACGTGGGATCCAAGCCGCATCTGCAACCTACACCACAGCTCAGGGTAATGCCAGATCCTTAACCCACTGAGCAAGGCCAGGAATCGAACCTGCAACCTCATGGTTCCTAGTTGGATTCATTAACCACTGAGCCATGACGGGAACTCCAAGGTGAAAAGTTATTGATTCGAAAGCAAAGCTACGGAGCTAAGGATCAGTGGTTGCCAGAAGTTAGAGGGGAGGGAGAGATGAATAGATGGAGCACAGAAAATTTTTAGGACAGTGAAACTATCCTATTTGATACTATAATAGTGGATATATGTTGTATATTTGTCAAAATCCATATAATATATAGTACCAAGAGTGAACCCTAATGTAAACTATGGATTTAGGTGATAAAAATGTACCAGTATATGTTCATCCGTTATAATAAATATGCCACTTATGCGTGAATTTTTTCTTTTTTGGCTGCACCCATGACATATGGAAGTTCCTGGGCCAGGGATAGAATCCCAACTGCAGCTGAGACCTATGCCATAGCTGTAGCAAAGCCAAATCCTTAATTCACTGTGCTGGAACAGGAATCAATCTTCCCCACTGAGCAGAGACAATGCCAACGGCACCACAGCAGGAACTTCCTGTGTGTGTTGTTGATAATAGGGGAGGCTGTGTGTATGTTGGAGCAGAGTGTATATGGGAAATCTCTACCTTCTGCTCATTTTGATGTAAACTTAGAACTGCTCTAAAAATAATACTATTAAAAATCAGAAGTTATTTTTAAAAACCAATAAACAAAAATCCTCACAACCAACTTAAGGGCCAATCTCTTTCCCTAAGTTCTGCAGTCTTGCCCTTCAAGATTCCTCTGTGATGATCCAGAATATGATGAATACCAAGACATGCAAACCTGCTGTACTACTATCTGTTAGTTCTCCTAGTCAATGTTGATCCTAATTATTGTTATTATACAATATATTCTACCAGATTATTCACACTATAATTTCTTCCATGTTTGAGTACTTCTTTAAAAATATTATTTTTATTCTCTAAATTGAGGGAGAGATTGGAGTTTCTTCTAATTAAATTGCCTTACGATCAAAGAATGCTATTTGTATGTCATTGATTCATTCGAGTTTGTTAAGATTTGCTTTGTGGTCTAGTAAGTAGTAATTACATACTTGAAAAGAATGCATATTTCCTAACAGTTGAATGCAGAAA
This sequence comes from Phacochoerus africanus, assembly GCF_016906955.1. Classification (NCBI taxonomy): domain Eukaryota; kingdom Metazoa; phylum Chordata; class Mammalia; order Artiodactyla; family Suidae; genus Phacochoerus; species Phacochoerus africanus. The sequence continues at coordinate 219,493,389 of NC_062544.1, forward strand.
TCTACACTTTCTTTAAATAAAGTTTATTACCTGTATAGTTAAAATCCTTACCCAGGCTAAATTTTTATTCTTTTGACCTCAATTATTGAGTATTTATTAAAACCATCCATTATGATTTTGTATTTGTTAAGTTTGCCCAAGAATTTTGTTAATTTTTACTTCATATATTTTGGGAATATGTTTTTAAATTACACCAAATTTAGAATTATAATATCTTTCAGGCAACATGTTCCTTTTTACCATTCTCTAACATACTTTTACTTCCATCCAAATGTTTTTCCTTAAAGTTTAATATGACAAATATTAATATAACCATGCCAACTTCCTTCCTGTTTAAAAAAAGTTTGTTTGAAATCTTATTTTTTTCCTTGTTTTATTTTAAATGATTTTATTTTTCCATTATAGCTGGTTTACAGTGTTCTGTCAATTTTCTACTGTAGAGCAAGGTGACCCAGTCACACATACACATATACATTCTTTTTCTCGCATTATCCTCCATCATGCTCCATCATAAGTGACTAGATATAGTTCCCAGTGCTATACAGTAGGATTTCCTTGCTTTTTCATTCCAAAGGCAATAGTTTGCATCTACTAACCCCAGATTCTCAGTCCACCTCACTCCCTCCCCCTCACTCTACAAGTCCATGATTTTCTGTGCCATGTATTGGATTCCAAATATAAGTGATATCATATGGTATTTGTCTTTCCCTTTCTGACTTATTTCACCTACTATGAGAATCTCTAGTTCCATCCATGTTGCTGCAAATGGCATTCTTTTGTTCTTTTTTATGGTTGAGTAGTATTCCATTTTGTATATATACCATATCTTCTTAATCCATTCACCTGTCAATGGATGTTTAGGTTGTTTCCATGTCTTGGCTATTGTGAATAGTGCTGCAATGAACATGTAAGTGCATGTGTCTTTTTCAAGTTTTGTCTGGATATATGCCCAAGAGTGGGATTGCTTGTTCATATGGTAGTTCAATGTATAGTTTTCTGAGGTAGGTCCATACTGTTTTCCATAGTGGTTGTACCAATTTACATTCCCACCAACAGTGTAGGAGGGTCCCCTTTTCTCCACACTCTCTCCAGCATTTGTTATTTGTGGACTTATTGGTGATGGCCATTCTGATTGGTGTGAGGTGGTTCCTCATAGTAGTTTTGACTTGCATTTCTCTAATAATCAGTGATGTTGAGCATTTTTTTTATGTGCTTGTTGGCCATCTGTTTATCTTCTTTGGAGAAATGTCTATTCAGGTCTTTTGCCCATTTTTCTTTTTTCCATTGGGTTGTTGGCTTTTTTGCTGTTGAGTTGTATAAGTTTTTTGTATATTTTAGAGATTAAGCACTCGTCAGTTGCCTCATTTGAAATCATTTTCTCCCATTCTGTATGTTGTCTTTTTTTTTTTTTTTTGGTTTCCTTTGATTAGGTCCCATTGGTTTATTTTTGCTTTTATTTCTGTTGCCTTGGGAGACCGAACTGAGGAAACATTTGTAGGGTTGATGTCAGAGAATATTTTGCCTATGTTCTCTGCTAGGAGTTTGATGGTGTCATGTCTTATGTTTAAGTCTTTAAGCCATTTTGAGTTTATTTTTGTGCATGGTCTGAAGGTGTGTTCCAGTTTCATTGATTTGCATGCAGCTGTCCATGTTTCCTAGAAATATTTGCTAAAAAGACTGTCTTTTTAGCAAATGTTCTTGCCTCCTTTGTCAAAAATTAATTGAATGTAGGTGTCTTGAGTTTATTTCTGGGATCTCTATTCTGTTCCATTGGTCTGTATGTCTGTTTGGTACCAGTACCACACTGTCTTGATGACTGTGGCTTTGTAATATTGTCTGAAGTCTGGGAAAGTTATACCTCCTGCTTGGTTTTTGTTCCTCAGTATTGCTTTGGCAATTCTGGGTCTTTTGTGGTTCCATCCTTATTCTTTAAATATAGGTTTTTTTAAGCTGTAAATTTCTTTCTAAGCACTGATTTGGCATCATCCTATAAGCTTTGATATATTGTGTTTTTGTTTTCACTCATCTTTGCATATTTCCTAATTTTCTTTCTGATTTTTTTCTTTACCCATTTGTTATTTAGGAGTGTGCTTTTTAATATCCATATACTTGTGAATTTTCTAAATTTTCTTGATTTCTAATTTTAATCCATTGTGTTTGGAAAACAAACTTTATATGATTTTAACTCTTTTATATTGATTATTTTATGGCTTCAAAAGCCTTTTGTTTAAAATATTTTGTATTTCTGTTTTGAAGTTTTCTGTATAGATAACTTAATTTTCTTGATTAATTCCTAGATACTCTATATTTTTCATTGAGAGGATTTATTATGTTTATTCATTATTGGTTTTGAGAAATGCTTTTAATTCTGTAAGTTAATCATGTAGATGGAAAATATAGCTTAACTGCCATTCTAAAAATCTGACTGTTGGAAATGTGTGAGTTTATAACCTGCTATCAAAAAAAGTGGATGACAGAGTTCCTGTCATGGCTCAGCATTTAACGGACCTGACTAGTATCCATGAGGACAGGTTGGATTATTGTGTTAAGGATGTGGTGTGGCCATGAGCTGTGGTATAGGTTGCAGATGTGGCTTGGATCCCAAGTTGCTGTGGCTGTGGCATAGGTCAGCAGCTGTAGCTCTGATTTGACCCCTAGTCTGGGAATTTCCATATGCTGAGGGTGCAACCCCAGGAAAAAAAAAAAAACAGAGAGACAAAAAAAAATGTGGATGACACCTGGAGTTCTCTGGTGGTCTAGTAGTTAATGATCAGACTTTGTCACTGCTGTGATTCAGGTTCAATCTCTGGCCGGGGAAATTCCACATGCCGTAGGTGTGGCCAAAAAGAAAAAAAAATAAGGATGATCCCTAAAGGCTGCCGACCTTCTTTTAAAATTTCAAAGATAGTTTTGAGAAGAGAGAATTTTGGAGTCTCATTGGCCATCTAAGGGACTAGAAAGGCCTTCTCTAGGGAGAATTGTGGGGCTAATTATGTAGTACTGAGCTACACTTGGGGGAAAATAGCTTTTACATTTGCATAGAAATCCAGGTGACACTAAGCCAGATATTTGGGTTAAGACAAAGGAAAGAGGCATATACAAGATGCAAGAAGATCTTTTTCTATACTGTCTGGAATTTGTTAGTGCTTTGATCAGAGAAATCGAAAAGTATACCACACTGGAGGACTTTTGGAATTCCAGGCTGTCTCTTAGACTGTGGGTTGCAAAGCTCCAGTTTGTCATACTGAACCAGGTTTGCTCAGGAGATAAAGCCACACCTGATCCAGCAAAGATTCTAAGAGGAACTCTGTTCTAACTGGGCCTTATTGGTGAAAGATACTGATATAGAGAGTGGAATGAAGAACTGTCTAGCTCATTGTCATCAGGAAAACTGTACAGTTTCATGATTTGGTCTATGTCATAGGCATCAGAGTATAAAGCAGGAACTGAAGCCACTAGTCTCTCCAATTGAGGATCTTGCATTTGGACATCGCTTGTAGGACTCTCAGTGATGGTAGAGTCCCCTGCAAACTGGAAAGGGTCCAAGGGCTGAGTTAATAGGAAGATAGAGGAATCTGAAACTTCAGGGAAAAAAGAATGAGGACTAGTTGATGCTGTGGGTGTCTTCTTGGCTGGAAGGGTCTGGTTTGGTGGCTTGAGTGATTGCTGCTGCTTTTGTTGCTGCTGCTTCCTCATTTTGAACCTCCGGTTCCTGAACCAAATCTGGGAGTGGGAGAAGAGAGGAGATTATGGTCCGTTACTGGAGAAGGAGTTTGAGGCTTCTCCTGGGTGAAAAAAAGCCAGATTGTAGCCCTCATGTCCTCTCCATGTCATGACACTGAGTTCTGGTGAGCAGAAGTTGGTATAAATGGAGTCAATAGAAACAGTGAGAGATCAGGATGGGGCCCCAGAGAAAGAGGCAGAGAAAGGGGGTATGTGCTGGGAAGTTCAGAGAAATGATACTGAACTCCAGAGAAGAGAAGCCAAGTTCAGGGATCTAGGGAGAGGTGGGGAATTTGAACTGAAGGATTTTCAAGGATTATGTTAGAAGGACTCTGAAGTAAGGAATATTCTAACAAAAATTTGGGGCTCTAGCAGATTCAGAGGTTGGGAAAGTTATTTGCCAATTGGTGGTGCTGTGAATAAACAAACAGCAGAGTTTTGCTTGTTAAGACCCTAAGTGAGGAATGTGGATAAGAACCCTTTCTCTAATTTATCATATGAGACCCCTGGATTTCTAATTCCAGTTATACTATGGGCTAACTCTGTGAGCCAGTCACTTTGCTCCTGACCTTCAGTTTTCCTCACCTTTTAAACTAGATGCTATTAAAGTAATCATATGCAACATGCCCAGCGCAATACTAGTGCACAGTAGATGTTCAATAAGGGAACTATTGTGTTTTGGAGGGAATTTCCAGGCTGAATGGTAGAATGTGATTTTGGATGGGGGTTCAAACACATCTCAAAGGATCAGACAGACCTTAACTGTTGACTCTGGTAGGTTGAGTTTTAAAGCAAGTTTTCTTTGGAGATTTTTGTCTGGAAACATGTTATAGCCAAACACCGCCTCCAACGCTTCATACTGTGTGTGGGTGAATGAGGTACGTTCATGAGGCTTCTTCCATTTCGCTGTAGAAAAGAGATAGAGATGGAGTGGTTACTTTGTGCTCTTGTCTCCCGGCTCAAATCCCCCAAAACACAGCTGTGTATTTCCCATAACTTTGCCCCAACCAGGCTTGGAATCCAGGAGGTAAAGGTCCCAGGTCTTGGAGTTCCTGTCAGGGCTCAGCAGTTAACAAATCTAACTAGCATCCATGAGGACACAGGTTTGATCCCTGGCCTTGCTCAGTGGGTTAAGGATCCGGTGTTGCGGTGTAGGTGGCAGACACAGCTTGGATCCAGCATTGCTGTGGCTGCGATATAGGCCAACTGCTACACTCTTAGCAGCTGCAACCCTTAGCCTGGGAACCTCCATCTGCTGCAAATGTGGCCCTAAAAAGCAAACAAACAAACAAACAAAAAAGATCCCAGGTCTTGACTAGGAGGCTGAGCCCTGTGTAACAGTGCTTTGTTCTCTATTTTCTGAGATTTAGTTTATCCCTGATAGGAAATGTTACCTCGTCAATTTTCTCTGTACCCAGTCTGTTTGCTTTGGCAGCTGGCTCCCTTGTTTTTCAGTTTTGCCTGCACTGAGAAGAGAAAACCCCTTTTCTCTGGTACTCAGTCTGTCTACCCTGCCTAACCACAGGCAGTAGGCAGTCGCTTCTTCCCTTTTCTTCTTTTCCACTCTTGATCTCCTTTAGAAACTGGGAAGAAAACTCATGTCCCCATACACGAATATGTAGTACATTCTTCAGAATTGCTCTCCTCTTTGGTTTATTCAGGAACCTAGTCTGTCCCATTTGGCAAATGTGTTTTTTTCTTTCCCCCTAGGCCTTTTGAAGCTCTATTCCTTCCTCTGGGGAAAGGTTCATAAGAAATGAGACATAACTAAATATGTGGAGACAAATTGAAAATTCTATTTTTTAAAAATGGCATTGGAGAAAAAAAAGGAAATTTCCCAAGAAAATGCAATTAACAAAGTTTGCTAGAAAAGAACTGCAGATACCGAATAGATTAATAACCACAAAAAGACATAGGAAAGTTATAGAATTTGAAGAAATGCTGTGCTAATTCTCCTGTTTTATGTCCATTTATATATAATGAGAAAGAGTCTTCACTTGGGCCTCATTTCTTTTCTTTATTTCTTTTTTTTTTTTTGTCTTTTTGCCATTTCTAGGGCCACTTCCTGTGGCAAATGGAGGTTCCCAGGCTAGGGGTCTAATCGGAGCTGTAGCCACCAGCCTACGCCAGAGCCACAGCAACAGAGGATCCGAGCCATGTCTGAAACCTATACCACAGCTCATGGCAACACTGGATCCTTAACCCACTGAGCAAGGCCAGGGATCAAACCCGCAACCTCATGGATCCTAGTCGGGTTTGCTAACCACTGCACCACAATGGGAACTCCGGGCCTCATTTCTTGTATTGAAGTCCCTAAGACCAATACTAAAACTAGACAAAAATAAACACTATCAACAAAACTGTAAGACTAATGCTACTTTTGAACATACATGGAAATAACTTACATAAAATATGTTTAAATGTATATATTCTTGTAGTTCTCATAGTTCCCATTGTGGCTCAGTGGTAGGAACCCCACTAGTATCCATGAGGACACAGGTTTGATCACTGGCCTTGTTCAGTGGGTTAAGGGTCTGGTGTTGCCATGAGCTGAGACAGGTCACAAATGGCCACAGATCCTGCATTGCCGTGGCTATGGCGTGAGTGGCAGCTGCAGCTCCAATTTGACCCCTAGCCTGGGAACTTCCATATGCCACAATTATGGCCCTAAAAAGACAAAAAAAAGTACATATTCCTAAACTTATTAGTCTCTAATTTATTTTTGAAGTTCATATACATATATTTGAGATTATATATTAAAAATATTAATTTATAAATGTTTTTTTCCTACTCACATTTTACAAAAAACTATTCTATTCAAATTAGTAAGGCCATTTTACTAGCCACATCTTCATCAATACTCTGATCCTACTCTTTTTTTAAAGTTTATTTATTTTTTTAATTAAAATGTAATTGATTTACAGTGTTGTGCCAATTTCTGTTATACAGCAAAATGACCCAATCATACATATACATTCCCTTTCTTATATAATCTTCCATCAAGGTCTATCCCAAGAGACTGCATATAGAACCCTTTGCTGTATAGTAGGACCTCATTGCATATCCATTCTAAATATAATAGTTTGTATCTACTAACCCCAAACTCCCATTTCATCCCCCTCTCTTCACCTCTCTCCTTCACAAACATGAGTCTGTTCTCTATGTCTGTAAATCTGTTTCTATTTTGTAGACAGGTCCATTTGTGCCATATTTTAGATTCCATATATAAGTGATATATGGTATTTGTCTTTCTCTTTCTGACTTACTTCATTTAGTAAGATAATCTCTAATTGCATTCATGTTGCTGTGAATGGCATTATTTTGTTGTTTTTCATGGCTGAGTAGTATTCCATTGTGTATATGTTCCACATTTCTTAATCCATTCATCTGTCAGTGGACATTTAGGTTGTATCTGTGTCTTCACTGTTATGAATTGATCCTATTCTTTTAATTCTATTAACAACTCTTTGCCTCAAACCTTTATGCCCATATCTTGATAATAACCAGACTCTTCTGATGACTCCATTCTTATGTTTATCAAATGAATCTTGGAACAGCTGATTGTGACTTTACATTTTTCTGTGTGCAAAAATGCAAAAGGAAAGCAGCAGGGAATCATCAGGGCTTAAACAGCGGAGGACCCTCCAAACAACAGATATATACTGGAAATTCAGTAGACTATTCTGAGAAAAGCCATCTATGAAAATATGCTTTTAAACACACAAAAGTTGAAATAATCCATCACCAGAAGACTTGGACTATAGGATGTGTTAAATGCCATACTTCAGGCTGAAGGAAAATGTCCTATATCTGAAAACACTTTCATTTGGAATATACAATAAACTCTTACATCTCAAAAATAAGAAGGCTGACATCTTAACTAAAAATCTTTTAATCCTAATGAAAATATTTGAATAAGCTTTTCACCAAAGAAATAAATGAGCATGTGGAGGAATATGGACACATTGCAACTGTCATATAGCAATTAGAAATTGCAGGTAGTTTCATTGATTTACATACAGCTGTCCAGTTTTCCCAGCACCACTTGCTGAAGAGATTGTCTTTTTATCATTTTATATTCTTGCCTCCTTTGTTGAAGATTAATTGACTGTAGGTGACTGGGTTTATTTATGGGCCGTCTATTCTGTTCCATTTATCTGTACATCTGTTTTTGCAATGGTACCACACTGTCTTGATCACTGTAGCTTTGTAATAGTGCCTGAAGTCTGAGAGACTTACGCCTCCTACTTAGTTTTTTCCCCTCAGGATTGCTTTGGCAATTCTGAGTCTTTTATGGTTCCATATAAAATTTTGACTTTTTAGTCTAGTTCTGAGAAAAATGTCATGGGTAATTTGATAAGAATTGCATTATGCCTGTAGACTGCTTTGAGTAGTATGGCCATTTTAACAATATTAATTTTTCTAATCCAGGAACATGGGATATCTTTCCATTTCTTTAAATCCTCTTTAATTTCCTTGATTAATATCTTATAGTTCTCAGCATATAAGTCTTTCACCTCCTTGGTCAGGTTGATTTCTAGGTATTTTATTTTTGGGGGTACAGTTTTCAAAGATTTTTTTGTTTGTTTCTTTTAGGGCTGCACCTGTGCCACATGGAAGTTCCCAGCTGCCAGCCTAAACCACAGCCACTGGAACATGGGTTATGAGCTGCCTCTGTGAACTACATCACAGCTCATCCCAAAGCTGAATCCCTAACCCACTGAGTGAGGCCAGGGATCGAACCCATATCCTCATGAATACTAGTCAGATTTGTTTCCACTGAGCCATGAAGGGAACTCCCTCAAAGGTATTTTTAAATATTCCTTTTCTAATATTTCATTGTTAGTATACAGAAATACAACTGATTTCTGAAAGTTAATCTTGTACCTGCTACTTTGCTGTATTTGTTAATCAGTTCGAATAGTTTTTGTGTGAGTCTTTAGGTTTTCTTTACATAGTACCATGTCATCTGTATATAGTGACAATTTTACCTCTTCTTTTCCAGTTTGGGTACCTTTTATTTCTTTTGTTTTTCTTATTGCTGTGGCTAAGACTTCCAATACTATTTGAATAAAAGTGGTGAGAGTGGGCATCATTGTCTTGTTCCACATTTTAGTGGGAAGGCTTTCAGCTTTTCTCTATTGATTATTATATTGGCTGTGGGTTTGTCACAAATGGCTTTTATTATGTTGAGATATGTTCCCTCTGAAAACATTTTAGTACAAGTTTATAATCAATGAAACTAGAACATACCAACACACCATGCACAAAAATAAACTCAAAATGGTTTAAAGACTTAGACATAAGACACCACACCATACAACTCCTAGAAGAGAACATAGGCAAAACATTATCTGACATAAACTGTACAAATTTTTTTTAGGTCATTCTCACAAAGCAATAGAAATAAAAAGAAACAGGAGTTCCCATCATGGCTCAGTGGTTAATAAACCCAACTAGTATCCATGAGGACGTGGGTCTGATCCCTGGCCTTGCTCAATGGGTTAAGGATCTGGCATTGCCGTGAAATGTGGTGTAGGTTGTAGCTGCAGCTTGGATGCTGCATTGCTGTGGCTGTATTGTAGGCCTCCAGCTACAGCTCCAATTTGATCCCTAGTCTGGGGAACTCCATATGCTGCAGTTGTGGCCCTAAAAAGAAAAAAACCAAATTGGACCTAGTCAATCTTACGTTATTGTACAGAAAAGGAAACCATGAACAAAACAAAAAGACAACCTACAAAATGGAAGAAAATATTTGCAAATGATGAAACTGACAAGGGCTTAATTTCCAAAATATAAGAACAGCTCCTCCAACTCAACAAAAAACAAGCAACCCAATCGAAAAGTGGGCATAAGACCTAAATAAATATTTCTCCAAAGACAACATTTGGATAGCCAGTAGGCACATGAAAAGATGCTCAACATCTCTAATTATTAGATAAATGCAAATCAAAACTACAATGAAGTACCACCTCACACCAGTCAGAATGCCCATCATTAGTAGGCTAATAAGTCTACTAACAAATGTTGGAAAGGGTATGGAGGTAAGGGAACCCTTCTTCAGTATTGGTGGGAATGCAAATTGGTACGACCACCATGGAAAACAGTATGAAGATTCCTCAGAAAACTAAATACAAAACTAAAATATGTTCCAGCAAGCCCACTCCTGGACATGTGTCCAGACAAAACTCAGTTTAAAACGGTACATGCATTCAAGTTTTTGTTGTGGCTCAGTGGGTTAAGAGCCCAACTAGTATCAATGAAGATATGGGTTTGATCCCTGGCCATGCTCAGTAGGTTAAGGACCTGCTATTGCTGCAAGCTGTGGTGTAGGTCACAGGTGTGGCTTGGATCTGGCATTGCTGTGGCTGTGGTATAGGCTGGCAGCTACAACTCCAATTGGACCCCTAGCCTGGGAACTTCGATATGCTGCCCATGTGGCCCTAAAAAGAAATTTTAAAAAATGGCACAAATGAACCAATCTACAAAACAGAAACAGACTCATAGACATAGAGAACAGACTTGTGGTTGCCAAGGGGGAGGGGAAGGGAATAGGATGAACAGGGGGTTTGAGGTTAGTAGATGCAAACTACTACATTTAAATGGATAATCAATGATTATCCAATCTCTGGGAACTATATCCAATCTCTTGGGATAGAATGTGATGAAAGATAGTATGAGGAAAGTATGTGTGTGTGTATACATATACATATATGTTTCTGGGTCACTATACTATACAGCACAAATTGACACAAGGCTGTAAACCAACTATAATTTTTTTTAAAAAGATGCAATCATTGGCATTCCCACTGTGGAACAGTGGGTTAAGGATCTGCTGTGGCATAGGTACCTTGGATTCAATCCCTAGCCTGGGAACTTCCCTTATACCACCAAATTTAAAAAAATCCTATCATTAATTGCTTTAAAGCAAATATAAAATGTAAAGTCAACAATACGCCTAAACACCCTAATGTCAAAGTGTATACAATGCCTAAGAATATATCTTAATGAAATACGTAAAAACTATGTGAAATAAACTATAAACCTGTACTAAAGAGCATAAATAACTCAGCTAAATAAACATGTTATATTTTTGAAATAAATGATTAAACATTAGAAATGTCAATTTCCCCTTCCAAATAACTGTGTAACTTTTATTATTATTATTATTATTATTATTATTATTATTATTATTATTATTATTATTTTGCTTTTTAGGGCCTCACTGGTGGCATATGGAAGTTCCCAAGGGTCGAATTGGAGCTGTAGCTGAAGCAGTGATTCAGAGCTGAGTGTGAGGTGCTGGCCAAATCTGCTGAGAGACTCAGTAACAGTGTGAGAGGTACTAGATTTTAAAAGTTTGCATTATGTGTGAGTATAAGTGAGTAGTTCTTGGTTCCAGAGGTATTGGAAAATTTGTAGTTTTCCAATTTGAGTAAATCACCTTACAGTTTATTCAATGAATTTTTGTTGAAAATATGATCCTATGATAGAAGATTCTTATAGAAAGAAAGTTGAGGTAGATGCACAGAAGTATATGCTTGATATTTTGTTTAGTTACAGGAATGGAGCAATTAACAGCAAAACATGAAAAATGGACAAGGCTTTGTTTTATTTTATTTCACCACAGCACAGTCTACTTTTAATAATTTACAAGTGCGACTTGGAATATGACAAGAGAGGGAGTTCCTGTTGTAACTCATTCGTAACATACCCGACTAGTATCCTTGAGGATACAGGTTCAATGCCCGGCCCCATTGTGCGGGTTAAGGATCTGGGTTAAGGATGCCACGAGCTGTGGTATAGGTCACAGAAGGGGCTCAGATCTGACATTGCTGTGGCTGTGGCACAGGCTGGCAGCTGCAGCTCCAATTTGAACATTAGCCTGGGAACTTCCATATGCCTCAGGTTTGTCCCTAAATGAAAAAAATGACAAAATGACAAGAGTTTTAGGAGAAGGACAAGGTCAAAATCTAGCAAGACAATGGAACCACTGTGCATTCTTACAATCCTCTGAAAAATAAATGTTAATGAGATGTTTTATGACCTAGTGTGGCAAATTAACAGAAAAACTCCACTGTCTGGGAAAGTCTGCAAAGAGTCATCACGTCATCTGCTTTAACATACTAAATACGTTGTAGCTCTGAGCCATGTCTATTGCTCAATTCAGCCATGCCAGCATTCCAACTCTGTTAAGCCTACCAACATCATTTTTCTTCTTTTTCTTTTTAGGTGTCACACCTGTGGCATATGAAAGTTTCTGGGCTAGGAGTCAAATTGGAGCTGCAGCTGCCAGCCTACACCACAGCCACAGCAGCAGAGGACCTAAGCCACATCTGTGACCTACACCACAACTTGTGGCAAGATCAGATTCTTAGCCCACTGAGCGAGAGGGCAGGAATTGAAACTGTATCCTCAAGGACGCTGTGTTGGGTTCTCAATGAACTGAGCCACAACAGGAATGCACCTACCAAGACCCTTGTTTTATTTTTGAGATATGAATGGTTTAATGGCTGGGGAAGCTTACATGTCAGAAGCAAGGTCCTGGAACGACCCTACTGTGTGCAGCAGGTAGGCAGGACACATTCCTACCAACACCTTAAATGGATTTTCTGCAGTGGTACCTTTTAAGAGGTAGGTGAAAACTATTAAATCAGTTTTCAAGTTCTAATCATTTTCCAGTATAAAGAGAGATTTTAAACTTTTAAATTCCTATAATATTCTATAATATTATAATCCTTATTATAATAGTCCTAGAGTATACAGCTGGGAAAACCAGAGGCTGCAGTCTAGTATTACTGCTAAGAGACATTTTTCAGTCACCAAAGTTGTACATGTATATTTTAACATACCCCACACTTTATATTGGAGAGTACAGTAATGTAAATCCCAAAGGTCTCATTATTTAGTATGATAAAAAGCTCCTACAGTGACCACTCTTCTTTGATATTTATAGCTTATTGCAATGTTTTTAAAGAAATTAAAGGTCATTATCATTGTATTGTACAAATAAGCACTTTGGTTAATACACCTAATAGAGCTAGTGATTTTGTCTTTAAAATATATAATAGTCTTTTTAGTAAAATGTCTTAGAGATGTTACCTTTTTGTTTTTTGTGGGTTTCTGTTTTTGAGAAAGCTCCATACTGTTTCTTTCCACAGTGGCTATACCAGTTTACATTCCCACCAACAGTGTACAAGAGTTTCATTTTCTCCACATTTTCCCCTATTCTTATTTGTAGACTTTTTGATGATAGCCTCATTATTACAATTGTGAAGTTATATGTCATAGTGGTTTTGATTTGCATTTCCCTGCTGATTAGTGATGTTGAGCATATTTTCATGTGTCTTTTGGCCATCTGCATTTCCCCTTTGGAAAAATGCCTATTCAGTTCTTCTGCCCATTTTCTTTGTTTGGTTGGTTTTTTTAGGGCCACACCCACAGCATTGGATGCTCCCAGGCTAAAGGTCAAATTGGAGCCATAGCAGCTAGCCTACACCACAGCCATAGCAACTCAGGATCCGAGTCAGGTCTGCTACCTACACCATGGCTCACAGCAACACCGTGAGGCCAGGGATCAAACCTGCATCCTCGTGGATGCTATTCAGATTCGTTTTCCACTGACCTATGACCAGAGCTCCTCTTCTGCCCATTTTCAAGTGGTTTGTTTGATATTTTTGATGTTGAGTTGTATGGAACCATTTATATAGGTTGGCTGTCAATTCCTTTTTGGCCACATCATTTGCAAATATTTTCTTCCATTCAGTAGTTTGTCTTTTTGGTTTGTTGATGGCTCCTTTGCTGTGCAAAAACTTTTGAATTTATTTAGGTCCCATTTGTTTATTTTTGCTTTTACTTCCTTTATTTTAGAATCCAAATATTAGTGCAGTGATTTATATCAAAGAGTGTTCTGCCTAATTTTCTTCCAGGAGTTGTACAATATCTGGCCTTACCTATAGGTGTTTAATCCATTTTGAGTTTATTTTTGTATATGGTATTAGAGAACATTCTAATTTTATTCTTTTACATGTAGCTGTCCAGTTTTCCAAGTACCACTTATTGAAGAAACTATCTTTTCTCCATTGTATATACTTGCCTCTTTTGTCACAAATTAATTGGCTATAAGTACATGTTTATTTCTGGGTTTTTCTATCTTGTTCTATTGATCTATATGTCTGTTTTTATGCCAGTACCATAATGTTTTGATTACTGCAGCTTTATAGTATGGTCCAAAACCAGGTAGCATGATTCCTCCAGCTCCATTCTCCTTTCTCAAGATTGTTTTTGCAATTTGGGGTCTTTTGTATTTCCATACAAATTTAAATTTCCTTTCTAGTTCTGTGAAAAATACCAGTGGTATTTTGATAGGGATTGCATTGAATCTGTAGATTGCCTTGGGTAGTATTATTTTAACAATATTGATTCTTCCAAACTGAGAACACAGTATATCTTTCCATCTGTTTGTGCTGTCTTCAATGTCTTTCAGTGTCTTATAGTTCTCAGAGTACAGATCATTTGCCTCCTTAGGTAGGTGTATTCCTAGATATTTTCTTCTTTTTGATGTAATGGTAAATGGGATTTTTCCTTAATTTCTCTTTCTGATACTTTTTTGTTAGTGTATACAAACTGGGTAAATATCCAAGCAGAACAAAAACACTAATTCAAAAAGATATATGTACCCTAAGTTCACAGCAGCTTTATTTACAATTTTCCAAAGTATGGAAGCAACCTAAGTGTCCATCAACAGATGAATGAATAAAGAATTGAATACTAATGAGCTGTAAACAGAATGAAATGTTGCCATTTGGAGCAAAATGGTGGATTATACAGCCAAAAAAACACAAATTGTTGGGAAGGAAATGTCATACATTTCAAATCACTTATATGTTTCCTTTTTTGTTTACACAGGGAACAATGTTTATAGCTGTTTGTACAGTGGAGGTCTACAAGGAGAAGTATATTCAAACAATTTTGTAATGATTTAACAATTCTTATAAATCATTTTAAGGTTTCTGCAGCTATAGATTCTTACTGTGAATCCCTTGCTTGCCCATGCATAAGTGTATTTGCAATACAAGATATTACAGATTTAGTGTTTTTTCTCTGTTAATTATTGTTTCACACGTGTAAAGTGTTGGTTACAGTGGTCACAAGGCCTAAGCTTCCGTAACTCTTGCTGCTTTAACAATGCCTTGTTTTGTAGCACTAACTTTTGAATATAAAGATTATATATCAATGGGACTTCCTGATGTGGCACAATGGAAACAGAATCCAACTAGTGTCCATGAGAAAGGGGGTTCACTCCCTGGCCTCACTGAATGGGTCGGGGATCTGGAAATGCTGTGGGTGGTGTAGGCCAACAGCTGTAGGTCCAATTTGACCCTTAGCTAGGAACTTCCATATGCTGTGGGTGCAGCCCCAAAAGTGGGGAGCGGGGGGTGGGGGGGAGATGAGGTATTAATCCAATAGGAAGCCACAGTATTTAAATTGACCAACCTAATTTAATAACTACTTTGAGATGGCCAAATATAAAGAAAAAGCCTTAACTAAAGTGGTCCAATTTTATATTTTAAAAAAGCTGGGGAGTTCCCATTGTGGCACAGTGGAAAAGAATCTAACTAGGAAGCATGAGGTTGTGGGTTCGATCCCTGGCCTCACTCAGTGGGTTAAGGATCCGGCGTTGCCATGAGCTGTGGTGTAGGTCACAGATGCGGCTTGGCTCTGGCATTGCTGTGGTGCTGGCATAGGCTGGCAGCAACAGCTCTGTTTAGACCTCTAGCCTGGGAACCTCCATGTGCCAAGGATACGACCCTGAAAGGACAAAAGACAAAAGAAAAAGAAAAAATCGATAAAAAATAAAAAAGCTGGGAGATGGGATTAAGATGGCAAAGTAGAAGGACTGGAGCTCACCTTTGCTCATAAAAGCAACAAAATTACAACCAACTCCTGAACAACCTGTAACCAAATAGACTTCAAACTATCAAAAAAGATATCCTACTTTAGACGACAAAGAAGAGGCCACATCAAGATGGTAGGAGGGGCGATAACACTTGGTGGGTAGCCCACAGAATGGAAAGTAACTGTATCACTAAGACTCACCTATCGGAGTGAGAGGTCTGAGCCCCATGTCAGGTCCCCATGCCTGGTTATCAGGCATTGGGAGAAGGAGCCCATGGAGGATTTGGCATTGAAGACCAGTAGGGCTTATGTGCAGGAACTCCACAGGACTGGGGAAAACAGAGACCCCTTTCTTGAAAGGCACACACAGGCTTGCCTGTGCACTGGGTCCCAGGGCAAAGTGGAGATGCCATAGGAATCTGGGTCATACCTGATTGCCATTCTTGGAGGATCTCCTGGGAAAACAGGGGGTGACTCTGTCTCATTGTGGGCGAAGGACATTGGAGGCAAAGGTCTCTGGAATAATCATCAGTGTGTGCTCCTCTAGAGGTGGCCATTTTGGAAAAATCTGGGCCCACCCATCAGGGCTGAGAATCCCCAGGCCAAACAGTTATCTGGGTGGGATCACAGCTCCACCCATCAGCATACAGGCTGCCTAATGACCTGCCCCCCGACACACAGCCTCCTCTAATCTCAACCAGAGACAAAGCCCCACCCACCAGAGGGAAAAGAATTCGTTCCACCTACCAGTGGGCAGGCACCAGTCCCTCCCATCAGGAAGTCTCCAGCAAGTCCCTGTACCAACTTCAGCCACAAGGGGGGCAGACATGAGAAGCAAGAGAGGCTATGACTCTATTGTCTGCAAAAAGGAGACCACACCAAAAATCTATACAAAATTATGACTCAGACAAGAGAGCAAGAAAAAAACCCCAGAAAAATAGCTAAGTGATCTGGAGATTATTGACCTCCATGAAAAAGAATTTAGACTGATGATAGTGAAGATGATTCAAGATCTTGGAAATAAACTGGAGGCAAAGACTGGTAAATTATAAGAAACATTGAGCAAAGAAACAGAAGATTTAAGGTCTAAGCAAACATAAATGCAAAATACAATAACTAAAATAAAAAATTCACTAGAAGCAACCAGCAGCTGGATTTAGAAGGCAGAGGAATGAATAAGCGAAGTGGAGGACAGACTGGTGGAAATCAGTGACACAGAACAGAAAAGAGAAAAAAGACTGAAAAGAAAAGAAGATAGTCTAAGAGAACACTGGGACAACTTTAAATGCACCAATATCCAGAAGGAGGTGCTAGAAGGAGAAGAGAGAGAGAGAGAGAAAGGACCAGAAAAAAAAATTTGAAGAGATAATAGCTGAAAACTTCCCTAATATTGGAAAGGAATCACTCTCACTCAAATTCAGGAAGCACAGCAAGGACCATATAAAATAAACCCAAAGAGGAACACCCTGAGACACATATATAAAAACTGACCAAAATTCAAAACAGAAAATATTGAAAGCAGCTAGAGAAAAGAAATAACATAAAAGGGAACCCTGATAAAGTTATTGGCAGATTTTTCAACAGAAACTCTGCATGCCAGAGGGAGTGGCATGATATGTTTAATGCGATGAAAGGAAAAAACCTCCAACAAAGATTACTCTACCCAGCAAGGCTCTCATTCAGATTTGAAGGAGAAATCAAAAGCTTTATAGACAAGCAAAAGCTAAGAGAATTCAGTACCACTAAACCACCTTCACAACAAATACTAAAGGAACTTCTATAATTGGAAAAGAAAAGGCCACAACTAGAAACAAAAATATTACAAATGAAAAGGCTCACAGGTAAAGGCGTATATGTAAAGTAGGAAATCATCCACACAAAAATATGCTACCAAAACCAGAAATCATGAGAAGAGGCACATACAAATGCAGGACACAGGAGATACACTTGCAGTTAAGAGACCAACAACTTGAAACAATCTTGTATATATATATACTCCTATATCAAAATTTCATGGTAACTGCAAACCAAAAATCTGCAATAGATACACACACAAATTTAAATAAAGTGGAGTTCCCATTGTGGCTCAGTGGAAACGATCTGACTAGTATCCATGAGGATGGAGGTTCGATCCTTGGCCTCAGTGGGTTAAGGATCTGGCATTGCCATGAGGTGTGGTGAAGGTTTTATATGCAGCTTGGATCTGGTGTTGCTGTGGTTGTGGCCCTAGAAAGACAAAAAAGAAAAAGAAAAGAGAAAGAAAAAAAAAGAAAAAAAAGAAAAAGCACTCCAAACACAACACTAAAGATAGTCATCAAACCACAAGAGAAGAAGGGAAGAAAAAAGAGCAACAAAACCAGATCCAAAACAGTTAATAAAATGGCAATAAGAAATACATACCAATAATTACCTTAAATGTAAATGGACTAAATGCCCCAACCAAAAGACATAGACTGGCTGAATGGATACGAAAGCAAGATCCACATATATGCTATCTTCGAGAGACCCACTTCAGTTCTAGAGACACACACAAATTGAAAATGTGAAGAGGGAGGAAAATATTCCATGCAAACAAGAATCAAAAGAAAGCTGGCATACAAATACTCAAATCAGACAGACTTTAAAATAAGGAATAAGAGACAAAGACATTACATTGTGATCAAAGGATCAACCCAAGAAGATATAACAATTTTAAATATATATGCACCCAACATGGGATCACCTCAATATATAAGGCAACTGCTAACAACCTTAAAAGGAGAAAACAATAACACAATAATAGCAGGGAAATTTAATGCCCCATTTACAGCAATGGACAGATCATTTAGACGGAAAATCAACAAGGAAACATACAGCCCCTAAATGACACATTAGACCAGATGGACTTAATAGATATTATAGAACATTCCATTCAAAAGAAGCAGAATACATATTTTTTTCAAGTGCACACAGAACATTCTCAAGGATTGATCACATTCTGGGCAACAAATAAGCCCTTGTAACTTTAAGAAAATTGAAATTATATTATATCAAGCATCTTTTCTGACCACAACACTCTATGACCAGAAATCAACAACAAGAAAAAAACTGCAAAAAACACAAACAGGTGGAGACTAAACAACATGGTACTAAACAACCAAAGGATCACTGAAGAAATCAAAGAGGAAATTAAAAAATACATAGAAGCAAATGACAACAAAGGCACAATAATCCTAAACCTATGGGACACAGCAAAAGCAGTTATAAGGGTGAAGTTTATATAGCAATACAAGCCTATCTCAGGAAACAAGAAAAAGCTCAAATAAACAACCTAACATTATACCTAAAGCAACTAGAGAGAGAAGAACAGACAAAATCTAAGGTTAGCAGAGGAAATAAACCATAAAGATCAGAGCAGAAATCAATGAATTAGAAACAAAGAAAACTATAGAAAAGATCAATGAAACTAAAAGCTATTTCTTTAAAAAGATCAACAAAATTGATAAACCCTTAGACAGATTCATCAAGAAAAAAAGAGAGGACTCAAATCAATAAAATTAGAAATGAAAAAGAAGTTACAACAGGAGTTCCCATCGTAGCTCAGTGGTTAACAAATCTGACTAGGAACCATGAGGTTGGGGGTTCAGTCCCTGGCCTTGCTCACTGGGTTAAAGATATGGCTTTGCTATGAGCTGTGGTGTAGGTTGCAGATGTGGCTCAGATCCCGCATTGCTGTGGCTGTGGTGTAGGCCAGTGGCTACAGCTCCAATTCGACCCCTAGCCTGGGAACCTCCATATGCCATGGGGGTGGCCCAAGAAATGGCAAAAAGACAAATAAATAAATAATTAAATAAATAAATAATTAAATAAGTTACAACAGACATCAGAGAAATACAAAGGATCATGAGTGACTACTACATGCAACTATATGCCAATAAAATGGACAACCTAGAAAAAATGGACAAATTCTTAGAAAAGTACAATCTTCCAAGAATAAACCAAGGTGAAATAGACAAGGTGAATGGACCAATCACAATTCCTGATATTGAAACTGTGATTAAAAAACTTCCAACAAACAAAAGTCCAGGACCAGATGGCTTCACAAGCAAATTCTATCAAACATTTACAGAAGAGCTAATACCTATCCTTCTGAAACTAGTCCAAAAAAATTACAGAGAAAGGAACACTTCCAAATTCATTCTATGAGGCCATCTTCCTGATACCAAAACAAGAGATACCACAAAAAAAGAAAATTACAGACCAATTTCACTGAGGAACATAGATGCAAAAATCCTCAACACTATAAAACCGCATCTAACAATACATTAAAAGGATTGTACATCATGATCAAGTGGGATTTATCCAGGGGATACAAGGATTTTTCAGTATCTGCAAATCAATCAGTGTGACACACCACATTAACAAACTGAAGAATAAAAACCATATGATCCCCTCAGGAAATGCAGAACAAGCCTTTGACAAATTCCAACACCCATTTCTGTTAAAAAAAAAAACCCTCTAGAAAGTAGGCATAGAGGGAACCTACCTCAACATAATAAAAACCATATATGACAAACCCACAGCTAACATCCTTCTCAATTATGAAAAGCTGAAGGAATTCCCACTAAGGTCAGGAACAATACAAGGATGTCCACTCCTGCCACTACTATTCAACATAGTTTTGGAAGTCCTAGCCATGGCAATCACAGAAGAAAAAGAAATAAAAGGAATCTAAATTGGAAAGGAAGAAGTAAAACTATCACTGTTTGCGGATGACTTACATGATATTACACCTAGAAAATCCTAAAGACATTACCAGAAAACTGTTAGAGCTCCTCAATGAATTTGGTAAAGTTGCAGAATATAAAATTGATGCACAGAAATCAACTGCATTTCTATATGAAAACAATGAAGGATCAGAAAGAGAAATTAGGGAAACAATCCCATTTACCTTTACATCAAAAAGAATAAAATACCTAGGAAACCTAGGAATAAACCTACCTAAAGAGACAAAAGACCTGTACTCTTAAAACTACAAGATGCTGATGAAAGAAATCAAAGATGACACAAATAAATGGAAAGATATACTATGCTCTTGGATTGGAAGAATCAATATTGTCAAAATGACTATGCTACCCACGGCAATCTACAGATTCAATGCAATCCCTATCAAATTACCAAGGACATTTTTCACAGAACTCGAACAAAATATTTTAAAGTTTTCTTGGAGGCAAAAAAGATCCAGAACAGCCAAAGCCATCCCAAGAAAAGAAAAATGGATCTGGAGGAATCAAGCTCCTTGACTTCAGACAAAAGCTGCAGTCATCAAAACAATATGGTACTGGCACAAAATCAGACATACAGATCAGTGGAACAGGACTGAAAACCCAGAATTAAACCCACACACCTACAGTCATTTATGACAAAGGAGGCAAGAATATACAATGGAGAAAAGACAGCCTGTTCAATAAGCGGTGCTGGGAAAACTGGACAGCCACATGGAAAACAATGATGTTAGAACACTTCCTAACACCATACACAAAAATAAACTCAAAATGGATTAAAGACCTAATTATAAGACCAGATACTATAAAACTATTAGAGGAAAACATAGGCCAAACACTCTGACATAAACCACAGCAGTATCTTCTCAGATTCACCTCCTAGAGTAATGACAGTAAAAACAAAAATAAATGGGACATATTTAATTAAACTTAGGTTTTTGCACAGCAAAGGAAACCCTAAGCAAAACAAAAAGACCTCCCACAGAATGGGAGAAAATATTTGCAAATGAAGTGACTGACAAGGGATTAATCTCCAAAATTTATAAACACATTTTAGATCTACCATATGATCCAGCAATCCCACTTTTGGGCATATATTCAGACAAAACTTTCCTTGAAAAAGACACATGCACCCATATGTTCATTGCAGCACTATTCACAAAAGCCAAGACATGGAAACAACCTAAATGTTCAATGACAGATGAATGGATTAAGAAAAGGTGGTATATATACACAATGGAATACTACTCGGCCATAAAAAAGAACAAAATAACGCCATTTGCAGCAACATGGCTGGAACTAGAGACTCTCATACTAAGAATTAAGTCAGAAAGGGGAAGACAAATACCACATGATATCACTTATATCTGGAATCTAATATACAGCACAAATAAAACTTTGCACAGAAAAGAAACTGATGGACTTGGAGAACAGTCTTGTGGTTGCCAAGAGGGAGGGGGAGGGAATGGTATGGACTGAGAATTTGGGGTTAATAGATGCAAACTATTGCCTTTGGAATGGATAAGCAATGAAATCCTGCTGTATAGCACTGGGAACTATATCTAGTCACTTATGATGGAGCATGATGGAGGATAATGTGAGTAAAATAATGTATATATGTATTTGTGACTGAGTCATTTTGCTGTACAGTAGAAAATTGACAGAACACTGTAATCAAAGTATAATGGAAAAAATAAAAATTAAAAAAATAAAATAAAAACATATGGTGGATAAAAAAATATAAACTCCTCTTGCAGCTCAATACCAAAAAAAAAAAAAAAAAAACCAAACAAACAACAGATCTAAACAGACAGAAGATGGCTAAAACACATATGAGAAGATGTTCATCACTAATTATTAGAGAAATGTGAATCAAAACCACTATGAGGAGTTCCAGTCGTGGCGCAGTGGTTAACGAATCCGACTAGGAACCATGAGGTTTCGGGTTTGATCCCTGCCCTTGCTCAGTGGGTTAAGGATCCGGCGTTGCTGTGAGTTGTGGTGTAGGTCACAGACGCGGCTTGCATCCCACGTTGCTGTGGCTCTGGTGTAGGCCGGCGGCTACAGATCTGATTAGACCCCTAGCCTGGGAACCTCCATATGCCATGGGAGCAGCCCTAGAAAAGGCAAAAAAACAAAAACAAACAAACAAACAAACCCACTATGAGGTACCACCTTACACAAGACAGAATGGCCATCATCAAAAAGTCTACAAACAATAAGTGCTGGAGAAGGTGTGGAGAAAAGGGAGCCCTATTACACTGTTTGTGGGAATGTAAATTGGAGAAACCACTATGGAAAACAGTCTGGAGATTCCTCAAAAAACTAAAAATAGAATTACCATTTGATCCAACAATCCCACTCCTGGGCATCTATCCAGAGAAAAACCATGACTGGAAAAGATACATGTACTCCAATGTTCACTGCAGCACTATATACAATAGCCAAGACATGGAAGCACCCTAAATGTTCATTGACAGAGCAGTGGATAAAGAAAATGTGGTACATATACACAATAGAATATTACTCAGCCATAAAAAGGAAATAATAGCATTTGAAGCAATATGGATAGACTTGGAAATTATCGTCCTAAGCGAAGTTAGTCAGACAGTGAGACTAACTTCATGTCATGTGCTATCACTTACATATGGACTCTAAAAAAATGGATGCAATGAACTTCTTTGCCGAACAGATACTGACTCACAAGACTTTGAAAACTTATGGTTTCTGAAGGAGACGGGTTGGAGGGGTGGGGTGTCTGAGCTAGGGATTTGGGATGGAAATGCTATAAAATTGGGTTGTGATGATCATTGTACAACTATAAATGTAAAAATAGAGTTAAAATATAAAAAATAAAAAAGGTGGGAAGAAAAATTATCTAAAGATTTCTGAGAAAAATTTTTTAAAGGAAGCAGAATAGGCTGAACTGCCATCTAACAAAACATCCTCTAAATAGGCAACATAAGGAAGCTGCAGTATTAGTTCAAAAAAGATTGACTGACACTAGAACAAAATATAGGAAAACAAACACTAGCAGACATGAAAAGATAGCATTTCTAGTCAGTAGGAATAGAACAAGTGGCCATTAGTGTACAAATACTATGCTCTAACTCACAAAACTCAAAAGCAATTCCAGATAGATTCAATAGCTATTGTTTTTCTTTTCCTTTTTGTGTAGTCACACCTGCAGTGTATGGAAGTTCCTGGGCTAGAGGTCAAATCAGAGCCACATCTGTGACCTACTGCAGCGATGCCAGATCCTTAAACGCACTGAGTGAGGCCAAGGATTGAACCTGCATCCTCATGGACACTATGTTGGGTTCTTAACCTGCTGAGCCACAGAGGGAACTTCTCAATAGCTAATGTTTTAAAAGTTTATATTGAGGAGTTCCCGTGGTGGCTCAGGGGTGAATGAATCCGACTGGGAACCATGAGGTTGTGGGTTTGACCCCTGGCCTTGCTCAGTGGGTTAAGGATCCGGCACTGCTGTGAGCTGTGCTGTGGGTTGCAGACGCAGCTCGGATCTCGAGTTGCTGTGGCTCTGGCATAGGCCAGCGGCTACAGCTCCAATTAGACCCCTGGCCTGGGAACCTCCATATCCTGTGGGAGCGGCCCTAGAAAAAGTAAAAAGACAGAAAAAAAAATACATGTATGTGTAACTGGGTCACCATGCTGTACTGCAGAAAAAAAAATTGTATTGGGGAATGAAAAAAAATTCCTTCATAAAATTGGATCAAGGGTATGAAAAAGTAATGTCTAAAAAAGAAAGTAAAAATGCTCAACTTTGGGAGTTCCCTGGTGGTCTAGTGGTTAAGACTCAGCACTTTCACCATTGCAGCCCAGGTTCAATTCCCTGTTCTGGGAACTGAGATCCCACATCAAGTTGCTGCATGCCATGACCGTAAAAACACAAAACAAAGCAAAACCAGACCAAAACAATTCCTCAATTTCACTAGTAATTCATAACACATAAATTAATTCAGTAATAAGTTGATTTTTTTCTTTTTTTCCTTTTTAGGGCCACACTCGCAGTATATGGAAGTTCCCAGCCTTAGGGGTCGAATTATAGCTGCAGCTGCCAGCCTACACCACAGCCACGGCAATGCCAGATCTGAGCCCCCTCTCTGACCTACACTGCAGCTCACAGAGACACTGGATCCTTAACCCACTGAGGTAAGGACAGGGATCAAACCCTCATCCTCATAGATACTGGTCGGGTTCATTACCACTGAACCACAACAGGAACTCCAGTAATTAACCTATTTTTCTCCCAAAAGACGGGCAAAAATATTTGATTATAAATTGAGTCTTATTGGGGAATGCATACCATTGGTTATTAGTGTAAATGTAAAATGGTGCAAAATTTGAGAGGGATTTAAACAATTTCATTTTTAATATACTTCATACTGTTTAACCTAGAATATTTACCGTTAGGAATTTAAAATGTTCATCGATAAGAAGACTTTTGTACATCTATACCTTGGAATATTAT
Organism: Phacochoerus africanus; assembly: GCF_016906955.1. NCBI lineage: Eukaryota > Metazoa > Chordata > Mammalia > Artiodactyla > Suidae > Phacochoerus > Phacochoerus africanus. Next base: position 219,518,265 of record NC_062544.1, read on the forward strand.
ATAGTCACACATATTTTTTAAATTGTGTAAAAATAAATAACATAAAATTTACTAATGGGAGTTCCCTTCATGGCTCAGTGGTTAACGAACATAACTAGGATCCATGAGGAAGCAGGTTAGATCCCTGGCCTCGCTCAGCGCATTGAGGATGCGGTGTTGCTGTGACATGTGGTGTAGGTCTCAGATGTGATTCCAATCTCTTGTTGCTGTGGCTGTGGCGTAGGACAGCCACTGTAGCTCTGATCCAACTCCTAGCCTGGGAACTTCCATATGCTGCAGGTTTGTCCCTAAAAAGCAAAAAAATAAAAATAAAAATAAAAATAAAAAAATTTACTCTTATGAGAAGTTCCCATTGGGCTTGGGGGTTAAGAACCCAACATAGTCTCTGTGAGGATGTGGGTTGGATTCTTGGCCTTGCTCAGTGGGTTAAGGATCTGGTTTTGCTATAAGCTGCAGCATAAGTCATGCATGCGGCTAGGATCTAGTATTGTGGTGGTGGCAAAGGCCTCAGTTACAGCTCTGATTAGACCCCTAGCCCAGAAATTTCCATATGCCGCAGAGGCAGCCATAAAAAAAAAAAAATACCATTGTGGAGTTCCCTTGTGGCATAGGAGGTAGGTAGAGTATCCTGTATTATCACTGCAGTGGCCCTGGTAGCTGGTGTGGCATGGGTTTGATCCCTGGCCCAGAAACTTCCACTTGCCTTGGGTGCCACCAAACAAACAAATAAAATATAAAAAAATTAATGTTGTACTTAGTTTTTAATGTACAGTTCAGTAGCGTTAAGTACATTCCATTTTGGTGCAACCCATCTCCAGACTCTTTTCATCTTGCAAAACTAAAATTTTATGCACTTGTTTAATAACAACTCTCATTCCACCTCCCCACCAGCCCCCAGCAACCAGCATTCTATTTTCTGTGTCTATGAACTGGACAACTCTAAGTACCTTATATAAGAGAATTCATACATTTTTTTTTCTTTTTTAGGGCTGCACTGGCAGCATATGGAGGTTCCCAGGCTAGGGGTCCAATCAGAGCTGTAGCTGCTAGCTTACAGCACAGTCACAGCAACGCAGGATCCGAGCTGCATCTGCTACCTATATCATGGCAACACCAGATATTTAACCCACTGAGCAAGGCCAGGGATGGAACCCGCATCCTCATGGATACTGGTTAGGTTCATTAGCCACTGAGCCATTATGGGACACCCAGTATTTGTATTTTTGTGACTGGCTTATTTCATGTAGCATAATGTTACCAAGGTTCATTCATGCTGTAAAATATGTCAACATTTCCTTCTTTTTAAAGGCTAAATAGTATTCCTTTACATGTATATACCACTTTTTGTTCATTCATCTCCTCATGGAGACTTGGGTTGTTTCTACCTTTTGACTATTGTGAGTTATGTTGCTGTCTCTTCATCCAGATGTTGATTCTTATTCTTTAATATCCTTTGTAGTAAACTTGTAATCTAGTGAGTAAACAGATTTCCTGAGTTCTAAGAGGCACCAACAAATTAATCAAACTCAAGGAGCGAGTCATGGGAACCTCTTATTTAAACCAGTTAGTAGAAGCAGGTGACAACCTGGACTTGTGATTGGCATCTGAAGTGGACTGAGCCTTTAACCTATGGAATTTGATGCTTCTTCTGGGTACTTAGTGTCAGAATTGAGTTGAAACATAAGACACCCAGCTGGTGTTGGGAGAGTTGCTTTGGATGGGAAAAATCCCACATATTAGAACTGATGTCAGGATTGTATCCTGCCTTGCAAAAGAAGCTTTCTGTATCTCTCTCTCTATGCATCAATTTTTCTCTCCTAGAAAAACATTCTCACTTGCTCCTTACCTTATGTTCTCAGTTTATTGGTCATAATTTGGTCAAGTATGGGCATTTGACCCTGATATGAAATGTACAACTTCCCATTTTATGATAAGAAAGTTTTTTGAATAGATTTTTGAAAAGATAACAATAAATATTTGCTCTAAAACAAATTCAAAATGCAATTACAGGCAAAGAGGGCAACAGTGGAGGAGAGTTATACTCACTGTGACCAGCTGATATCTGTGAATCACCCTGGAAGTTCATGCTGGAATCATCTGTGTAGACAAAGGGATCTGGCCAGTGATTCTCTTGGGCCATTTTTCTCCTTGGGGGTGCTGACATCTGGCAAGGGAAGCCTCTATGAGAAAAGGGACACTGATGAAGTCATTCCTTTGCTGGAAAGCAATGTTTTCAAGAGGACTGGCATTGCTGTAACAACCTCAAGACAAATTGGGTTAACTCCAAGAATCTCTACCTGAGCTAGAAAATGACTCATTTTTTTTATCACAGAAAAACACTCCAGATGTATTCGTCAAAAATGAAACTTTGTAAGTATTAAAAGAAAATGTGTGTCAACATCTTTGTGACTCAGAGTTAAAGGGATATTTTCTTTAGTGAGATTGTTGAAACACAGTCTATGTTTGAAAAGATGGATACATTAGACAATTAGACTAGATCCGATGACCTTAGGTTTCTCATCAGAAACCAAAGACAGACAATGGAACAAAAATCAGTACGGAAAGAAGACTGCCCACATGGAATTTTCTACCTAGGAAAATACCTTTCATGAATGAAGGTGAAGTGATGACATTCTCAGATTAAGGGAAACTATGAAACCCATGGCTATTAGTTCTGTTCTATAGAAATGTTAATGAAAGTCTTCTATGGAGTTCCTGTTGTGGCACAGTGGTTAATGAATCTGACTAGGAACCATGAGGTTGCGGGTTTGATCCCTGGCCTTGCTCAGTGGGTTAAGGATCCGGTGTTGCCGTGAGCTGTGGTGTGGGTTGCAGACGTGGCTCAGATCCTGCGTTACTGTGGTTCTGGTGTAGGTCAGTGGCTACAGCTCCGATTAGACCCCTAGCCTGGGAACCTCCATATGCCACGGGAGTGGCTCAAGAAAAGGCAAAAAGATTAAAAAAAAGAAAGAAAGACAGAAAGAAATGTTAATGAAAGTACTTCTCGGGAGTTCCCATCATGGTGCAGAGGAAATGAATCTGACTAGGATCCATGGGGTTGCTGGTTCAATCCCTGGCCTCGCTCAGTTAAGGATCTGGCGTTGCTGTGAGCTGTGGTGTAGATCACAGATGTGGCTCGGATCCCATGTGCTGTGGCTGTGGTGTAGGCCGTCAGCTATAGCTCCAATTCGACCCCTAGCCTGGGAACCTCCGTAAGCCGCGAGTGTGGCCCTAAAAAGCAAAAAAGAAAAGTTGTTCAAGCTAGAGGGAAATGGTACAAGAGGAAAACTGGAATTTCTGGAATGAAGAAAGAGCCATAGAAATGGTAAGTATCTGTTTTTAATAATAACAACAACATTTGGAGAAGTTTTCCGTGAGTTAAATATCAAAGTGCTTCATGTACCTGATACATTTAATTCTCAACAAACACATGGGGAAAAGTACAGTTGTTAGCATCCTCTTATAAATGAAGGAAGTAAGATTTTAAAGTCTGGGCAGCTAGAGTAGCATTACTGGGAATGAGTTAGGTCTTACTAACTCCTGTATACAGAATCTCAACCTCTGCTCACTCCCCTGGCAAGGAAATTTGAGATCAACAGCTTAAACTGATATAATTAAACAAAGAAGCATAGGGTTCCTCTGAACTTGGGTGTTCCTCCCAATCCAGGCTATGAAGTGCACAAGACAGAATTGCCAGCAAGGGCACTGCCCTTACTCACCAAGTGTTTATTACCTGCCTTCTGCAGCCTGTGCTTATGTAGGTCTGGTGATTCTGCAGTGAACAAAACAAAAATTGCTACTATGATAGAATTTCTAATGTTAAATAGTCTAATGAGGATTTGCAAAGACCAGGTTAGCACAAACTGGGAAAGTTTGGGAGCCCTGCAGAGTAGACACCAACCTTTAGTAACAAGGAGTCTCATATTTACTCCCTGACTTACATGAGGCAGTCGTATCTTCTGATCTTCCTCTGCCCTCCATTTACAACCCTCTATCACCTCCCTCCAAATGGAGATGGAGCTGTATCCTTTAAGCTTGCTCCTTTAGTCTTTTAAATCCTTTTTGACCATGTAAACCCTGCAATCTGGGCTCCTATCCTTCTCTCCCTCCCCTCCCCCTGCTTACCTGTCACGAATTTCCTTGGAGTACCCACTCTCAAGCCTGCTTGCTCTGTCTCTCTGGAAATGCAGCTCCTTCAGTGTGCTCTCATGGTGAAAGACTGTGTATTTAAACCTAATTTTTAATACCATCAGACTCTTGTACCACCCAGACACACCCCTAATGTCCCACCCTTCATTCATTCCTTCAGTCATGTATTTATTCTATTAAAGTATGCTTAGAGACTAATTTAACTGTTGAGGGAAATAGAGTTATTCTTTTTATACTCAAACTCCCTTTAAGTTTGAGTATAAAAACCTTTGACCAACCCTTTAAGCTGGCGCCTTTGTCTTTTTGATACAACTGTCCCTTTACTTTTATTTATTTATTCTTCTTTTAGGTCTGCACCCATGGCATATGGAGGTTCCCAGGCTAGCGATCCAATGAGAGCTGTAACGGCCAGACTGTGCCACAGCCACAGCAATGCAGGATCCTTAACCCCCTGAGCGAGGGCAGGGATCGAACAGGCATCCTCAGGGATACTAGTTGGATTTGTTTCCACTGAACCACGACGGGAGCCCCCATCCCCTTTGCTTTTATATTTACACTGCTTAAAGTTATGGATCTGTCCTGGAGTTCCCCTGTGGCACAGTGGGTTAAAGATCTGGCATTGTCACTGCATTGGCCTGGGTTGCTGCTGTGGTGTGAGTTCGATCTCTGGCCCAGGGATTCCACAAATCACGGGCATAACCAAAAAACCCCCAAACAAACAAACAAACAAAAACAAAGTTATAGGTCCATCTCTTTAAAACAGCAGTACAATGGACTTCCTATTGTGGCTCAGAGAGTTACAAACCTGACTAGTATCCATGAGGATGCAGGTTCAATCCCTGGCCTCACTCAGTGGATTAAGGATCTGGCACTGCCTTGAGCTGAAGTGTAGGTCTCGGACTCGGCTTGGATCCTGTGTTGTTGTGGTTGTGCTGTAGACTGGCAGCTGCAGCTCTGATTCGTTTGACCCCTTGCCTGGGAACTCCCATATGCCTCAGGTGCAGCCCTAAAAAGCAAAAAACAAAACAAAACAAACAAACAAACAAACAAACCCACAGCAGTACAAAATACAGCCCCCCCCAACTGGAAAAATTTAACATGGATTAAATCCATTTATGTTTGATAGGATAATGCTTATAATGTATGTGGACTGATTTCTACTTTCTTATCTTTGTGTTTTGTGTTTTTTTGTTTGTTTTTTACTTTTCTTGCCTTCCTTCGGAATGGTTGTGCTATATCTCCTCCTCCTGTCCTACAAAGGTGTGTAAGTTATATGCAAGATTCAAAGTTACCATTAATTTTTTAACATACATACCTATTTAAAAAATTCAAACATTGAGAGTTCCCGTCATGGCTCAGTGGTTAACGAATCTGACTAGGAACCAAGAGGTTGCGGGTTCGGTCCCTGGCCTTGCTCAGTGGGTTAAGGATCCGGCGTTGCCGTGAGCTGTGGTGTAAGTTGCAGACGTGGCTTGGATCCCAAGTTACTGTGGCTCTGGCGTAGGCAGGCGGCTACAGTTCCTATTCGACCCCTAGCCTGGGAACCTCCGTATGCCGCGGGAACTAGAAAAGGCAAAAAGACAAAAAAAAAAGAAAAGAAAAATTCAGACATTAATCTGTATGTCTATACTTCTTCCAAACAATAAAATGCTCTTTGAATTTTTAACAGTGAATTCCCCTTCTTCAGTCTTTCCTATTATTTTTGTCTACTGTCTTAGGTCAAACTTGCTTTTACAGCCCTAAAAGTCATCACTATTCTTTATTGTCACAATTTTTTATTTAGATTTAACCATATGTTTATCAAGTTCTTTGGCCATCGTTGCTTTTTCCTCCTCATTTTTCCTGTTGGGCACAGCTTTATTCTTTCTGAAGTAGAATTATTAATAGTTCCTTTTGGAGTTCCCATCGTCGCTCAGTGGTTAACAAACCCGATTGGCATCCATGAGGACAAGTGTTTGATCCCTGGCCTTGCTCAATGTGGTAAGGATCCAGTGTTGCCTTGAGCTGTGGTGTAGGTCGCAGATGCGGCTTGGATCCTGCGTTGCTGTGGCTGGCGGTTACAGCTCCCACTGGACTCCTAGCCTGTGAACCTCCATATGCTGCAGGTGTGGCCCTAAAGAGATAAAAAGACAAAAATTAATTAATTAATTAATTAAAATTAGTAGTTCTTTTGGTGATAGTCTATCAACTGTAAATATTTAAAACTTTCTTTGCCTGAATTGCCACAGCTGTGTCATAGGCTCCAATCTGACCCCTAGCCTGGGAACTTCCATATGCCGCAGGTATAACCCTAAAAAAAAAAAAAAGAAAAAGAAAAAAAAATCAATAAACCAAAAAAACCCTCTCTTTGTCTGAAGATATATTGATTACATTGTCAAACCTGCATAATAAGCCAGGTGAGTATGGAACTCATTTATTAGAGAAGTCTGCTGACAGTCAAACTTTTATTCCTTTATTAGTAATCTTTCTCTACTCTTTAGTTGCTTTTAAAATATTTGTGCTTTATCCATAGTCCATATTTTTACCTTAGAATTTCTAGGTAAAGAAAAGAAAGAAAGAAAAAAGAAAAGAAAAGATAATAAAAAAAAAGAATTTTTAGGTAAGATTTGTATTTATCCTGTCCATGTCTCACTATATATATTCAATCTAAACAATCTTGAATTTCTTCAATTATGGACATTTGTGAGTGATTATTTCTTTGAATATTGTCTTTACTCCATTATCTCTGCTAGCTTCCCCTGGAATTTCCATTAGTTTTATATTAGACCTTCTCAATCTATTTTTAATATTTTTAACTGCTGTCATCTACTTAACTTTCTTAGTTGCAGTTTGTTTAGCCATAATGCTATAAATTTTATCATTCTGACTGATGCTTTTTGTTGACCTTTAATTTTGTTTTCTCTGTGGTTCTTTGTGCCCACACACCCCTGCCATCTTCTTCATCAGACTTACTGAAGGCTAACTCATTCATCCATCTGTTTGTTCTTTCATTCAATTATCTCTTATCCCCTCCCAGATTTATTAATTTATAATTGAGGTGTAACTGACATATAATATATTAGTTTCAGGTATATAACATAATGATTCAGTATTTACACATTGTAAAATGATCACCACAATCTAGTTAACATCCGTCACCATGCATAGTTACATTTTTTTTCTTGTGATGAGAACTTTGAAGATTTACTCCTTTAGCAAGTTTCAAATATTAATACAGTATTATTAACTATAGTCATATGCTGTATATTATTCATCACTTATTTACTGAATGCCTATTGGGTAAAAAACACCATTCTGGTATTGGGTGGGGGGAATCAATTATTACTTTAGTATACTTGACTTCTGCTTCAAACTGTAGTAGCAACCATCTGGCTTGTTCAACTATGCTTCTCTAGACTTGGGAGGGGACTCTGACCTTGGCCCTTCCCACTCCTCCCATTAGCTAGCCCAGAGGGCATAGGTCTTAGACTAAGCCATAGATCTCACTATGTGATAAAAGAAACTGTGTCTAAAGTAAAGCAAGATTATAAAGCAGTGGACAATAGGAAAGAAAAAATTTAGGCATTCAAGAGCCAACCAGCAGTTCCCGTCGTGGCTCAGTGGTTTACGAACCCGACTAGGATCCATGAGGATGCAGGTTCGATCCCTGGCCTTGCCCAGTGGGTTAAGGATCCAGCGTTGCCATGAGCTGTGGTGTAGCTCTGACTGACCCCTTGCCTGGGAATCTCCATATACTGCAGATGCAGCCCTAAAATAGCAAAAAAAAAAAAAAGAGTCAATGCAGAAACTGAGACAATTACTGACAGGTGTTCCAGAGAGAAAGCACACGGTACAGAGTAATCTCACAATTTATCCCAACATCTCTTTCAAAATCTCTCTTATTCCTAGTCCTCAGAGCTCCTTCAACGGGCTGCTACCTCTCGGTAGAGTCTTGCCTCTTCTCCCAGCATGGCCCCCAAACACCAGTCTGCACTTCCGCCTCAAGCAAAGAAACCCAGGAAACTGAAACTGACTCCTGCACCCAAGCCAGAGGAAACTTTCAACTTGCCGAAGGAAGAAAAAGAATAGCAAGAAGCAATTGAACATATTGATGAAGCACAAAATGAAATAGACAGACTTAATGAACAAGCCAGTGAGGAGATTTTGAAAGTAGAACAGAAATATAATAAACTCCGCCAATCATTTTTTCAGAAGAGGTCGGAACTGATCGCCAAAATCCCAGACTTTTGGGTAACAACATTTGTTAACCATCCACAAGTGTCTGCACTGCTTGGGGAGGAGGATGAAGAGGCGCTGCATTATTTGACAAGAGTTGAAGTGACAGAATTTGAAGATATTAAATCAGGTTACAGAATGGATTTTTATTTTGATGAAAACCCTTCCTTCGAAAATAAAGTTCTCTCCAAAGAATTTCATCTGAATGAGAGTGGTGATTCATCTTCAGAGACCACTGAAATCAAATGGAAATCCGGAAAGGCTTTGACAAAACATTCAAGTCAAACGCAGAATAAAGCCAGCAGGAAAAGACAGCATGAGGAACCAGAGAGCTTCTTCACCTGGTTTGCTGATCATTCTGATGCAGATGCAGATGATTTAGGAGAGGTCATCAGAGATGATATTTGGCCAAATCCATTACAGTACTACTTGGTTCCTGACATGGATGATGAAGAAGGGGAAGGAGAAGAAGAAGATGATGATGATGAAGAGGAAGAAGGATTGGAAGATATTGATGAAGGGGATGAGGATGAAAGTGAAGAAGATGAGAATGAAGGTGAAAAAGATGAAGATGATGATGAGGGGGAGGAAGGAGAAGATTACTAATGGAACACTGATGGATTCCAACCTTTTTAAAAGTTTTTTCCAGTCCCTGGGAGCAAGTTGCAGTTGTCTTTTTTTCCCCCCTTTTGTGCTTGGTTGCCCTGTTTTTGAGGTCTCTTTTCTCCTTTCACCATGGTTCTCAATTTATTTTGGAGGGAAATACCTTGGGTAGAATTCAGTGGAAAAAGAATCTCTACCCCTTTCTGTTCCAAATTCATTTTTATCCCTTCCTGTCTCAACAAAAACTTTATGGAATCAACACCACCATGCTCTGTGGGAAAAAAGAAAAACTTTCTGCTCCCTTAGCTCTGCTGGAAGCTGGAGGGTGCTAGGCCCCTGTGTAGTAGTGCATAGAATTCTAGCTTTTTCCCTCCTTTCTCTGTATATTGGGCTCAGAGATTACACTGTGTCTCTGTGTGAATATGGACAGTTAGCATTTACCAACATGTATCTGTCTACTTTTTCTTGTTTAAAAAAAGAAAAAAAACTTTAAAAAATGGGGTTATAGAAGGTCAGCAGCAAAGGGTAGGTTTGAGATGTTTGGGTGGGTTGAGTGGGCATTTTGACAACGTGGCTATTCCTTTGGTTTTTTTTTTTTTTTTTTTTACTTAGAAACATCTTTAGTATTACATCTCCTTTGGTATGTTTAATTGTGATGTTTAACAGACATCCTTGCGGTTTAAGATGACACTTTAAAAATAAAATTCTCTCCTAATGATGACTTGAGCCCTGCCACTCGATGGGAGAATCAGCAGAACCTGTAGGATCTTATTTGCAATTGACATTTTCTATTGTAATTTTGTTCTTGTTTATTTTATTTATTTATTTATTTATTTATTTTGTCTTTTTGCCATTTCTTGGGCCGCTCTTGTGGCATATGGAGGTTCCCAGGCTAGGGGTCGAATCGGAGCTGTAGCCACCGGCCTACACCAGAGCCACAGCAACGCAGGATCCAAGCCAAGTTTTCAATCTACACCACAGCTCATGGCAATGCTGGATCCTTAACCCACAGAGCAAGCCCAGGGATCGAACCTGCAACCTCATGGTTCCTAGTCGGATTCGTTAAACACTGAGCCACGACGGGAACTCCTGTTCTTGTTTATCTTTATATTTTTCTTTTTGTTTCAGTGGAAAGGAAAGATGATGCTCAGTTTTAAACGTTAGAAAGTGTACAAGTTGCTTTGTTACAATAAAACTAAATGTGTACACACACACACAAAACCAAAACAAAATCTTTCTTATTCCCTCAGTATCTCATTCTTTTTTTCAATATCTCTCAGTTATCCATGTCTACCAATTTTTCTTTCTCTTTCTCTTCTCTCTTTCTTTCCTTCTCTTTCTTTCTTTCTTTCTCTTCTTCTTTCTTTCTTTCTTTCTTTCTTTCTTTCTTCTCTTCTCTTCCTTCCTTCCTTCCTTCCTTCCTTCCTTCCTTCCTTCCTTCCTTCCTTTCAAGGCCCACACCAGTGGCATATGGAAGTTCCCAGGCTAGTGGTTGAACTTGCAGCTGCAGCTGCCAGCTTATGCTGCAGCCACAGCAACTCAGGATCTGAGCTGCATCTCTGACCTATACCACAGCTCACAGCAAAGCCAGATCCCCGAACCACTGAGCGAGGCCAGGGATTGAATCCGAAATCTCATGGATACTAGTCAGATTCCTTTCCACTGCACCACACTGGGAACTCCCATGTCTACCAATTTATCTTTTCCTCTCCTTCTCTTGTGCTCCTTACCTTACATATACTCAGTACCTGAAAATTCAGCTCAGTTACAATTTGGTTAACATTTATTTTCTATACATTCTTTAGCATGCTCTGTGTTGTGTGGAGTATGCTGAGTGCTAGGGACACAATGACAAACAAAAATTAAAATGTTTCTGCCCAGGAAGTTCCCGCCACCCCGCCCCACCGTGTGGCACATCAGGTTAAGGATCCAGCATTGCTGCAGCTGTGGTGCAGTTTGATTCACTGGCCTAGGAACTTCCACATCTGCACCCCAAACAAACGAACAAACAAAAAACCCCAATGATTTTTTTGGGGGGAGGGGGGTTCCCCCCAAAGGTTTTTCTTGTTGTTGTTGTTGTTTTGTATTTTCTAGGGCCGCACCAGCAGCATATGGAGGTCCCCAGGCTAGGTGTCTAATTGGAGCTGTAGCTTCCAGCCACAGCCACAGCAACTCCAAAATTTTAAATATTTTAAAATATTTGTATGACATTTTAAAATGTCAAACTTTTAGCCCATTTTTTATACTTAAAAGAATTTATAAAAATATGTGAATGGTGTTATAAAGGATAAACTATCGGTGATATTCATTATATTTTATTGTCAAAATTTGAGTAAGTCTAAATTTCTATCAATAGAATAGACAAATTGTGATAATTTATTTTATGAATTACTCTGTAGCAGTAAAAATGAATTTAGGAGACCCATTTTAAAATACAATAAATTTGGAAGTTCCCATTGTGGCGCAGTGGAAACGAATCTAACTAGGAACCATGAGAGTGAGGGTTTGATCCCTGGCCTCTCTTAATAGGTTAAGGACCCAGCGTTGCCATGAGCTGTAGTGTAGGTTGCAGACATGGCTCAGATCTGGCATTTAAAAAGTATACATGTAAGTGTAACTGGGTCACCATGCTGTACAGTAGAAAAAAATATATATATGAATAAATGATCAAAAAAAAAAAAAAAGAATCTCATTTGTTGAGTCCTACCTTCGTCTCTCAGCCATTTTCCAGCCTGCCTGGTTCTGCTGTGGGTTTTATCTCAACAGAACGCAGAGCCCAGGTCCATCCCAGCTCTCCCTCAGGTAACTCTTTCGTTTTCTCCACCCACTTTCTTGGCTGGGTGGAAAATGCAGATTCCCTCTCTGTAGATAGAGGCCAATCTAGGAAGAGGCAAGGCAGTAGGGTTGCTCTGTAGCCTTGAAAGGAAAAGCATGTGCTGGGTGATGACGCCATCCATCATGATAGCAAGGATTCCTAGCCTCAGAAGTGAGCAAGGAGGATGTTGCTGGCAGGAGAATGGCGTGAGCTGAAAGGGAGAATTGTCTGGAAGGCGCAATGTTGGTTGTTCTCTACTTTCATCCTGGAGAAAGATCCTGTGCCAGTTATGTGGCCCAGGCTGTGGTTGTTGAGGACATTATGCCTTGATTCCAGTTAATCTGTTTATTCATTCTAGGTGGCTGGTGCCCCAGGGACATAACCTATCTCTGAACAGGTCTTGTTTTTCAGAGTCTGATTGGCCCATTCTTCCTCTTTTTTTTGTTTGTTTTTGTTTTTGTTTTTGTCTTTTTGTCTTTTCTAGGGCCACTCCTGCGGCATATGGAGGTTCCCAGGCTAGGGGTCAAATCAGAGCTATAGCCACTGGCCTATGCCAGAGCCACAGTGATGCAGGATCTGAACCGCGTCTGCGACCTACACCACAGCTCACAGCAACGCTGGATCCTTAACCCACTCAGCAAGGCCAGGGATGGAACCTGCAACCTCATGATTCCTGCTCGGATTTGTTAACCACTGGGCCACGACGGGAACTCCCATCCTTCCTCCTTAACTCCAGCGTGGAGGCTTTCTCTCTTTTTGGTCTGACTCCTCCCTACCTCTTGGAGGGTCCTCATTCAAACATGAGAAATAAGAGGAAAAGGAAAAAATGTAAAATACGAATTTCAAGTTCCCCCAGGAATCAAGATTATCCACAAAGTGACGGGGGAGGGCAGTGAAAGAAGAACAAGGTTGGAGTTCCCATTGTGGCTCAACAGTAATGAACCCCAATAGTATCCATGAATATTTGGGTTTGATCCCTGGCCTCATTCCGTGGGTTAAGGATCTGGCATTGCCGTGAACTGTGGCGTAGGTTGCAGATGAAGCTCAGATCCTGTGTTGCTATGGCTGTGGCAGAGGCCAGCAGCTGCAGATTCGACCTAACCTGAGAACTTCCATATGCTACAGGTGTGGCCCTATGGGGGGGGGGGGGGCGGTGAAAGAAGAAAAAGAAAAAGGAGAATGAGAAAATGTAAGAAAGGGTGAGAATGGATTCTGGAGCCAGACTGTGTGCCTCTAGGCTGCAATATAGCTGTGTGACCCTGGACAAGTCACAAAGTCTCTGGGTTCCTATGAGGTTAAAGCAATATCACTAAAACAATTAAATAGTTGTTTGTATTTGTTTATTGATTGGTTTCTCCATTCTCTCTTGAAGAATGAAATCCTCCTTCTTCCAGGTTTCCATGGTCGTCACTTCCCTCATCCCAGGAGGAAGAAAAAAAGGACAAATAAGTCTGAGGAGATCAGGGTCCAAATATTAAGCTCTAGGAGATTCAAAGTTCAAGAATCTTTCTCAAATGCTCGCAATCAGTGTCCTTGGTGTGAGGAGTTAATATTTCCATCTCAGAGAACATGGTATGCTCAATAAAGGCTTGATCAGAATAATTTCCAGATCAAATAACAAAACTGAAAATTTCCAGAAAAGGACAGTTGGTTTGCAATTGAGATACACGAGAGGAGACTGCGTTCCTTTCCTTTATTGTTGTGTTCTAGACCCTAACAAAATGCCTGACATAGTTGTCATTCATCCATTCTGCAAATATTTTGAGTGTGTACTGTGTGTCACACATTGTACTAAGTGCTGGAGATAAAACAGAGGAGAAGATAAAGTTCCTGCCCTCATAGACTTGCATTCTGGTGAAGAAGTCAATCTATGAACGTGTGAACAAATAAAGCTTTAGAGAGTTATAAGTGCTATGAAGGAAATAAAGGGGAGGAAGGGAAAATAGAGTGAGCTGAGCAGGTGGACAAAATGTAGAGAGGAAAGCCTCTGAGAAGGTCACTGCTGAAGTGGATTGGTTGGATAAGTGCATGGATTCTTGCAATCTTTTTCTTCCCTTTCATTTATGAATGAAATGGGTGGGCCTTCATCAGTCAAAATTTGGGGGATGACATGGAGTTCTATTGCTGCTCAGTGAGTTAAGTATCCAGTGTTGTCACTCCAGGGTACAATCCCTGGCCCGAAAACTTTTTTTTTTTTTTTTTTGGTCTTTTTGTCTTTCAGGGCTATACCCGCAGCATATGGAGGTTCCCAGGCTATGGGTCCAATCGGAACTGTAGTCTCCAGCCTACACCAGAGTCACAGAAACATGGGATCTGAGCCGCTTCTGCAACCTATACACCACAGCTCAAGGCAACGCTGGATCCTTAACCCAGTGAGCGAGGCCAGGGATTGAACCCACATCCTCATGATGGTAGTTGGGTTCATTAACCGATGAGCCATGAAGGGAACTCCCCAAAAACTTCTATATGCCACAGATGCAGCAAAAAAAAAAGAGAGAAAGAAAAAGAAAGAAAGAAAGAAAGAAAGAAGAGAGAAAGAGAGAAAGAAAGAAGAAGGAAAGAAAGAAAGAAAGAAGAAAGAAGAAAGAAAGAAAGAAAGAAGAAGAAAGAAAGGAAAAGAAAGAAGGAAAGAAAGAAAGGAAGAAAGAAAGGAAGAAAGAAAGAAAAAGAAAATCCTAAACCAATGTTTAAAGGATGATCTTACATACCTGACTGACTCAAAAAATTTCAGTTTCAGACAGTTTCCTGAAAATCTTTCTTACAGGATGCAAGATAGTCATGGGACGAGGAAATTCCAAGATCTTACTGTGTCACCCCAGCTGCTGGAAATATGATTTCTCCCGAGAGGGACAGAGGGAGGGAATAAGTAAGAGACAAGGATAATAGAGTGGGGAAGTCTAGCATACGTCTAATTGGAGATCTGGAGGAGAGAGACAGAATATAGTTAAGCAGTATAATATCTAAGAATTTTCCAGAATGGATTAATCCAATACTTAGATTCTGGGAGCCTGTTAAAAAAAGAAGTTAAAAAAATTCTCATCTAGACATGAATACCTAAAGTGTTCACTGGCTATTACTTAGTCACAGGCCATACTTGACCAGAAGGAAGGAAAAGAAATATAGTCTTATGGTAGATTAAAGATGGTTACACATTTTTTTTTTTTTTTGCTACTTTTCCCTTTGAGAGGAGGGGGCATTGAGATGAAGGAGGTTTCCAGCTTGTACTTATGGACCCCCAATTTTTCTTGGCAGGGTCCAGTTTGTCCTCGTGCTTCCCTGTTTCACATCCAGGCTTTCTCCCCAAATGCTGGTCCCTGCTGATGTGCAGCAACTTCAGACCTGCCAGCAGAAGCAGAGGTAAAAGCAGTCTTCTTATCCCACAATTTTATAAGGTCTGATATCTGCAATAAGTCTCTTTTTCTATATCATTCATACAGTTCAGACTTCCAGACCAAACCCTCATTGATAGTCTGTATTTTGGAACCCCATGGGCCCATGTGTAAAGTTTTGAAATTTTGTTATTATGCAAGAAGATGTGAATAGCTGCTACTAGGGTCAACAATTGGTTGTTTTTACCCCATGAAATTTCCAGGGATGAAAATTATAAAGAGTTTTTTATAGTCCCCATTCATTTCACTTCATTCATTTATGTTACTTTTTTGGTCTTTGAGGGCACAGAAATGTTTAAATGTAAAGAAATTAATGTAAAATGTCAACAGCTAGGGAAACAGTGTAAAACTGAAATGCTATTGTCAGTTAAATTATGTCAAAGTGCTTCCAGCTTTTTTTTTGGTCATCCCTGATCTTTCTTTCCCTAGCATGCTACATTGACTCCATAAGAAATCTACTTTTTTTGGGGGGGGGAGCATGCAGTGTTTAGAAATTCCCAGGCCACAGACTGAATCTGTGCCACAGCAGTGACCTGAGCCACAGTGGTGACAATCCTAGATCCTTAACCTGCTAGGCCACCAGGGAACTCCTCATTAGGTTTCAAACCCTGTGCCAGTGTCTCTAGGTTCAGGCTCCTGTGGAACCCCCACTAATATTAAAGATAGGTATATTACCCTCACTTTGCTGTTGAGATCATTGAATCTCATAGAACTGAAGTAAGTTGGGACTCGGTCTTTTTTTTTCCTCTTATTGAGCTGTACCCTTGGCATATGGATGTTCCCAGGCTAGGGGTCAAATCGGAGCTACAGCCAGCCTACAGACAGCCACAGCAACACATGATCCAAACCACATCTGTGACCCCAAACCCACTGAGCCAGGACAGGGATCAAACCTGAATCCTCATGGTTACTACTCAGATTCATTTCTGCTGTGTCACAATGGGAACTCCTGGGACTAGCTCTCTTTACATTGACATTACAGAAACAAATTTAGAAAAATAAAAGGAATAAGATGGTAATCAGAGATGGTCAAAGAGAAAAAGGTAGTAGTGAGGAAGGATGGGAGATAAATGCTTAAACAGCATTAACTAGAGTTCCCATTGTGGCGCAGTGGTTAACGAATCTGACTAGGAACCATGAGGTTACATGTTCGATTCCTGGCCTTGCTCAGTGGTTTTAGGATCTGGCGCTGCAGTGAGCTGTGGTGTAGTTTGCAGACGCGGCTCAGATCCCGAGTTGCTATAGCTGTGGTGTAGGCTCTGATTTGACCCCTGGCCTGAGAACTTCCATATGCCGAGGGAGCGGCCCTAGAAAAGGCAAAAAGACAAAAAAAAAAAAAGCAAGAACAAAAAAACCCAGCATTAACTACAATATAAAAGACTGACAAATCAGGCAACATAAATATACAGTGAGTGTGGTCTCAGCTGCAGACTAGCTGTGGTCTCATCTCAGGGGGAGCTCTAGCGCACAAATTTGCAACAGCAGCCAAGAGGTCTGGTTCTGCCTGGAAGGGTGGATGTTAGTGGCTAAGCGAAGACTCAGTTCGTGTTAGCCCCAGGGTAATTCCTCAGAGAAGGGGCAGCTCTGAGCTATCAGCCTACACTTAGAAAGGCTGCGGATTGGAGTTCCTGCTATGGCGCAATGAATCTGCAGCATCTCTGGAGTGCTGGGACACTCCACCACCTGGCACAGTGGGTTAAGAATCAGGCTTGCCACAGCTGTAGGTGGAGGTCGCTACTGTGGCTTGGATCTATCTGATCCCTGGCCCAGGAGCTCCATATGCTCAAGGGAGGCCAAAAAGGAAAAAAGAAAAAAGAGGACTTCCCTTGTGATGCCGCAGGTTAAGGATCCAATGTTGTCACTGCAGCGCTCAGGTTCCATCCCTGATTCGGGAAGTCCCACATGCCATGAGATGGTTAAAAAAAAATGTTGAAAAGCTGAGGATTGAGTAAACCACTCAATTAAAAGTACAAAGTACAGTATACACTATAAACATCTGAGAGAAAAAGATCAGTAGAGTGCAAAGTGAGTCTTCTGCCTCTGGGAAGATGAATCTATATATATATGCATATTATTTTATATATAATGGTTGGCACAATCACTTTAAAAAGCTATACAAAGAGATGTGGTCAAAAATTGTTGACAGATTACAATAGAATTCTGAAGAATGTTCTATTAACCCATAGGAAGGAAAGAAAAAGAAAACAGAAAAAAACCAATATAAACATAAAAATAACACACCTAAGCCCTAATATCAATAATCACTTTTAATATTCATGTCCTTACTATGAAAATTCAGGGACAGACATTTGGCTGAGTAGGTGCAGAGGTGCAGAGGAAACAGGACTCAACTGTATAATCTCTGCAATAAACTAAGTTCAATTGTAATTATATAAGTTGGTTGAAAATAAAAGGATAGAAAAGATAAAATGCAACCACTAATCAAAAGAAAGCTGGAGGGAGTATCTCTCTTTTGCTTTTTTTTTTTTTTTTTTTTTTTGGCTTTTTAGGGCCGCACCCACAGCACATGGAGGTTCCCAGGCTAGGGGTCAAATTGGAGCTATAGCTGCTGGCCTACACCACAGCCATAGCAACATCAGATCCAAGCTGAGTCTGTGACCTAAACCACAGCTCCTGGTAACACAGATCGTCAACCCACTGAACGAGGCCAGGGATTGAACCCACAACCTCATGGATTTTGTTACCACTGTGTCACAGCAGGAACTCCTGGAGGGAGTATCTTACTTAATATCAGATGAAGTACAGAGCAAAGCAAATGTATCATGAACAGAGAGGGACATCGTATAATAATGAAAGGACTGCTCTACTGAGAAGACACAGCAATTCTAATTGTGTATGCACCAAACAACAAATATCTGAAAGGAAAAATAGACAAAAATAGAATTATAATTGGAGACACCAACATTTCTCTCTCAATATTGATAGAACAGCCAGATGAAATGATTAACTCTTTCAAAGGATTGTAGTAAATGTTTTTGGAACGAATGCCTGACACGTACAGTAGTCATCAGCAGGATGCGCAAAGTCAACCATAATAGACACAATCTCTGACTTTATGGACCTTTGTCTGGGGGGAAGACAGATAGTTAAACTGTCATGTTCTAGTGTGGGTAAGTGGAGTAATGGAACGTCAGGGTCCTGTTGGAGTCAGAAAATGCTTCTTTTTGAGGAAGCATCATTTAAGCTTATTTCTGAAGCATTTAACGCTCTCTGGGTAAAAAATCTGATAAAAGTGCTTTAGGGTAGAGGGAATAGCATTCAGGTAAGATTTGAGAAAACTGGAGTTCCTGTCGTGGCTCAGTGGTTAATGAATATGACTAGGAACCATAAGGTTTCAGGTTTGATCCCTGGCCTTGCTCAGTGGATTAAGGATCCGGCATTGCTGTGAACTGTGGTGTAGGTCGAAGACTTGGCTTGGATCCCGCGTTGCTGTGGCTCTGGCATAGGCTGGTGGCTACAGCTCTAATTAGACCCCTAGCCTGGGAACCTCTATATGCTGCAGGTGCAGCCCTAGAAAAGATTAAAAAAAAAAAAAGATTTGAGAAAACTACGTCATCAAAAATAACAGTGAATATGAATATTACAACTCAGCTTTTTTTTCTTTTTTCTTTTTTTTTAGGCGGCATATGGAGATTCCCAGGCTAGGGGTCAAATATGAGCCACAGCTGCTGGCCTACACCACAGCCATAGCAATGCCAGATCTGATCCGTGTCTACAACCTACACCACAGCTCATGGCAATGCTGGATCCTTAGCCCACTGAGCGAGGCCAGGGATTGAACCTGCAACCTCATGGTTCCTAGTCAGATTGTTTCCGCTGTGCCAGGAAAGGAACTCCTACGAATTATCTTTTCTTCAAACAGCTATTCTTCCCATTGATTCTAGGATTTTTCATTTTAATATACTTCAGGGGAATATTAATGTTATCTGTCAATTATTGAGCACCTACTAGGGCCAAGCTGCATGCTAAGCACTTTATATACCACATGTTTTAATTCTCACCACAAGCTGTGAGGTAGACATTTTATCTTATTAAAATTTTCTTTTGGAGTTCCCTTTGTGGCTCAGCAGTTAACGAACCCAACTAGGATCCATGAGGATGTGGGTTCAATCCCTGGCCTTGCTCAGTGGGTTAAGGATTTGGCATTGCCATGAGCTGTGGTGTAGGTTGAAGACGCAGCTCTGATCTAGCGTTGCTGTGGCTGTGTTGTAGACTGGCAGCTGTAGCTCTAATTCTACCCCTAGCCTGGCAACTTCTATACGCTGTGAGTGTGCCCTTAAAGAGAAAAAAAAAAAAAAGAAAAAAAGAATAATTTTCTTTTTATAGCCACACCTACGGCATATGGACGTTCCTAGGCTAGAGGTCGAATCAGAGCTGCAGGCTGCAGTTGCTGGCCTAAGTCACAGCCACAGCAACACAGGATCTGAGCCACATTTTCAAACTACATGCTGCAGCTTGTAGCAACACTGCTTCCTTAACCAACTGAGCAAGGCCAGAGATTGAATTCATATCCTCACAAACACTGTCTGATTCTTAACCAGCTGAGCTGCAGCAGGAACTCTGAGAAGCTGTGAGGTAGACATTTTACTCAATTTAATTTAATTAAATTATTTATTTTGGGGCTTTTTTCTGTGCTTTATACTTTATTTTTTATTAGTTAATGGATTTTATTACATTTATAGGTGTACATCAATCATCACAACCAAATTTTACAGCATTTCCATCCCAAACCCTCAGTGCATCCCCCCCACCCCTCGACCTGTCTCATTTGGAAACCATAAGTTTTTCAAAGTCTATGAGTCAGTATCTGTTCTGCAAAGTTCATTGTGTTCTTCTTTTAGACACCACATGTAAGTGATAGCATTTGATGTTGGTGTCTCACTGTCTGACTGACTTCACTTAGCATGATAATTTGTAGGTCCATGTTGCTGCAAATGCCATTATTTCTTTCCTTTTGATGGCTGAGTAATATTCCATTGTGTATATATACCACTTCTTCTTTATCCACTCCTCTGTTGATGGGCATTTAGGTTGTTTCCATGTCTTGGCTATTGTATAGAGATGCTACAATGAACACTGGAGTACGTGTCTTTTCGAATCATGGTTTTCTCTGGATAGATGCCCAGGAGTGGGATTGCTGGATCAAATGGTAATTCTATTTTTAGTTTTCTGAGGAATCTCCATACTGTTTTCCACAGTGGTTGCACCAACTTACATTCCCACGAACAGTGTAATAGGGTTCCTTTTTCTCCACACCTTTTCCAGCACTTATTGTTTGTAGACCTTTTGATGATGACCATTCTGTCTGGTGTAAGGTGGTACCTCATGGTGAAACTGACAGCACTAATGGCCTGAACCTATCCAGAACACAGATTGGGACTTGAACCTACGTACCGGGACTCGAAACCGGCCTAAACTCAGGTTGGGACTTGAACCCAAGTGCTGAGACTTGAATCCAGCCTAAACCCAGATTGGGACTTAAACCCACAGTTTTAAATTAAAATCACTCACCCTATGTCTGGACTCACTGAGGTTCAAGTTCTTCATGTCTCTGCACAGAAGGAATTCAGTGAGAAACAAAATGATAGGCAAGAAATAGATTTATTAAGATAGGAAGCTTGTGAGAGATGCAAGGGGGCAGGCACGGAAGCTCTGCCCCAGGGGTCCTGTGGGATACGGTTGTATCATCCAAAGGGAGTGGGGGTTGGAAAAGCCCACCTCTTCCTTTCTGGGAGTAGTAGATCCTCCTTAGTATCCAGTAAGGTGTGTATTCAAATTTGCAGAAGGATAGTCCTCAAACTCTTGCCCTTGGTCTGAATCTGAATGCAGGCCTAATCCCATCCCCCACCCAACAACCTGAGGCAATTTTCAAGTCTCCATAGATGAAGCAAGCCTGTCTTGTGCTGATGGATTTATTAACTTATAGTGATCCCAATGTCCCCTAAGTTTCCCTCTTTAAATACAGTCTCTTTATTGGGACCTGTACAACTACCTGTGCCTAGTCTATCCCTATCAATAGTGGTTTTGATTTGCATTTCTCTAATAATGAGTGATGTTGAAAATGTTTGCATGTATGTCTTCTTTGGATAACTGTTTAGATCTTCTGCCCATTTTTGGATGGGGTTTTTGTTTTTTGGTATTGATCTGCAGGAGGTGTTTATAAATTTTGGAGATTAATCCCTTGTCAGTTGATTCATTTGCAAAAATTTTCTCCCATTCTGTGGGTTGTCTTTTTGTTTTGTTTAGGGTTTCCTTTGCTGTACAGAAACTTTTAAGTTTTTTGTTGTTGTTGTTGTTGTTGTCTTTTCTAGGGTGCACCTGTGGCATATGGAGGTTCCCAGGCTAGGGGTCAAATCAGAGCTGTAGCTGCCGGCCCACGCCAGAGCCACAGCAACGTCTTCGACCTATACCACAGCTCATGGCAACAAGGCCAGGGATTGAACCCGCAACCTCATCCTTCCTAGTCAGATTCATTAACCACTGAGCCATGATGGGAACTCCAGAAACTTTAAGTTTAATTAAGTCCCATTTGTTTATTTTTGTTTTTATTGTAAATTATCTAAGAGGTGGATCTGAGAAGATGTTGCTGTTGTTTATCTGGGAGAGTGTTTGGCCTATGTTTTCCTCTAAGAGTTTTATAGTATCCGGGTCTTAAATCTAGGTCTTTAATCCAGTTTGAGTTTATTTTTGATGGTGATCGAATTGTTCTAATTCCATTCTTTTACATGTGGCTGTCCAGTTTTCCCAGCACCATTTTGCTCAATTTAATTTCAGAAAAAAGAAAACTGGGGTTGATAAAAGTTAAATTATTTGGCTTGAAATCAAAATGCTGGAAAATGGTGGCTCTGAGGTTTAAACCTAGGTCTGCCATCTGCATAGTGTGCTTTGCTTTTAACCCCAGAGTATTTATGTTGCTCTAGCTTGGAGAACTGACCTTCAGGGCAGCTTAGCTGCCTGGGCTGTTAGGTTGGGCTGAACCATAACATTTTCATATTAATTAGGGAATATTTTACCTACTGTTATGGACTGAGTGTTTATGTACCCCCTTCCCTGACTCATACTTTGATATTATAAGCCCCAGTAAGATGATATAAGGAGGTGGGTAGGACCTTTGGAAGGGAATTAGGTCATGAGGGTGGAGCCCTTGCAAATGGGCTTAAAATGCTCTTATAAAAGGGACTCCCTCCCTGCACCACCCCCCCCCTCTCTCTGTCCCTCCCCCCTCCTGCCCCCTCCTTCTCCTCCCTCTCACTCTCCCTACTTCTCCCTTTCCCCCTCCTCTCCTCCTTCTCCTCCCTTCCTCCCTCTGCTCTTCTCCCTTCCTCTTCCCCTCCCTCTTCTTTTTTCCCCTCCCAGTCCCTCCCTCTCTGCTTCCCTCCTCTCTCTCCCTACCAAGTGAGCATGAAATCAGCAGTCTGCAATCTAAGTGAGGAGTCTCACCAGAACCTGACCATGTTGGCAGCCTCATTTCAAATTTCCAGGGTCCAGAATGGTGAGAAAATTTTTTGTTGTTTACAAGTCCCCAAGTCAAATGACTGAAACACTTAGCACATCAGCTATATGTCTTCTTGCTTTAGAAAGTGGTCCAGGATTTCCCATCATGGCTCAGAGGAAATGAATCTGACTAGTATCCATGAGGACGCAGGTTCAATCTCTGGCCTTGCTCAGTGGGTTAAGGATCTTACATTGCAGCAAGCTGTGGTGTAGGTCACAAACGTGGCTCGGATCCAGCGTTGCTGTGGCTGTGGTGCAGGCAGGTGGCTACAGCTCCCATTCGACCCCTAGCCTCGGAACCTCCATGTGCTGTGGGTATAGCCATTAAAAAGACAAAAAAAAAAAAAAAGAAACAAAGTGGTCCAATCCAAGTCATACCCTTTGGAGAGTTTCCAGCATGTTCTGAGTCTGGCAGATGATGAGATAGTCACGACTCTATTGAACCTAGAGAAATGCTCTTGAGTTACCCTTGGAGGTGAGGCAGTATAGGAGAGGAGACTGTATGTCCTTATCTTTCAGGATTGTCATCCAGGTAACCCAGGATTTTCATGCCATTAAAAGGGGCAGTGAAGACGTGATCTTTTAAAATGAGATGCAATCCTGAAATGTACTAATTTACCAATTCATACTCAAAAGATTGCCCAATAAATAAGTAAACCTTATTCTTGAGGACACCTTAGTGGCTATTGTATTAACCTGAGAACTACAGATAAGTTCTTACCATAAAAGAATTTGTTCTATGGATGATTGAGTGTATTAAAAATAAAATTTTACATTGTATTATGCTGGGTACACTATTAATTGTGATTAAGTGTAAACAGAAAAGGGAGGGGAGAAAAGGAAAGTGAAGATGGAGAGAGCGAATTAGGGAAGGAGGCAATGAGGAAGAAATGTGAAAAAAAGACCTCCGCCCTACACCAAGCAGCTGGCTTTAACTGAATCCCCTACTCATTTTCCCTGTTTGTTGCTACTGATTTGGGGAAGATTTTGTCTAAGTAGCTAAAGAGGTGCCTTTGAGAGCATCAAAGAGAAAAAACAAAATGGAGCATCTAGAGAAATCTTCAGAATCTATAAGTGCTGCTCTAAAAACTGTACACTCAAAGACCCAAATGGCAGCCCTGGAGTGCTTGCTTAAGTGTGGTCTGACCCTCACCTCCAAACCCAGGAGGAGTTTTTGGCCCCAGGATTCCTTTTGCTAACTTTTCCCTGGCAAAATACTCACCCGTCGCCCCATCTAACCAAAGGCTATTTCTATTGTAAAATCGATGTTATTAGGATTCCCAGGCTTGCTGCTTATCCCTTTCCTCATATACCTGCTTGGTATTTACTATACAAGTGGTAGCAGTATTACTGATATTACTGTGTGAGAAGCGGGAGAATAGCTTATATGCGAATTTGGAAATTACAGGTTTATGTTTTTACGTATTCAATTCATTTAGTCTATTTCAGGTATTCACTGTTCATGTTACCACTTCATTAGCTTTCTGGTGTTTTAACCTAGACTTTTGTAGTGATTTTGATTTTGTTTCCATCTCCATTCCATAAGTAAGCTATTTCTACCAGTTCTTTGTGTCACTGTGGAGAAATAAGTCTTTTTCAAAAGTTCATTGTTAATTTCAGCCTCTTATTAAAATTTTCTCAATCAAGCCACCTGATTTAAGTCTGTCTTTCTTGGATTATACCAGTGGTTTTCAATTCCAGCAGCATGTTAGTAACATTTAGGGAGGTTTTTTGTTTGTTTGTTTTGCTTTTGTTTGTTTTTTTTTTGCTGCCCTTGCATCATGTGGAAGTTCCCGGGCCAGGGATCAAATGCGCCACAGCAGTGGCAATGCCAGATCCTTAACTGCTAGGCTACTAGAGAACTCATGGGGAGTTTAAAGATACACTAGTGCTTAGAGTCTATCTTGACCAATTTTATCAGATTGTCTAGGAGTAGGAAAGCTCCCCAGGGGGTCCTTTATGTGCAGCCATTGGTTTTGTTCCAACTGAGAACCACTGAACTTTAAACACAAAATCCTCTTAACTGGCATCTTTATTTTGAGCACATTAGACCCAAGCACCCCCACCCCCATAGCCCATATTTATGATCTAATATATTTTCTGGCTGTTTCTTTTTTTTTGTAAATCAATTCCATTAACATGAGAAGCACATTTTTGTTTATTGCTTGTTTCTTCCAGTTTTACTGAAATATGATTGACCTGTAGCACTGTACACATTTAAGGTGAACAGCATAATGATTTGACTTACATACATCATGAAATGTTCACCACAGTAAGTTTAGTAAAATCCATCATCTCATATATGTACAAAATTAAATAAATGGAAAAAATTCTTTTCTTATGATAACTCAGGATTTACTCTTTTTTTTTTGTCTTTTTTTTTTGCCTTTTCTAGGGCCGCTCCCACAGCATATGGAGGTTCCGAGGCTAGGGGTTGAAGTGGAGCTGTAGCCACCGGCCTACACCACAGCCACAGTAATGCGGGATCCGAGCCATGTCTGCGACCTACACCACAGCCCACGGCCATGCGGGATCCCTAACCCACTGAGCAAAGTCAGGGACCGAACCTGCAACCTCATGGTTCCTAGTCGGATTCGTTAACCACTGCGCCAGGATGGGACCTCCAGGATTTATTCTTTTAAAAACTTTCATGTATAACACACAGCAGTGCTACTTACATTTATCATGTACATTACATCCCTGAGAAGTATAGATTTATTTATTTATTTATTTACTGCCTTTTTAGGGCTTTCAGGATAAATTCTTTTTTTTTTTTTTTTTTTTTTTTTCAGGGCCGCACCTTTGGCAAATGGAAGTTCCCAGGCTAGGGTCATGCAACTGCTGGCCTAAGCCACAGCCACAGCAATGCGGGCTCTAAGATGGATCTGCAACCTATATCACAGCTCGTGGCAACACTGGATTCTTAACATCCGAGCAAGGCCGGGGATCTAACCCACATCCTCATGGATACTAGTTGGATTTGTTTCCACTGAGCCATGATAGGAACTCCAGAGAAGTACAGAATTTATTCAGTCTGGGTAGATGCTTCTGTTTTAGTCAATTCACCAAATTTAGTTTGTGTAAATTTCACTTTTTTCATATAACCTCTGCAATGTCAATGGATAAATGACTCCATTATTTATTGCAAACTTGCTAAAATAATCAGGTGATATCTTTGAATATACATCAATTTTACTGATTTTCCTTTACTTGTGTGTTCAGCAATATTAGGCCAAATAAGAAAACACTTCTAAAATACACTTTTTAAAAAATATTCTGGATGTTATATAGAAAATACATCTTTTAAAATTCATGACTAAAATTTTACCATGATTTTAACTGGTAAAATCAGATAATTCCTTCTCAGGCAGAAATGTCAAATAATCAAAGGAGTGAGTGAAGGAGTAAGTTAAGCATTAGAATCAAAATTTCCTATAGTGATGTCTGCTGATCCTTGGTGGTATAGAGTGTGGATTTTAATGGACTGCGTGTTCTGCGG
Source organism: Phacochoerus africanus (assembly GCF_016906955.1). Taxonomy (NCBI): domain Eukaryota; kingdom Metazoa; phylum Chordata; class Mammalia; order Artiodactyla; family Suidae; genus Phacochoerus; species Phacochoerus africanus. The sequence continues at coordinate 219,544,450 of NC_062544.1, forward strand.
GATAGGAATTTGAGGTTCCTGGCAGAATGGGAAGTAAAAATTTAAAATTCCCTGTATAGAGCCAAACCTCCAAAAGGCAGCCCCCTCAGTAAGTAAAGCGGAGAAATATGTTCTGAAGATTGGGATGGCGAGTATGGACAAATCTGGCTTTGGGTCTCTAACATCACTCTACTACTTCTATATCTTAAAAAAAAAAATGCCAACCCAGAGATTATATTTAAAATGAGCCAGAATTGGTGTATCTCCCAGGTAACTGGCAGAAATATGTACAAACATTTTTTCAAGGTCTTTAATCCAGACCTTGAAGAATTACCACACATTAAATTCCAAGGAACCCAAGCTCATACACAATTAAAAGACAAGTGGGAAACACTTTAGGTATATTAGCATTAATTATTATTGTACCTATTAGTACAAACATACTTAACATTTTTGTGAAGTAAGTTTCCCCTTTCTATTTTCTACAAGTTTTTTTTTTTTTTTTAGAAATTTATGTTGAGGAATTCCCGTCATGGTGCAGTGGAAATGAATCCAACTAGGAACCATGAGGTTGCAGGTTTGATTCCTAGCATCGCTCAGTGGGTTAGGGATCTAGCGTTGCCATGAGCTGTGGCGAAGGTCACAGACAAGGCTCGGGTCTGGTGTTGCTGTGGCTCTGGTGTATTCCAGCAGCTGTAGCTCCGATGCAACCCCTAGCCTGGGAACCTCCATATGCTGCGGGTGCAGCCCTGAAAAGATAAAAGACAAAAAAAAAAAAAGAAAAAAGAAAGAAATTTATGTTGAATATTTGAAATAAATCATAAATTTTACAATATTCTCCAGGCCTTTTAGTAGAATGACACAAACAATTCCTTTCAATTTCCTCCTAATTACTTTTCTCATTTGATCATAGTTCACCTAGGAAAAAGAGAATAACTTTTTAGGGCTGCACCCATGGCATATGGAAGTTCCCAGGCTATGGATCGAATCAGAGCTACAGTTGCTGGCCTATACCACAGCCACAGCAATGCAGGATCCTTAACCCACTGAGCGAGGCCAGGGATTGAATCTGCATCCTTAGGGATACTAGTCAGATTCGCTTCCATTGAGCCACAGCAGGAACTCCCTAGAATAACTTTGTGACAGAGATTTCTTTGGTTTATTCTTTTCCCATCAAAAGCAATTTATATTAGGAGCAATAGTAGAGCATTTATATATCATTTTCTCTCACTCTCTCTCTCTCTCTCTCTCTTTTTTTTGCTTTTAGGGCCGCACCCGCAGCACATGGAGGTTACCAGACTAGGGGTCCAATCAGAGCTACAGCTATCGGGCTAAGCCACAGCCACAGCAACGTGGGATCTGAGCCGCATCTGCAACCTACACCACAGCTCACAGCAACACCGGATCCTTAACCCACTGGGTGAAGCCTCTATGACCTACACCACAGCTCACCAGATCCTTAACCCACTGAGCAAAGCCAGGGATTGAACCTGCAACCTCCTGGTTCTTAGATTCATTTCCTCTGCACCATCACGGGAACCCCCATATCACTTTCTCTTAATGGTACTTATGATATAGTAGGTGCTGTTCTAAGCATTTTTGCATATGTTGACTATCTTAGTGCTCATAATAAACAAGTAGTTTTTACTCTTACTATCTCAGACATGAGGAAAAGGAAGTTCAAGGGGTTAAGCAAGATCATAAAACTACTAAGTCTTCAAATGCAGATTGACTGCACTCTTGATCCCTGTGCTACATACATCTCAGAAAGCTCTTCCACAACTCAAATCTACTCTTTCCTTTTTTTCTTTTCTTTTTATGGCCCCACCCTCGGCATACAGAAGTTCCCGGGCTAGGTATCTAATGGGATAGATTCTGCATCCTGACAGACACTCTGTCAGGCTCTTAACCCCTGGAGCCACAATGGGAACTCCCACAACTAAAATCTTAAATTAGGATCCCTTTTATTTCTTTGATAGCTCTTTGTTATTTTTTTGCCTGAACATTAGTATGATTTTAAATTATCCATTAACTAAAAATAGTTTAATGTCTGTCTTCTATAGGTTCTTTCGCTTCAAAAGCAGGAGCCATTTCATGCCATTTCCCTGTGATATATCCAGTGCTTAGCACATAGTAGATACTCAATAAATGACTGCATCATAGGTAACTGAGAAAAATGTTTTCTTCATGGAGTAATGTCTCCATCTTGTGGAATTTTAGAATTTTTTTCGAAAAAATTTTAAAGGTATATTTTCACAAGAGAATCGATTCTTTTATTTCCCAGATTTGTATTGGAGTTTTTTTTGTTTTTGTTTTTGTTTTTTTAACTGGACTGATCCTTTTGAGATTTTTAGTGCTATAGAAAAGCCCTGCCTCTTCAAAGCAGGTCTTTCCCTTACTAGATATTGCTTGGTGAAACGAATAGTGCAACCAGGTAATAAACGGGAATCAGTTTAACTGGAGTTTGTATATGCTGAGTCTGTTTTTTTTCCCCCCGTTTTAATGTAGGTTCAACTTTGGTTCTCTTACAGTAACCAGTAACTGAGCAGAGAGGCTGGAGGTCTGTAACACCGTGGAGAGCCGCTCCTTCCTCAAGTTTCTATGGTGCTCAGGTTACTCTCGCCTCTGAGAACTCTATGGTTCCGGGGCGGGCTGGGAGGCCTGGGTTTGAAAACTGTGGCGGGCAGATGGCGGCCGCATCTGTCACCAGGCCGGGTTTCTCCCGAATAGGAGGGCGCTGGGACTGTGTCTCTCCCTAAACTGCCAAGAAGATTTCGCTATGAATCTAACGCGATGGAATGGGAAGCGGAGACGTTCAGCATCGAGTTCAGACTCCCTTTTGGGAAGCGGCGGTGACAGCTTTGACAGCCCCTTGATCCACTCGGGGCCCGTGCTGAGCCCCCCTGCAGGTCTGCGACGCAGCCTGAAGGACGGCGGCCGCCTGCCAGCCAGAGCTGCAGGTACTCCCCGCACTCCGCGGGCAGCCGGGGGAGGTGGACGGCGCAAGCGGGCCACTTGTAGGGAGGTGTCCTCGCCACGCGGAGCTCGCTTGTTTGCGTGGCCTGCTCGGCTTCTACTCCCCTTCTCAGTTTGTGACTTCGGCCTGGTGGGGCAGGTCACTTTCTATTGACAGCAAGCTTTCAGCCCATACTCAGCCCGTTACTACGCCTGGTAGTTAATAGTCAAGTGGTTTCTGGCTCTTTCGACCTTTGTTTCTGGAAACAACTTAGCAGTTGGCCAAATCTCATCACCTGCAGGGGATTCACTCCTAATGGTAACCCAGTACTCCTTACAGATCCTTATGTTGAGTGTGCTTTGTGTCGGCATGTAGTATAGTCTCTTTCCAACACAGAGAAATTCCAAAACACAGTGGAAGGCTAATTACTGAAGTCATATGTTGGAACTAAAGTTATTCAACTATTAATTCCTTTCTTTCTTTCTTTTTTCCCTAAAAGGGGAATGCAAACAAATGTTTCCTGATGATCAAATGGACAAGCTGCTATTGGCTAATTGGGGACTTCCTACAGTGGTTCTGGAGAAATATCACAGTTTTGGTGTAAAAAAGATGTTTGAATGGCAGGCTGAGTGCCTTTTGCTTGGACAAGTCCTGGAAGGAAAGAATTTAGTCTATTCAGGTATTCAAATTTGTGCAAATTTCTCTACTATTTTTAAGACATTGCGAATTTAAAGGATACTCATTTGAGATAAGGCAGATTACATAGTTGAGTTTCTTTATAACTGGAGAAAGTTGGGTTTGTTTTTTGTTTTTGTTTTTGTTTTTGTCTTTTTAGGGCTGCAGGTGCAGCATATGGAAGTTCCTAGGCTAGGGGTCGAATCAGAGCTGTGGCTGCCGGCCTACACCACAGCCATAGCAATGCAGAATCCATGCTGTGTCTGTGATCTACACCACAGCTCACGACAATGCTGGATCCTTAACCCACTGAGGGTGGCCGGGGATCGAACCCGTGTCCTCATGTATACTAGTCAGATTCGCTGAGCCATGACAGGAACTCCCTAGAGAAAGTTTTTAAATATATGAGAAGCAGAGTTTCATCATATGTGTACTTAAATTGTATAAATTCTAGTACATGGTTTTTGGGAGAAGTTGAAAACCCAACAATTTAAAGAGAGCTACCTGCCTCCCATTCCTCTTAATAGACATATAGCCCAGAGTGAGTGTGCAATGGGAGATGTAAATGTGCTCTCCCCCTCAGGTGATCTCAGTTGCTTTTCAGTGTGGAAACATTATACATTATATGTTTATAAATTGACCTGCATATACAGAATTGTACACACAAAATCCTGTGTAATGTACTTTATGGAAGATTCATATGGACTTTCAAGGGCAACTTTTGACTTATGTAATTTTTAACCATCTGTGTTTAGTTTACTGACTTTAGAATCCAGTTACTTGGTAAGATGCACTTCCTATTATCAGTTTTCTCTGAAAATGAGTCATCCAGAATTTTCATTACAGCTGCCAAAAATAATTAGAGAATTAACTATCAATAGATATAAGTTGAGGTTGTGTAACCTTGTCAGTTACTTGAGAGAGGGTGGAAGTGGGGGGAGAGAGAGAGCGCACGTGAGCTCGAGAGAGCGAGCACAAGTCCTGAGTGCTTTTGGCACATAGGAAATACTCAGTGCATGCTACCTAGTGGCAGTTAGTAATAGTGGTAGAATGGCCTGACCATTTCAGTTGCTTAAACAAAAATTTGGGTGTCATTCATAACTCTGGTCACCACCTCACATTAATTAATCACCAAGTCCAATCTCTGTTACCTCAGATATCTTGATTCTGACCACCAATCTGTTCTTAGGTCCATTACCTAGGTTACTATCATCTTTCTTCTGTTTTATGCCGTAGCTCTGTAACTAGTTTCTCTTTTCTTTCTCCTCTTGATTTACTCCTGCAGCCAAAATGATCTCCATAAAGTACAAATACGGGAGTTCCCACATGGCCCAGTGGGTATTCTTCGTAGTCACTGCAGTGGCCCAGGTCAGTTCCATATGCCCTGGGTGTGACCAAAAAAAAAAAAAAAAGGTGCAAATATGATTTTGTCACTCCTTTTGGAAAACTCACTAGTCACTCTGCATTACTTTCAGGATAAATTCTTTTTTTTTTTTAGGGCCACACCTGCGGCATATGGAAGTTCCCATGCTAGGGGTGGAATTGGAGCTGCAGCCGTCCGTCTTCGCCACAGCCACAGCGATGCCAGGCAGAGCTGTGTCTGTGACCTACACCACAGCTCATGGCAATGCTGGATGTTTAACCCACTGAGCAAGGCTGGGGATTGGACCTGCATCCTCATGGATACTAGTTGGTTTTGTTACCACTGAACCACAGTGGGAACTCCCAGGATAAATTCTAAACTCCTTTTATGGTGGGGTTATAAAACTCTTCTTCATGTGGCACTTTCATAACTCTTTTACAGCCCTCCACTTATAGTTTATATTTCAGACTTACTGAATAACTTATTATCTTCTGAATATACCAGGCTTTCCTCTAGGCCTTTGCACATTTGCTTGACTTTCCTTTTTCCCTTCTTCATAAGTTCCTTTTTCCCTCTTCATAAGTTCTGTTTCCTTTCCATAGCTTCCATACAGCTCTTTTCCCTCAACTTCTATAATAGTTCCTATCACAGTATATTAAAGCTGTTTATCCCCTTCCTCAAAGCAGGGCTTTTAAGTATTCAGTACTTAAAGGAAAGTATCTTTAGGTATAAGCTAGGTATTCAATATTATTCATTATTTATTACTGATGTAAAGATTTAAGTCTCTATTTTCAGCGTGAAAGTATTTAGAAGGCTGGCTTAAAATCAGGGGCATTTGGAGTTACCGTCGTGGCTCAGTGGAAACAAATCCCACTAGGAACCATGAGCTTGTGGGTTTGATCCCTGTCTTCACTCAGGGGGTTAAGGATCTGGCGTTGTGAGCTGTGGTGTAGGTCGCAGATGAGGCTAAGATCCTGATTGCTGTGGCTCTGGTGTAGGCCGGCAGCTGTAGCTCTGATTTGATTAGACGCCTAGCCTGAGAACCTCCATATGCCGAGGGTGAGGCCCTAGTTGGGGCCTTAATGCTAGGTTAGCATTAGGCTACATAGTTCCTGGATATGATTTAAAACATTTATTAATGCACTATATCAGATACTACTACTTTCTGTGAAAACCTTTTGGAATAACATGTTTCAGCTCCTACAAGTGCTGGAAAGACTCTTGTTGCTGAACTACTTATTTTGAAGCGTGTTTTGGAAATGCGGAAGAAAGCTCTATTTATTCTGCCCTTTGTCTCTGTGGCTAAAGAGAAGAAATACTATCTCCAGGTAATGTTCTGTACTAAGTTTGAAGTTGTGAAAGAAGCTATGTTAGTTGAAAGTTAAACTAAAAAAAATTATCATCGGAGTTCCTGTTGTGGCGTAGTGGAAGCAATTCCGACTAGAAACCATGAGGTTGTGGGTTCGATCCCTGGCCTCGCTCAGTGGGTTAAGGATCCGGCATTGCCATGAGCTGTGGTGTAGGTCGCAGACTTGGCTTGGGTCCTGTTTTGCTGTGGCTGAGGCGTAGGCCGGTAGCTGTATCTCTGATTCGACCCTTAGCCTGGGAACCTCTGTATACTGTGAGTGTAGCCCTAAAAAGCAAAAAAAAAAAAAAAAAAAAAAGAAAAGAAAAAATTAGCATCAAAGTCCTGCTGCATTTGACTTTTAAAAACTTTTCTTCCATTATTCAAAATACTAGTCTTTAGTGGGATAATGAGAATATGCTCCTCATGAAGTATAAATTTGTTTCTGAAAATAATACATTAGTGTTAAAGAGCTGGTTCCCTGCTTATTAGATTAAAAATATTAGTGCTTTATACAGTACGAAAAAAAATTGTATTGGGGAAATAATAATAAAAAAATTTAAAAAATTAGTGCTTAAGGTAGTTTTCCTTTAATTTTAATTTCTATGGAGAAGTCTTAGAACTCATCAGTTAAATATGCCTTTCTATTTGATTCTGTCTTTTTTTTTTCTTCTTCCTTTTTTTGGCTGTCCCATGACACATGGAGTTCCCAGGCCAGGGATCAGATCCGAGCTTCAGTTGCAAGCCAAGTCATAGCTGAGGCAATGCCAGATCCTTATCTCACCGTGCTGGGCTGTGGCTCAAACCTATTGTGCCACAGTGAGAATTCCTGCTTGATTCTGTCTAAACAGAAAATCTCTATACTGAATTTTGTCATTCTAAACTCTGTATTTTTAGTATATTATTCTAAAAAGAACCAGTGTGCCTTGGCCAGGATAACTAACAGTAATATGATAAGTGTTTTTGGATACTAATGTATATGTTCTTGGAAAGAACCAATTTAAAATTCATGAAATGCAAATATTTTCACCTGTATTATTACTTTTTACTCTATTCAGAGTCTATTTCAGGAAGTAGGAATAAAAGTAGATGGTTATATGGGCAGTACCACTCCAACAAGGCATTTCTCTTCTTTGGATATTGCTGTCTGCACAATTGAGAGAGCTAATGGTCTGATCAATCGACTCATAGAGGAAAAAAAGATGGATCTATTGGGTGAGCAAATACAGAATATGTATATACTTTCTCCTGCTGTTTTTTGATAGAATGGAGTGGAGCTGTTGTGATTTCTCTGTGTCTTAGGTTTTATTCTCTTGTCTGTTATCTACTTCTGAAGGTAAGAATTGGCATCTGTAAAGTTAGGAATTCTTTGTTAAAAAAAAAAAGTTTTGCATGCTCCTGATGTTATTGACTCTTCTTCTTTGTGTTTTTCCTTGTATGTTTTACAAAACATAGAGGATATCTTTGAGCCCTCAAGTCGTTTCTCATTGCTTCTTTCTGTCTAAAGTTTACCAAGAATAGAAGAAACACTCTCCCATTTCTGTAATTACTGTATATATGTATTCTTCATCATATTCTGGTACTATGGCATCTAGATTAGGCCTAGACCCAGAAGCTACCATTTAGCAGCAAAATAGTAGGGAGCTGCAGAAATTGGCACTGTATTTGAGCTTGGGACTTTTCTACTTAAACCTTTTTTTTTTTTTTTTTTAAATCACTTGGGAAAGCCCACTATGTAGACATAGCAACAGGAGGAAAATAGTTATAGAAGCTGCAAGCATATCAGTTAGCTCATCACTCATTGTGATCCTGGTGAACTTAAAATGCTAGAGTTAGGGTAGGGTGGGGTAGGGATCTGGAATGAAATCAAGGATTAATGAGACATGGGCTCTGCTCTGTAAGTTTTGGAGAGAGAGCTCATATTCATCACTTTGTATCAGAATTGTCAAATTTTGTTGTATCAGATTAAGTGTTATATCCAGTATTCCTAGCAGAGTGCCTGGCATGCTAGGTGGAATAAATATTTTTTTGGATGAATGAATGAATGTTGAAATAACTCATCATACAGTATAATTTGGAAATAGCTTACTGATGAGGAAAGAGTGCATCATGTGTTCTTAGGAAACAGTCTGAAATATCTTCTGGGGGGGGATTTGTTGGGCAGACACCAGTGTACGTGGAAACTATGATGTTATGAAAATGTTTAACTTAAGAAGTTATTGATTGATAACAAATGCTCAGTAACTCTCTATCTATCTATCTATCTATCTATCTATCTATCTATCTATCTATCTTCTTTAGGGCCACGCCTGAGGCATATGGAAGTTCCCAGGCTAGGTGTCTAATTGGAGCTGTAGCTACACCGCAGCCACAGCAACATCAGATCTGAGCCGCGTCTGCAACCTATACCACAGCTCATGGCAATGCTGGATCCTTAACTTACTGATCGGGATCAGGGATCAAACTTACATCCTCATGGATACTAGTCAGGATTGTTACTGCTGAGCCACAAAGGGAATGCCAATGCTCAGTAATTCTTGAGCATTATTCTAAGTGTATAAACTGCTTAGATTCTCCAAGTGGGGAGAAGGGAATTATAATCAAATTTATGTTTTATAGTAAGGTGAGTCACTAGTCTACCATGATCAAACAAAAACATCTCTTAAAATCTTTTATTTCTTCTTGACCTGACTCTGTTTTTCTAAGCAACTTGCTAACATCAGTATGGTTACCCTGGCTGTTTTTCCCATAGAAAAGTCAACCCACTGAATAGTTGTCATAGATGTCTTTGATTCTTATTGTCCATGTATTTCTACAAGGTTGCCAATTAAAAAGTGTCAGAGTAATGAGAGGCAGTTTTCTCTGAATTAGATCTGACTTAGCTAATCACTGATTTTTAGATCCAGAATACATTGTAGTAAGACCACTTATGATACCTGAAATATTTTAGAAAGGAATTGTCTATTATATGGAATCTGATTTTTGTCTTATGGTTAGAAATTCGCATCATCTACAATGTGTTGTAATGACAGCTACTTATTATATGAGATACTGAGTCTTTTAAAATTCTTCCTTGAATTATGAGTTTCATTAAAACCTAGTATCTGGAAAACCTCTTTAGGAATGGTGGTGGTGGATGAATTGCATATGCTGGGAGACTCTCACCGAGGGTATCTGCTGGAACTTTTGCTGACCAAGATTTGCTATATTACTCAGAAATCAGCATCTTGGTAAGTACCTGAAATTACTAAGTTCCTAAGATTCTGAACAGTGTTGAGAAGGTGTTTGGAAAAGTGCATAGTAAGTAGGAGTTAAGTAAATCAAAAGAGGATAGTACTTATTTAGAAAAAGCTCTTGTATGGCAGTTCATTTTTGTTTCGCAAGAAGTACTTAAGAATGACTGATTTTTAGATTATTTTGGAAACCTTAAAAACATTAAATTTTTGACTGCTAACCAATTTTATGACAGAATTTTTAAAGTTTAGTTTTTGTTTTTGTTAGCTATATACACATCTTATTTAAGTAGTTAAGACTAATTATGAAAAAAAGCATTTCTTTATTCTTTACTTACCAGAGGTAACTACTTTCAACTTTTATAGCTTTTAAAAAATTTTATTTACAGTGCTATCTTTAAATATAGCTACTTGAGTTTTTAGTTTTAAAGATTGCATATTGACATCTTCCTATGGAAGATGAAGATATAGCTTTTTTTAATATTCTTTACTCACCCTACCCAATCTCCTCCACCACCCACCCCTACTCTCTCTTTATCTTCACATTATTTTCCCATTTTCCAAATATATTTATATCTTAATTTTGTTTAGATAAATATTTAGTGTTACACTGTAATGACTGTATAAGTGTCATTATCAACAATTGTGTCAATTGTACTTGAGACATGTACAAGTCAGTGAGAAGAAAATACAGCCTAATGTATCAGTGGGCAAGGAACTTGAATAGACATTTATAAGGTGTCCTGATGGTCTCTAAACAAGAAATGACGCTTATTCTCATTACTAATCAAGGGAATATAAATTACCTCTTTCTTCAAAGAGATATTACCACATACTGTCCAAATGGCTAACCTATTGATAATATTAAGTGGTAAAAAGATGTGGAACAATAAACACAGATGAAATTCCAATTTCACCATTTTTATTCAACATATTATTGGGAGTCTTAGCCATAGCAGTCAGACAAGCAAAAGAAATAAAAGAAATCCAAAGTGGAAAGGAAGAAGTAAAACTGGTACTATTTGCAGATGACATGATACTATACATAGAAAACCCTAAAAACACCACCAAAAAACTACCATAGCTCATCAATAAATTATGTGAAATTGCAAGATACAAAATTAATATACAGAAATCTTTTGTGTTACTATATACTAAGAAGAAATTATTGGAAAGAAATTAAGAAAATAATCTGTTTTATGACTGCATCAAAAAGAATAAATATCCTAGAAATAAGTCTAAGGAGGTAGAAGACTTGTACTCAGAGAGGTACAAGACACTGATAAAAGAAATTGAAGACACACAAACAGATGGAAAGGTATGCTGTGTTAATGGATTGGAAGGATCAATATTGTTTTTTTTTTTTCCTGATTTTTGAAGAGTATTATATTTCTTTTTTTTTAATGATTTTTATTTTTTCCATTTTAGTTGGATTTCAGTGTTCTGTCAATTTTCTACAGTACAGCAAAGTGACCCAGTCACACATACATATATACATTCTTTTTCTCACATTATCCTCCATCATTCTCCATCATAAGTGACTAGATAGAGCTCCCAGTGCTATACAGCAGAATCTCATTGCTTATCCATTCCAGAGGCAATAATTTGCATCTATTAACCCCAAATTCCCAGTCCACCCCATTCCATCCCCCTCCCTCTCTCTTTTGGCAACCAACAAGTCTATTCTCCAAGTTCATGAGTTTCTTTTCTGTGGAAAGGTTTATTTGTGCTGTATATTAGATTCCAGATATAAGTGATATCATACATATGTGATAGCATATGGTTGATACAGTTTGGTATCAACAAAAAATGGCATAATTTTGTTCTTTTTTATGGCTGAGTAGTATTCCATTGTGTATGTACACCACATCTTCTTACTCCATTCATCTGTGGATGGACATTTAGGTTGTTTCCATGTCTTGGCTATTGTGAATAGTGCTGCAATGAACATGCAGGTGTACATGTCTTTTTCCAAGAAAGTTTTGTCCAGATATATGCCCAAGAGTGGGATTGCTCTATCATATGGTAGTTATATATTGATGTAACTCCATACTATTTTCCATAGTGGTTGTACCAATTTACATTCCCACCAACAATGCAGGAGTACCCTTTTCTCCACACCCTCTCCAGCATTTGTTATTTGTGGACTTATTAATAATGGCCATTCTGACTGGTGTGAGGTGGTACCTCATAGTAGTTTTGACTTGCATTTCTCTAATAATCAGGGATGTTGAGCATTTCTTTTTTTTTTTTGTCTTTTTGCCATTTCTTGGGCCGCTCCCGCGGCATATGGAGGTTCCCAGGCTAGGGGTCTAATCGGAGCTGTAGCTGCCAGCCTAAGCCAGAGCCGCAGCAACACAGGATCCGAGCAGCATCTGCAACCTACACCACAGCTCACGGCAACGCCTGATCATTAACCCACTGAGCAAGGGCAGGGATTGAACCCGCAACCTCATGGTTCCTAGTTGGATTCGTTAACCACTGCACCACCTCGGGAACTCCTTGAGCATTTCTTCATGTGATTTTTGGCCATCTGTATATCTTCTTTGGAAAAATGTCTGTCTATTCAGGTCTTTTGCCCATTTTTCCAATGGGTTGTTGGTTTTGTTGTTGTTGAGTTGTGTAAGTTGTTTGTATATTTTAGAGATGAAGCCCTTTTCAGTTGAATTGTTTGGAAATATTTTCTCCCATTCTGTGGGTTGTCTTTTTTTTTTTTTTTTTTAATGGTTTCCTTTGCTGTGCAAAAGCTTGTCAATTTGATTAGGTCTCATTGGTTTATTTTTGCTTTTATTTCTGTTGCTTTGGGAGACTGACCTTAGAAAATATTTGTAAGGTTGATGTCAGAGAATGTTTTGCTTATGTTCTCTTCTAGGAGTTTGATGGTGTCTTGTCTTATACTTAACTCTTTAAGCCATTTTGAGTTTATTTTTGTGCATGATGTGAGGGTGTGTTCTAGTTTCATTGAATTGCATACAGCCGTCCAGGTTTCCCAGCGATACCTGATGAAAAGACCATCTTTTTCCCATTTTATATTCTTGCCTCCTTTATCGAAGATTAATTGACCAAAGGGGTCTGGGTTTATTTCTGGGTTCTCTATTCTGTTCCATTGGTCTGTATGTCTGTTTTGGTACCAGTACCACACTGTCTTGATGACTGTGGCTTTGTAATATTGCCTGAAGTCTGAGAGAGTTATGCCTCCTGCTTGGTTTTTGTTTCTCAGGATTGCTTTGGCAATTCTGGGTCTTTAGTGGTTCCATATAAATCTTTGGATTACTTGTTATAGTTCTGTGAAAAATGTCATGGGTAATTTGATAGGGATTGCTTTGAATCTGTATATTGCTTTGGGTAATATGGACATTTTTATATTAATTTTTCCAATTCAGGAGCATGGAATATCTTTCCATTTCTTTGCATCCTCTTTAATTTCCTTGATTAATGTTTTATGGTTCTTAGCATGTAAGTCTTTCACGGTCTTTGGTCAGGTTTATTCCTAGGTATTGAATTTTTGGGGGTACAATTTTAAAAGTTATTGTATTTTTGTATTCCTTTTTTTTTGTTTGTTTGTTTTTGGCTTTTTGCCTTTTCTAGGGCCGCTCCCACAGCCACAGCAACTTGGGATTTGAGCCGCGTCTGCAGCCTACACCACAGCTCATAGCAACACCAGATCCTCAACCCACTGAGCAAGGCCAGGGATCGAACCTGCAACCTCATGGTTCCTAGTCGGATTCGTTAACCATTGCGCCACAATGGGAGCTCCTGTATTCCCTTTCTAGTATTTCATTGTTAGTGTACAGAAATGCAACTGATTTCTGAATGTTAATCTTATATCCTGCTACTTTGCTGAATTCGTTGATCAGTTCAAGAAGTTTTGGGTTGAGTCCTTAGGGTTTTCTATATGTAGAGTATCACATCATCTGCATACAGTCACAATTTGACCTCTTCTCTTCCAATTTTGTTATCTTTTATTTCTTTTGTTTGTCTGATTGCTGTGGCTAGGACTTCCAATACTATGTTGAATAACAGTGGAGAGAATGGGCATCCTTGTCTTGTTCCATAATTTAGTGGGGAGGCTTTCAGCTTTTTTCTATTGAGTAGTATATTTGCTATGGGCTTGTCATAAATGGCTTTTATTATGTTAAGGTATGTTCCCTCTATACTCACTTTGGTAAGAGTTTTATCATGAATGGATGTTAGGCTTTGTCAGTGCTCTTTCTGCATCTATTGAGATGATCATGTGATTTTTGACTTTTCTTTTATTAATGAGGTGTATGACATTGATTGATTTGTGTATGTTAAACCATCCTTGTGAACCTGGGATGAATCCCATTTGGTCACAGTGTAGGATCTTTTTGATATGTTGTTGGATTCGGTTGGCTAAAATTTTGTTGAGAGTTTTTGTGTCAATATTTATCAAAGATATTGACCAATAGTTTCCTTTTTTGGTAGTATCTTTGTCTGGTTTTGGCATTAGGGTGATGTTGGCTTCATAGAATATCTTTTGGAGTATTTCTCCTTCAACCTTTTGGAAAAGTTTAAGGAAGGTAGGTATAAGTTCCTCTTTGTATGTTTGGTAGAATTTGCCTGTGAAGCCATTTGGTCCTGGACTTTTGTTTGTAGACAGTGTTTTTATTACATATTCAATTTCATTTCTAGTGATCTAGTGGTCTGTTCAGTTGATCTACTTCTTCTTGATTCAGTTTTGGCAGGCTGTAAGTCTCTAGAAAGTTGTCCATTTCTTCTAGGTTGTCAAATTTATTGGCATATAATTGGTCATAGTATTCTCTTATGGTTATTTGTATTTCTGCAGTATCTGTTGTGATGTCTCCTTTTTCATTTCTTATTTTGTTTTATTTGGGTTTTTTTTCTCTCTTCTTCTTGGTGAGTCTAGCCAGAGGTTTCTCAATTTTTTTTACCTTTTCAAAGAATCAGCTTTTAGTTTTATTAATTTTTTTCTATTGTTTTTTCAATCTCTGTTTTATCAATTTCATCTCTGATTATGATTTCCTTCCTTCTTCTGACCTTAGGTTTTGTTTGTTCTTCTTTTTCTCATTCATTTAGGTGGGGGTTAAGTTGTCAATTTGAAATTTTTCTTTTTTTGAGGAAGGCCTGTATAGCTGTGAATTTCCTTTTAAGCACTGCTTTTGCACGTCCCATAGAATTTGAATGGTTGTATTTTTTTTTTCCTTCCTTGTCTTTTTTTTTTTTGTCTTTTTCCTTTTCTGGGGCCACTCCCACAGCATGTGGAGATTTCCAGGCTAGGGGTCGAATCGGAGCTGTACCCTCCAGCCTATGCCAGAGCCACAGCAACATGGCATCAAAGCCATGCCTGCAACCTACACCACAGCTCATGGCAACACTGGATCCTTAACCCACTGAGCAAGGCCAGGGATCAAACCCACAACCTCATGGTTCCTAGTCAGATTTGTTAACCACTGTGCCATGAGAGGAACTCCATTGAATGGTTGTATTTTCATTATCCTTTGTCTTGAGGTATTTTTTAATTTCCTTCTTGATTTCCTCATTGGCCCCCCCCCCCCTTTTTTTTTTTTTTTTAGTAGCATGTTGTTTGGTCTCCATGTAGTTAGTTTTTTCTCCTTTTTGTGTGGTTGATTTCTAGTTTCATGCCATTGTGGTCAGAGAAGATACTTGAAATAATTTCTATGCTCTTAAATTTGTTGAGGTTAGCTTTGTGCCCCATTATGTGGTCAGTCCTTGAGAATATTCCATGTGTACTTGAGAAGAATGTATATTCTGATTTTTTTTTTAATGTAACGTCCTGAAAATGTCAATGAATTAGAACTTTTCTTTTGTTTTCTTTAGGATCTCTGTTGCCTTATTGATTTTCTGTCTAGAGGATCTGTCCATTGATCAGAGTGGGGTGTTAAAGTCTCCTACTATGATTGTATTCCCATCAATTTCTCCTTTTATGTCTGTTAGTATTTGTTGTATGTATCTATCTGGGTGCTCCTATATTAGGGGCATATATATTGATGATTGTAACATCCTCTTGAATGGATCCTTTTATCATTAAATAGTGTCCTTCTTTGTCTTTTTTCTTTTTTTTCGTCTTTTCACCTTTTCTAGGGCTGCTCCCGCAGCATATGGAGGTTCCCAGGCTAGGGGTCTAATTGGAGCTGTAGCCACCCAGCCTACGCCAGAGCCACAGCAATACTAGATCCAAGCTGCGTCTGTGATCTACACCACAGCTCACAGCAACACCGGATCCCTAACCCAATGAGCAAGGCCAGGGATTGAACCACAACCTCATGGTTCCTAGCTGAATTCATTAACCACTGAGCCACAATGGGAATTCCTTCTTTGTCTTTCTTTACAACCTTCATTTTAAAGTCTTTTGTTTGATATGAATACTGCAATTCTTGCTTCTGTCTTGTTCATTGGCATGAAATATCTTTTCCCATCCCCTCACTTTCAATCTACATGTGTCCTTTGCCCTAAGGTGAGTCTCTTGTAGACAGCATATTGTAGGTCTTTGCTTTTTTATCCAATCTATCCCTCTATGTCTTTTTTTTTTTTTTTTTTGGTCTTTTTTGTCTTTTGAGGGCCACATCCATGGCATATGGAGGTTCCCGGGCTAGTGGTCAAATAGGAGCCGTACCTGCTGGCCTACGCTGCTGCCACAGCAATGCCAGATCCTTAACCCACTGAGTGAGGCTAGGGATTGAACCTGCAACCTCATGGTTCCTAGTCGGATTCATTTCCACTCGGCCATGATGGGAACTGCCCTCTATGTCTTTTGATTGGAGCATTCAGTCCATTGACATATAATGTAATTATTTATAAGTATGTATTTATTGTCATTTTAAACCTTGTTTTCCAGTTGATTCTGTGTTTCTTCTTTGTTCCTTTATTTTTTTTTGGTGGGATGATTTACATTTATTTTATGCTTGTGTCCTCTTCTTTTTAGTTTTTGTGAATGTAATGTTTGGTTTTGATTTGTGGTTGCCCTCTGCCCTCTTTTTTTAAGTATATTAACCCCTTCCTGTATCTGCTTGCTTTAGCATGATAATCATATAGGCTCAAACACATTATTAAAAAAACAAAAGAGTTTAGATTTTCTTACTTTCCTTCCACACATTCTGTGATTTTGAAGTCCTTTTTTAATATCTTTATGCTTGTCATTTTGCTGTTCCTTGTGTTTATTGTGACTTTTACGGTAGTCTGCCCCCCCACTTTGGGTTATTTAGTGGGGGGGGTTATACTGGGTTATTTAGTGATTGCTTTTCAATTGTGATTTCCTCCATCCTATTTCTTCTTGTTATTTATTTAGAGAAGCCCTTTCAGTATTTCTTTTAAATGGGTTTAGTATTGCTGTACTCTTTTAGCTTTTGTTTGTTGGAGAAATTCTTTATTTTTCCTTCTAATTTAAATGATATCCTTGCTGGCTAGAGTAAGGCTGCAAATTTTTCCCTTTTAGACCTTTGAATATATCTTGCACTCTCTTCTGGCCTGTAGTTTCTGTAGAGAAATCAGCTGATAGCCCTATGGGGGTTCCCTTATAATTAACACTTTGTGTTTCTCTTGCTGCCTTTAGAATCCTCTCTTTAACTTTTGCCATTTTTATTATGTCTTGGTGTGGGCCTGTTTGGGGCTCTATGCTTCCTGTATCTGATATCTGTTTTCTTTAGATTTTGAAAGTTTTCAGATGTATTTTCTTCATATAATTTTCAATCCCCTTTTCTGTTTCTTCTCCTTCTGGAATTCCTATTATGTGTAGTTATGTTATCCCATAGATCTTTTATATTGCTTTAATTTTTTTTCATTTGGCTTTCTAGCTGCTGTCCTAATTGGGTGATTTCCATTATTCTATCTTCCAAGTCACTAATTTGTTCCTCTGCATTATTCATCCTGCTTTTTAGTGACTTTAGCTCAGTTTGTGTCTCTGAAAATGAATTTTCTAATTTTTCTTGGTTCCTCCTATATTTTCTACTTCCTTTCTAAAGCAATCTGCATTACTGTTTATATCTGCTCTTAATTCTTTGATATTTAGACTTAATTTCTTCAGTATTTTCACTGTCTCCCTTTTGAACTCAGTATCTATCAGACTGCAGAGGTCTGTTTCATTGCTTGCTGTCTCATGTGAATTCTCCTTTTCTTTTAACTGGGAGTGGTTCCTGAGCTTCTTCATCTTGCTTATGTTTTCCTTTATCTGTGAGTTTAGGGAAGCCAAACTGTAGTCTTGGAGGGCTATTTATATGCAAGAGTACCCCTTTGTCTTTTGTGGGGGGCTTACTATTTATTTTTGGTGTGGGAGTTTGGATATTTGCTGTTTCTTTCTTTGGTGTGAGCATGCTGTTATCCCCAGGGTGCTAAGTGTGTTTACAGTGAGAAGGAGGCAATGGGTAGGGCTAGTAGTTAGTGTCTGGTTGCTGGGCTCTTGACAGTAGCAAGGACCTGCAGGACGGTGGCACAGGCTACTCCTAGTTGCTGGGCCCTGGGAAGTGGTAATGAGCCTTAGGCAGATTTAAGAGGTGCACAGAGCATTTGGCAGTACCAGCAGTGGGGTGTGTGTTCCCAGTGGAGTGAGAGCAACAACAGGTGGTGTTCAGTCACAGTGCCCTTCTCTGTGTTTCCCTCTTAGGTGATTGGGGCTGCAAGTAGTGCCTGTTCTCAGAAGCCTAGTGGTGGTGGGCCATGCCCATCTCTGGATTCAGAGATAACTGTGGGATTTACCCCTGCCACCTTAGACCCTGCAAGAAGCACCCTGTCCCTCTTAGCCCACATAGGAGGTGCTGAACAAGCTCCTCCTGGTTTCAGGTTCCTGGGAAGGGATAGTAATCAAGCATGTGGGTGCTGCCCAGAGTTTTGGCAGTGGCAGCAGCAGGGTGGGTGTGTTCCAAGGGGAGTGGTTTGTTCTGGTGCCTGTAGATTACATAAGAGGCATCGCTTTGCGCTTAGCCAGGCCCCTCCAACCCCCAAAGAAGCACCTGGTCTCCTGTAGCCTCAGCAAGTGACCTCTTGCCATCAGTAGGCTATGCCAGAGGTGCCCTGCCCTTTGAAATTCCTATGGAATCCTCCTCTTGCCCTCCCCAACAATGGCACCTTGCTTTCCCTGTGGGCCCAGACCTCCTCCTGGGTTCCCTCAGCTGTGGTGTTCTGCTCCCCAGTCCATGGTACACCGCTTCTTAGCTCCTCAGGCTGTCTCCACACAGCCAACACTAGTCCTCTCCCTGGAACCGACCTCTAGAGCCTGAGTCTCAGCACCCAGCCCCCACTGGAGCATCTCAGGCTGTAGTGTCTGGGGTGGTGGTGCAGATGATCTGTGCGGCTCTTACTCTGCTTTTCCCGCTACATTCTAGGTGCTGTGCTTTTCTCAGCCACTTTGAAGTCCCTCTGTCTCATCCAATATCCCCGTTGGTTAGGTGGCTTCCCAGGGTGTGGGTTCCTTTTCTCTTTCACAGCTCCCTCTCATGAATGCTAGTCCTATCCCGATTCCTTTTCTTTTTTTTTTTCTTTTTTTCTTTTGTTCTACCCAGTTACATCGAGGGTTTCTTGCCCTTTTTGGAGGTTTAAGTTCTTCTGCCAGCGTTTAGTAGATGTTCTGTGCAAATCGTTCTACATGTATATGTGTTTTTTTGATGTGTTTGTGGGAGAAGGTGAGCATGACATCTTATTCCTCTGCCATCTTGATCCTTCCCACCAATATTGTTAAAATGACCATACTATCCAAGGCAATCTACAGATTTAGTGCAATCTCTATCAAAATACCAAGTCATGGAGTTCTTGTCATGGTGCAGTGGAAACGAATCCAATTAGGAACCATGAGGTTGCGGGTTCGATCCCTGGCCTTGCTTAGTGGGTTCAGGATCTGGTGTTGCCATGAGCTGTGGTATGGATCGCAGACATGGCTCAGATCCCACATTACTGTGGCTGTGGCATAGGCCAGCAGCTGTATCTCTGATTAGACTCCTTGCTTGGGAACCTGCACATGCCAATAGTGTGACACTAAAAAGCAAAAAAAAATTATTTTTCACAGAATTTGAACAATTCCAAAATTTCTATGGAAACGCAAAAGACCCTGAATAGCCAAAACAATCTTGAGAAATAACAAAACTGGAGGTATCCATTTCTTGACCTCAGACTATACTACAAAGCTACAGTTATCAAAATAGTATGGTATTGGCATAAAAACAGACATATAGATCAGTGGAACAGATTAGAAAGCCCAGAAATGAGCCCACACTTCTTTGGGCAATTAATCTATGACAAAGGAGGCAACAATATACAATGGCAAAGACACAGCCATTTCAATAAATGCTGTTGGGAGAATTGGAGAGCTACATGCAAAAGAATCAAACTGGACTGCTTTCTCACACCATGCACAAAAATAAATTCAAAATGGGTTAAAGACTTAAATGTAAGAGGAGATCCCATCGTGACTCAGTGGAAATGAATCTGACTAGCATCCATGGGTATGAAGGTTTGATTCCTGGCCTCACTCAGTGGGTTAAGGACCCAGCATTGCCACGAGCTGTGGTGTAGGTTGCAGATGCAGCTCGGATCTGGTGTTGCTGTGGTGTCGGCTGGCAGCTACAGCTTCAATTTGGCCCCTAGCCTGGAAACCTCCATATACCACTGGTATAGCCCTAAAAAGACAAAAAAAAAAAAAGACTTCAATGTAAGACCTGAAACCATAAAACATGTAGGAGAAGACATAGGGAGTATGCTCACTGATGTTAGTCTTAGTAATATTTTTTGACTGTGTTTGCTCAGGCAAGGGTAAAAAGCAAAAACGAACAAATGAGACATATCAAGCTAAAAAGGTTTTGCACAGGGAAGGAAACTATCAACAAAACAAGAAAGCCACATACTGAATAGGAGAAAATCTTTGCAAACAATACATCAATAAGGGTTTAATTCCCAAGCATACAAATAACTCATATAACTCAGCATTAAAAAAACAGGTTAAAAAATGGGCAGAAAGTCTGAATAGACATGTTTCCAAAGAAGACATACAGATGGCCAATAGGCACGTGAAAAGATGCTCAACATCACTAATCACAGGGAAGTACAAATTGAAACAATATCACCTCACAGTGATAAAAATTAAGCTATGAACGAAAGTTTGACTAAGTTATATTAATTAGAGTTGGTAAATCTCGTGCCAGCCACCACTTGTGAGAATGGCTTTTTTTTTTTTCTGTCTTTTTGCCTTTTCTAGGGCTGCAGCATATGGAGGTTCCCAGGCTGGGGCTGTAGATGCTGGCCTACGCCAGAGCCACATCAACACGAGATCTGAGCAGCATCTGCAAGCTACACCACAGCTCACGGCAACACTGGATCCTTAACCCACTGAGTAAGGCCAGAGATCGAACCTGCAATCTCATGGTTCTTAGTTGGATTCGTTAACCACTGAGCCACGACGGGAACTCCCAGAATGGCTTTTATCAAAAAGACAACATATAACAACAAGGATATAGAGAAAAAGAACCCAGCTGCACCATTGGTGGGAACATAATTTGGTTCAGCCATTGTGGAAAACAGTATGGAGATTCTTCAAAGAATTAAAAATAGAACTGCCATATGATCCACCAGTTCTACCCCTGGGTATTTATCCAAAGAAAACAAAAACACTAATTCGAAGAAGGTACATGTACCCCTAGGTTCAAAGCAGCATTATTTGCAATAGCTAAAGTATGGAAGCAACCTAAACACCCATTAGTAGGTGAATGGATAAACAAAAAATGGTGTATTTACATATGATGGAACACTTTTCAGCCACGAGAAAGAAGGAAATCCTCCATTTGCAACAACATGGGTGGACCTAGAGGATATTATGCTAAGGGAAATAAGTGAGACAGAGAATGACAAATTCCGAATGATTTCACTTATATGTGGAATCTAAAAAACAGAGCAAACAGATGGTTGCCAGAAAGATGGGGGTCTTGGGGGAGGAAGTAAATAGGGAGATTAAGAGATATAAACTTTGGTCGCAAAATAAATGAGTCATGGGTGTGAAGTATACAGTGTGGGGAATGTAGCATGTAACTGTAATATCTTTGTATGAAGACATGATAATTAGGGTTGTTATGATTATCTTTTTTTTTTTAAATCTTTTTGTCTTTTTAGGGCTGCACCCTCAGCACATGGAGGTTCCTAGGCTAGGTTAGGTGCCAGCCTATGCCACAGCCACAGCAACGCCAGATCCTTGCTGCTGAGCAAGGCCAGGGATCGAACCTGCAACCCCATGGTTCCTAGTCAGATTTGTTTCCGCTGCACCACGATGGGCACTCCATGGTGACCATTTTGAAACGTGTGGAATATTGAATCATTGTGTTGTGTCACTAACATAGTTTTGTGGGTCACTTATACTTTAAGAACGAACAGACTCATAGAAAAAGAGGTTAGATTTGTGATCACCAAAGGCAAGGGTGTGGGCAGGGGAACTGGATGCAGGCAGTAGAAGGAATAAACTTCCTTTTATTTATTTATTAATTTATTTAGGGCCACATCTGTGGCATATGGGAAGTTCCCAGGCTAGAGATCAAATCAGAGCTGCAGCTACTGGCCTACACCACAGCCACTGCACCTTGGCATCCAAGCCATGTCTGTGACCTACACCACAGCTCATAGCAACTCCAGATCCTCAATCCACTGAGAAAAGCCAGGGATCGAACCCCGCATCCTCATGGATACTAGTTGGGTTCATTACTGCTGCACCACAATGGCAACTCCTATAAACTCCCTTTTATAAGGCAAATAAGTATTTAGGATGTAATGTACAACATAAGTGTAATTAATACTGCTGTATGTTACATATGAAAGTTGTTGAGAGTAAATCCTAAGAGTTCTCATCACAAGGAAAAAACTTTTTCTGTTTCTTTAATGTTGTATGAGGTAATGTTTAGGATGTTCCCTAAACTTACTGTGATAATCTTTTCATGATGTATGTAAGTCTGATCACTATGTTACTATATACCTTTAACTTCTGCAGTGCTCTATATCAATTATATCTCAATAAAACTGGGAAAAAAACATACTTGGATTGTGGGTATGTTACTTTGGTGTAGTCTCTTTGGAAAATAGCTTGACATTATCTAATAAAATTGAAGATAATATATGACCTAGCAATTTATTCCTAGGTATATCCTCTAAAGAATTTTGTGCACCCACATACTAAAAGATATGACCAAGAATATTTTTGGCACTATTTATAATCAATATTGTGTGTCTTTTAACATAATTTTCATTTGTTTTTTACAGCCAGGCAGATTTAGCCAGTCCTTTGTCTAATGCTGTGCAGATTGTTGGCATGAGTGCCACTCTTCCAAATTTGGAGCTTGTGGCTTCCTGGTTGAATGCTGAACTCTACCACACTGAATTTCGCCCTGTACCACTACTGGAATCAGTTAAAATTGGAAATTGCATTTATGACTCTTCAATGAACCTTGTGAGGGAATTTCAACCCATGATACAAGTGAAGGTAAATCAGTATTTTTATATAATTACTACCATTACTTTGTGTTTGATTGCATTTTCTAGAAAGTTGTTCATAGTTTTTGAGTTAAGCAGGGGGTACGAATATTTGAATTTTATTACATATCCATTGGAAAGATTCCTAGGAGTTCCCTTGTGGTACAGTGGGTTAAGGATCCAACATTGTCACTGCAGTGGGTTAGATCCCTGGCCCGGAAACTTTCACATGCTGGGGGTGCAGCCAAAAAACAAACAAAAAAACAATAAAAAAGAACAATTACTAATATTAAGCTAATTGGTTTTATCTTAAGGGATTAGTAGTATTGATGAGAGAGAAAATGTAGCTGTGTCTACATTAAATTGTGTTTAATATAGTTATCATTTCCTATAAGTGAAAATAATAAAAAAAGTAAATTTTTATAGATTTTTCTTTTTAACTGGAAAAAGATTTTCTTATGGTTTAGTTTATGTTAAACACTAATGTGGAAAATTGACCTTTTGTTAAATGATATAGGTATAATATAGTAGAGTGGAAAAAACATCATTGTTTGGAGTGAGATGGACCTCCTTCTGATACTTAATAGGGATAATTGATATGACTGTGATATTAATTGAATCATATAACTTCTCTGAATGTAGTGTCCTCATCCATAAAATGGGGTATGCTTATCTTTGGTATTGTAAAAATGAAATTTGATTTAAAAATGCATAACATCTAGGAGTTCCCGTCATGGCGCAGTGGTTAACGAATCCGACTAGGAACCATGAGGTTGCGGGTTCGGTCACCGCCCTTGCTCAGTGGGTTAACGATCCGGCATTGCCGTGAGCTGTGGTGTAGGTTGCAGACGCGGTTCGGATCCCATGTTGCTGTGGCTCTGGCATAGGCCAGTGGCTACAGCTCCGATTTGACCCCTAGCCTGGGAACCTCCATATGCTGTGGGAACGGCCCAAAGAAATAGCAAAAAGACAAAAAATAAATAAATAAATAAATAAATAATGCATAAGTGATAAATCGCCCCACCCCATACCCTAAATACATTTATAAAGTTTTACTTCATGGTATTTTTCTATGCCTGATTCTTCAGTCCTGAGATTAAAGAACTGACTCATCTTCTGTGGTGTGAGGCATCTGTTTTTATGCTGAGCTGTACCTCTGAGTACTGAAATAGTTAAGGGTAAATTTGGAGCTGGAAATAGGACTAAATTCATGTGTTTCAGTACCCTCACAGGTGTGCATTTGGTATGGAATCTTAATTGCTTTGCTCTGTACCCCAAATTTCACTTGACTGTGCCTTGGTTACCTCAATAAATATATAAGTAAATATATTCAGTTAATCTTCCATATCTTCTATTATCATGTCTATGCCTCTACCCTATTTAAATCACTTTGACTTCCTACCTGGATTATTGAAATAGCATCATAATTTTTTTTTTTAAGTGGTAGATTCTGTTTGACTTTTAAAATTTTATTTATTTATTTATTACTCAGTGAATGTTATTACATTTATAGTTGTACAATGATCATCACAACCTGATTTTATAGCATTTCCATCATAAACCCCCAGCCCATCCCCTACCCCCCAACCTGTCTCATTTGGAAACCATAAGTTTTTCAAAGTCTGTGAGTCAGTATTTGTTCTGCAAAGAAGTTCATTGTGTCCTTTTTTAGATTCCACATGTAAGTGATAGCATATGATATTGATGTCTCACTATCTGACTAGCTTCACTTAGCATGATAATTTCTAAGTCCATCCATGTTGCTGCAAATGCCGTTATTTCTTTCCTTTTGATGGCTGAGCAATATTCTGTTGTATATATGTACCACATCTTCTTGATCCACTCCTCTGTCAATGGACACTTAGATTGTTTCCATGTCTTGGCTATTGTATATAGTGCTGCAATGATATAGGGCCAAACCCGTGGCATATGGAAGTTCCTAGGCTAGGGGTGAACTGGAGCTGTAGCTGCCAGCCTATGCCATAGTCATAGCGACATGGGCTGCAAGCTGCATCTGTGATCTATATAGCAGCTCACAGCAGTAGTGGATCCTTAATCCACTGAACAAAACCAGGGATTGAACCCACGTCCTCATGGACACTAGAGGAGTTCTAGTATCACTGAGCCACAATAGGAACGCCGAAATAACCTCATAATTGATCTCTGCCTCCTTCCTTGTCCCCTTCAGTCTGTGCTTAAATCAAGAACTAGTGATTTATTTAAAATGAACAGAACATGTTATTGTTCTGCTCAAAAACCTGTGATAGTTCCTTGTTTCTTTCTTTTTTTTTTTTTTTGGTGGGGGGTGGGGGGTGCTGCTTGCCTGCGACATGCAGAAGTTCCTGGGCCAGGAATCTAACTACCCACGCCGTAACAGGGACCTGAGTCACAGCAGTGACAATGCAGGATCCTTAACTGCTAAGCCACTAAGGAACTCCACCTGTTTCATTTAGAATGAAAGCCAACATCTTTAGAGTAGCCTGCAAGCCCCTCCATGATCTGCCCCACCTGCTTAGTGCTCTGCCTTCACTTTGCTATATTCCTTCTACTTCCTCCTCCACAGCCTTTTTGCTGTTCCATAATATGCCAGTAATCTCCCGCCTCAGGTTCTTTTCTTGAGTGCTTTGCCCCAAGCATCAGTAAGGTTTACTATTTCATCTTTAGTTGCACCTTTTCTCAGTTGTCAATTTCTCAAACTTTCCCTAGCCACCTTATTTATTTATTTATTTCAGTTTTTGCCCCTGCTGCGGTATATGGAGTTCCTAGGCTAGGGATCAGATCCAAGCTGCAGTTGTGACCTAAGCTGCAGCTGTGGCAATGCTGGATCCTTAACCCACTGTGCCACGCCAGGATTCAAAGCTACATTCCAGCACTCCCAAGATGCTGCTGATCCCACTGCACCATAGTGGGAATTCCTGGTCACCTTATTTAAATTTTAGTGTTCTCTCATTCCTGGTTCCTATTTTCTTTTCTTCTTCTTTTTTTTTTCTTTCACACTTTTCAAAATTGAACATGCTACATGTTTTACTAATCTCGTTTTTATCTATCTCTTCCTACTGGAGTAAAGACATTCTGAGGGCAGGGCTTTTTTTTTCTGCTTTGTTCTCCATCCCTAGTGCCTAGAATAATATCTGGCACATATTAAATATTTGTTTAATAAATGAATGGATTAATGAACTAATTAATCCAGTTACATATACTGACCACTTAATTTTGAGAACATTGTATATTTATGTATAGTGTTTGTTCTGCCTGAAGTGTGCCTTTCTGCCTATCTCTCAGTTACCTTTCATTAAGATAATGCTTCCTTTTCTTCACATCTCAACTAAATCATCATTTTCCCAGGGAAACCTCTTTCAGATCTGTCAAATTTATTTCAAATATGAATCTTCTTTGAAGAAACATTATAAATCAACTATACTTTTTTTTTTTTCTCTTGGTGTGTGTTGGGGGGTGGCATACCCTTGGCATATGGAAGTTCTCAGCCTAGGGGTCAAATCTGACAGAGTTGCAGTTGTTGGCCTAACCACAGCCACAGCAATGCCAGATCTGAGCCGCATTTGCGACCTACACCACAGCTAACGGCAACACTGGATCCTTAACCCACTGAGTGGGGCCAAGGATCAAACCTGCATCCTCGTGTATACTAGTCAGGTTTGTTACTACTGAGCCACAGTGGGAAGTCTCAACTACACTTTAATAAGAAAAAAAATGAGTCTTCAAAACATCATGAAACTCTCTTTATAATACATCTTATGGTTGTATTTTACATTTGTTTGTTTAGTACTTTAATGTTTCCCCAGTGAGACCTAAACCCCTTAAAGATAGGACCTTGACTTTCTTTTGCTCACCATTATATCCTCATTACCTGAGGTCTCGTGGTCTATCAGTGTTGGTTGACTGCATAGAAGATACTTCCTTCTTATCTTGCATCATAAGGAGGCTTTTTTTCTCTCTTTTTGTTTTTTCTTCATTTTGTTACTGACTTTGTAACTGATTTTTATCAGTTGAGTAGAAAAGCCTTCTCCATGAAGCAAAATATGTGACTTTAATAAGATAATGTTTTGAAAGTACCACTAGAGTGGCTATTTTTCTTTTTTAGGGAGATGAGGACCATGTTGTTAGTTTATGTTATGAGACCGTTCGTGATAACCATTCAGTATTACTTTTCTGTCCATCCAAAAAATGGTGTGAGAAGCTGGCAGATATCATTGCCCGTGAGTTTTACAATCTACACCATCAAGCTGAGGGTAAGTTATTGATGGAAATGAGTACCTCTATAGTTAGTACATTTGCTTGAAAGTAATGTTAATAATTGTATTAACAAAACATAATTCTCTTTCATCATTGCCACTACCTGCACACTGTATACTTCTTGGTAAAACTATGCTTTTGTGACTAATCACCTCCTTATCCCCCTTACAATGTGTACACATTCAGACTAATCCTCAGAATTTTAGAATACTGGATTTATACAGGTTTATACTAAGGTTCTCCATCTAGGATCCATGGGCTTTGAGAGCTTGACCTCAAATCCCTTAAATCGTATATAAAACTTCACATATACACATTTTTCTAGGAAAAGCAGCCGTATCTTTTTTTATATTTCCATGATTTAACTCTAAGAAGAGTCATACATACACACACCCCCACACACACATTTATACACATATACACATGTATTGTAAAATCGGCTTTATTGGGGGTATAATTTATATAGAATAAAGTGTACCCACTTGAAGTGTTTAATGAATTTTAACAAATGTGTATACCTCCCCTCACTATGATCAACATATAAAACATTTCTGTCACCCTAAAATGTGCTCTTTTGCTCTTAGTCTCTTTTCTTTGTCCCAGCTTCATGCTTTCTGTCACCCTAGTTGTCCCTATTCTAAGAATTTCATATAGTAAATGAAGTTGTATTGTGTGTATATGTCTTTTGTGTCTAGCTTCTTTCACTCAGCATGGTAGTTTTAAGATTCATCCGTATTGTTTCTTTTCTATTGCTATAACCATTAGTATATATTTTTATTGATTCTATGATGACAACTGTTCTCTCACCACTTTTACTAGCTTGTGGTCCCCTGGGGTCAAAGATAAGTGTAGGGAAGACAGAGAGTGATAGAGTATTAGGGTGTTTTATGATTTCATTATGCCAGTGGCATTTTAATGACAGATGATGTGGATCTCAAGCCTAGTTCCCATAAGTAAACTTTGTGGCTTGTACTGGGTAGGCTGTTGTCCAACTTTATATTTCTTCTAGTTCCCACTTAATTGATACTTTCTTACTATGCCAATTTCTATTTTTTTAATGTTGAACCATGTTAACTTATATTCCTTATTAATATTTTCTTTGCTTGATGTTCTGTTATTTATTTATTTATTTATTGCTTTTTAGGGCCGCACCTGCTGCATATGGAAGTTCTCAGACTAGAGGTTGAATCAGAGCTATAGCTGCCAGCCTACACCACAGCCATAGCAATTTGGGATCCGAGCTTTGTCTGCAATCTACACCACAGCTCATGCCAGATCCCTGACCCAGCGAGCAAGGCCAGGGGTCAAACACGCATCCTCATAGATACTAATCAGGTTCATAACCCGCTGAGCCACAATGGGAACTCCTAGGAAATTCTTTAAGAAAACAGTTCTTTGGAGTTCCCATAGTGGCGCAACAGAAACGAATATGACTAGGAACCATGAGGTTGTGGGTTTGATCCCTGGCCTCCCTCAGTGACTTAAGGATCCAGCATTGCCGTGAGCTGTGGTATAGGTGGGGACACAGCTCGGGTCTGGCTTTGCTGTGGCTATGACGTAGGCTCCAATTAGACCCCTATGCTGGAAACCTACATATGCGGCTAGTGTGGCCCTGAAAAGAGAAAAAAAGAAAAAGAAAACAGTTCTTTCATCTAAGAAAGTTAAGGTTTTCCTTGGGGAGGTTACACATAAAGGCAAAAACAGGACTTAATATGTAATTAATTACCTCACTGGTGCTAAAAAGGCTGGAAGAATTGTCACATAAAATTAAGCTCCTGAAAAAAAAAAAGGAATTACACTTTTAGGTGATTCTGACACTGCCAGTTTCAGGGAGGAGGTCACACTTTGAGCAGGAATTTTAATTTTTTAATTTTTGTCTTTTTTCTGTACCCACAGCATATGGAGATTCCCAGGCTAGGTTTTGAATAGGAGCTATAGCTGCTGGCCTACGCCGCAGCCACAGCAATGTGGGATCCAAGCCGAGTCTTCGACCTACACAGCAGCTCATGGCAATGCCAGATCCTTAACCCACTGAGTGAGGCCAGGGATTGAACCCACAACCTCATGATTCCTAGTTGGCCTCATTTCTACTGTGCCACAACGGGAACCCCCAGGAATTTTGATTTTTAGGCTCTGAGTGGTAGTATCTGTAATGTTATCCTTCCTTCAGCTGGTTCTTTTGATCTTCTCCTGGGAGCTTGATCT
This sequence comes from Phacochoerus africanus, assembly GCF_016906955.1. Taxonomy (NCBI): domain Eukaryota; kingdom Metazoa; phylum Chordata; class Mammalia; order Artiodactyla; family Suidae; genus Phacochoerus; species Phacochoerus africanus. The sequence continues at coordinate 219,573,891 of NC_062544.1, forward strand.
CAACCTCATACAGTGTTTCCTAAACTTTAGTACATGTTAGAATTGCCTGGGGGGATTTTAAAATCCTGGTGTTCAGATTGCACCCTATCACATCACAACGTCCAGAGGTGAGAGCAAAGCATCAGCATTTTTAAAAGATATCTAGGTGATTATTACATGTAGTAGTTTTAGAACTGTTGCCCTCTCTCATGACTCAGGGAGATAGCAGTTAAAGAAGTTCAAGGGGAGGTGAACAGTGTTGATAGTTTTTTTGTGTATGACAGAATTGGTAAGATCATCTGAACTTCCATCAGTGATATTGGAACAAAAGGGCCTTCTAGAAGTGATGGATCAGTTAAAACGTTCACCTTCAGGACTGGACTCTGTATTACAAAGAACTGTACCTTGGGGAGTAGCATTTCATCATGCAGGTATCCATATTTATAATGTATTAAGAAGCCCCTTCCAAAAATCCTTATGTCTTCATTTTAATTTTTATATTTGCATGCATTTGATTTCTTGTTAACTGCACTTGATATACTTAGATTTCATTTTAGGAAATTGTGTGATTAAGATTAAACAAGAGTAAAACAAATATGTAGTTTTATTTATCTGTAAGGTATATAACTACTAGATATAAGGTTTTTTGTATCATTGAGGAAGCAAATTCTACCTTTCTATTCTTTGTTTCCTTAAAATGTAGCTTAGAGTGGTAATTGCTACCCTAATTTTATGCCACTCTGAATGTTTCCTTTTCTCTCAAAGGGTATTTGAAATAGTTTCACAGATATGTCAAAATAAAATTAATTTTAGAACTTATATTGTATTTTGAAAGGTCTATAAGCATTGAAAAACCAAATATCTAGGTTGTCAAAACTGCAAGGATTTTGACAGTCATTGAATTAAATAACTTCTTTCAGGGAGTGATCTGTCCATGATAATATGTGCTAAGGAAATGGTTAAGAATATATAGTTTCTAAAATTAGGAATTTAACCTTTTCAATTTATTTAAAATTTTTATTATGCTATATATAAATTTATACCCCCCCACACAAACACACAAAAGAATATTTTCCTTGTGTGTAACTTACAATGCATACTAATGAAATATCAGAGGACCTATCACTTAATTTACAAACTAGATCCCTAATCCTTTTGATTTTTTTGATTTTTTTAGAATAAAATAAAAAATAAGCCAGATAAGTATACATCCTGTATGCTGTTTTTCATTTACTCATGTACTTGTTTTTCAGACATTTGTTTATATGCTTGACCACTGTGTTGGATAGGTCCTGCAGATACTGCCATGAATAAAGCATACCCTCAAGGAGTTCTGATCTAGAGCAGGGGTCAGCAAACTACTGTCTGCCAGTCAAATCCAGCACACCATCTGTTTTTATAAAGTTTTATTTAAATACAGTCTTGCCCATTTGTTTTATGGTTGCTTTCATGTGTCAGTGGTGGAACTGAGTAATTGCAACAGAGACCGTTTGTCCTACAAAACCTAAAATATTTATGGAGCAAGTGTGACAACTCCTATAGAAGATGAGATGGAATTATACTAAGGTTGGCAGATTATACTCTTAAATTTGTGAACTGTCATGACTTATTTGTTTACGGTCATTACAATATCTTGAAAGAAATCTTTAGAGGCTTGTAGCAGATTCTCGGATTCATTTGTAAGTGATCAAGCATAGCATTTTCAATACATGTTAATAAATATATGCTATCGGAACGTTTTTTAAGGTCTCACTTTTGAGGAGAGGGATATCATTGAAGGAGCCTTCCGTCAAGGTCAGATTCGGGTCTTGGCAGCAACTTCTACTCTTTCATCTGGGGTGAATTTACCTGCACGTCGTGTAATCATTCGGACTCCTGTTTTTAGTGGCCGACCTCTAGATATTCTTACTTACAAGCAAATGGTTGGTCGTGCTGGCAGGAAAGGAGTAGACACAATAGGTAAGTGAGTTTGAGTTTTGTACTTTAAAAAAAGTTTTTTTTTTAATTTTTAAATTTTTATTATTTTTAGGACCGTACCCACATCATATGTAAGTTCCCAGGCTAGGGGTCAAATTGGAGCTGTAGCTACTGGCCTTTGCCACAACTATAGCAATTTCAGATCTAAGCCTCGTCTGCAAGCTGCACTGCAGCTCACAGCAGCACTGGATTCTTAACCCCCTAAATGGGGATTGAACACGTGTCCTCATGGATACTAGTCAGGTTCATTACTGCTGAACCACAATGGGAACTCCCTGAGTTTTTTAATAGTGTTGCTGAAGGACAGTGTCACTCTACTTGAAATTGAATGGCAACCCATTTCTCATCATGCTTTGTTATCCGAAGCACTAATGTTGGAGTTCCCTTTGTGGCTCAGCTGGTTAAGAACCCAACACAGTGTCTGCAAGGAAGCAGGTTCAATTCTCTGGCCTCGCTCAGTGCATTAAGGATCCTATTGTGGCATAGGTTGCAAATGTGGTTTGGATCCTGTATTGCTGTGGCTGTGGCATAGGCCAGCAGCTGCAGCTCTGATTCTGCCCCTAGCCCGGGAATGTTCATATGCTGCGAGTGGCTATAAAACCAAAAAACCCCAAAAAACCCGAAAACACTAGTGTCATCTTCTTGGATTTACTTAATATAATGAGTCTAAGTTAAAATTTTAATGTCCTTAAATATCGATTTTCTACTAATGTGGAATCCAAATTTCCTTTTGTATTATATACAATGAAATGATTTAGTATCATGTCAGGATGAGATTACATTAGCTGGAAGACTTAATTTCCAGTATCATCTACTATTTAGTGCTAATGAAGGAATTAGTTTTTATGGGTATTAGTTCTGTTTAGGTGACTAGTTTAAGAATTCAGATAGGGAGTTCTTGTTGTGGTGCAGCGGAAACAAATCTGACTAGGAACCATGAGGTTGCGGACTTGATCCCTGGCCTTGTTCAGTGGGTTAAGCATCCTGCATTGCCCTGCGCTGTGGTGTAGGTCACAGACACAGCTCGGATCTGGTGTTGCTATGGCTGTGGCATAGGCCTGCAGCTCTAGCTCTGATTCGACCCCTATCCTGGGAACCTCCATATGTCATGGGTGTGGCCCTAAAAAAAAAAAAGAGTTTAAATAGGAATGGTGAGAGCTGGGAAGTACTCTCACACTTTTGGAATAGGAGCTTCTTGTACCATCTTTCCCTCTCCAAATTAGTATTGGTTCTGAAAATACTTTTTCAGTTTCTTATCTTGTATCAGCAAGTAATGATAATATCACTAGCAATGCAAATAACAGTTTTATCTTAAGTGATTGGGAAGGGGCTTTTTTGAATTAAATATCAAGATAGCAGCAAATATTATTTTTTTTTTTTGCTTTAGAAAGAACGTTCTATGCCATGCTTTTCTTCTAGTTTGTTTTTCTTTTCTTTCTTTTCTTTACTTTTGGCCACAACGTGCACCAGCTTGATGTGAGAATCTCAGTTCCCAGACCAGGGATTGAACCCAGGCCACAGTGCAGAAAGCTCCAAATCCTAACCATCAGACCACCAGGGCATTCCCTAGTTTGTTTTTCCATGTTCAGCAATATAGTTTCTATCTCATGGCGTAAGATGGCTACTCCAGTCTATGTTATCACATCTGTATTTTAGCCAAGAAGGAAAAATGAGGGAGTTCCTGTCATGGCGCAGCAGAAACGAATCTGACTAGAAACCGTGAGGTTGCAGGTTTGATCCCTGGCCTCCCTCAGTGGGTTAAGGATCCGATGTTGCTGTGAACTGTGGTGTAGATGGCAGACACGGCTCAGATCTGGTGTGGGCTGTGGCTGTGGCCAGCAGCTGTAGCTCTGATTTGACCCCTAGCCTGGGAACCTCCATATGCTGTGGGTGTGGCCCTAAAAAGCTAAAAAAAAAAAAAAAAAAAAAAAAAAAGAGAGAGAGAGAGAGGGATGAGGTAGTAAAGGGCACATCCTTCCCCTTTTAAGGGCACTCCCCAGAAGATGCTCGTAATATTTCTCCTTATGTACAGGTGGCTAGAATTTAGTCACTTGTTTACATTTCCCAACTACAAGGGAAATGTAATCCAGCTGAGCGGCCATGTGCTCAACTAAGATTTAGGGATTTTATGAAAGGAAGAGTAAGAGAATGGCTGTTAGGGACAACCATCCCTCTCAACCCCAGAAGCAAATGATTCATCATCTATTTATAATCCCTGAAGGGCCATTGGTCTGCCTCACTTTTAAGCCCTAAAAATTATGATGATCAAAAAAACCTTACAACTCACTGGAAGTCTCCTACTTTAGACATCAAAGATGTTTATCCTGCTTCTGTCTCTTACTTTACCTATGAAATATGCAGATTACATGTATGTGTTTGAAAAGGATAGGAAGGTGTTCCCACTGTGGCTCTGCGGGTTAAGAACCCTGCTAGTAGTCACAAGGATGCAGGTTTGATCCCCAGCTTCGCTCAGTGGGTTAAGGATCCGGCGTTGTTGAAAGCTGCAGCATGGGTTGCGGATGAGGCTTGGATCTGGCTTGCTTACGGCTTGCTGCCATAGCCAGCAGCTACGGCTCTGATGCGATCCCTAGTCTGGGAACTTCCATATGCTATGGGTGTGGTCCTAAGATCAAATAATAATAATAATGATAGTAATGGTAAATTAATTTTTTTGTAAAAAGGATGGGAAGAAGAGACTAAAACACTTCCCTTTTATTCCTGTTTCCTTCTATCCTTCCTCCAATTCTGATTTCTCAATAGACTCATAACTCTGGAGAGTGGAGTGTAAGTTCATTTAACATAGAGACTCTTTTTTTCAAGGCCAGAGGGTCTTTAAGAGCTAATGTAGAAGATAAGGAGGTTTTATTTTCTTTAGTTTGTACTTAATTTTTCTCATGGGGAAAAAAATAATTGGAAGGTTGGCACCTTGGGCCAATATCAAGCCTTAAATCAGATAACATTCGAACAAATCAAAAATATACCACAACAACTTTATTTCTGAGGTCTTGGAAACTTCTAAGAATTTGATTTTGATAATGCTCCATTTCAGGGTGGCATATGGCTTGCTTAGAACATACAAATACAGAGTTCTGTATCAGCTACAAAGATTTAAATACTTGGTCAGGCTTTTTGGACTATGTAGCATCTTTGTAACTTCTGTGCATTTTATACATGCTGTTACTATTTTCTGGATAGTTCATTGTGTTTTATTCAGAAGACTCCTTGATCTTTCTGGGGATTTCTTAGAAACCTTCTTGTGTAGGGTGATTGTGCTTTGTGCCAAAACAGTGGTTTGCAAGTTAAATAGTTTGTGGATATATCTATATCACATCTTTGAATGGTTTGCTTCTAATTGACATCTCTTTTGTGGTATGGATATAGCATCCCTAGGCAGATGGGAACAGGGACCTGGACATATATACTGGCATTGATTTGGGTATTTTCATAAATTTTGCTCATCCTTAGAAAGGTTATCTATTTTATTGAAGAATCAAAGCCTAGAAAAGGTTTACACAGCTCAAAGTGGCTAATGCTAGTTGATCCATTTGCTACATAGCTTTTTTTTTTTTTTTTTGGTTTTAAGCTGGGCTATTTTTATAGTTATTGCAAGAGCCAGGTGGTGTATTTTATTTACTGTTTTTTGTTTGTTTTGATGGTACCTATTTTTTTGTAATTGTATCTGGGATAAATAACAAATGTTCATCAAGTTTATAGTTCCTTATTATTTTTTCCTATCTTGATTCTCAATTTGGAAGTCAGTGTTAGAGCATCATCTGTATTTTCTCTCTGCATGGATGGCTAGTATGCTTCACTGCAATGCTCCTTTTATTTTTATTTTTCTCTAATGCAAAAGGCCTTCATTTTGCCTCTTGAATATCTTATTTACTGCTGCTTTTCCCCTACTACTGGATTCATTTTTGAAAAAAATAGTTTTTTTCTAGTCTTAATTGTTACAATAAGTGTGCATGTTTCTATAAACTGTATATTTGTATGTTTCTAATTTATAAGCACTTTTACATATTTTTGTTCATTTATTTGTCACAGTAACCTAAGGTTTTAGATTAGTGAAAGTTATAATGTAAATTCTAGGTAACCATTAATATTTTTGATTTTATGTTAGTATTGTGTATATCTTGTTACTGAAATCAGATTTGGCTACTCACTACACGACAGGCCAGTTAGTTGAGGACAAGATGTTGAGTCAAGTGATTTTATTCAGAAAAGCCAGCTAACTGAGAAGATGGTGGACTAGTATCCTTGAGAGTTCCTGTCATGGCTCAGCAGAAATGAATCCGACTAGTATCTGTGAGGATGCAGGTTTGATAACTGCAACCTCTCAGTGGGTGGAGGATCTGACTTTGCTGTGGCTGTGGTGTAGGCTGGGAGCTGTAGCTCTGATTCGACTTCTAGCCTGGGAACTTCCACATGATGTGAGTGTGGCCTTAAAAAGACCCCCCCCCCAAAAAAAAAGGAAAGAAAAAAGAAAATATCTAACATCCTCATGCAGGCAAAGGTCTTCTATTTATTTATTTATTTTATAATGATTTTTACTTTTTCTATTATACCTGCTTTACAGTGTTTTGTCAATTTTCTACTGTACAGCAAGTTGACCCAGTCACACATACATGTATACATTTCTTTTTTCTCACAGCTCCATCATAAGTGACTAGATATAGTTCCCACTGCTATACAGTAGGACCTCATTGCTTATCCATTCCAGAGGCAATAGTTTGCATCTATTAACCCCCAAATCCCAGTCCATCCCACTCCTTCCCCCTCCCCCTTGGCAACCACAAGTCTGTTCTCCATGTTCATGATTTTCTTTTCTGTGGAAAGGTTCATTTTTGCCATATATTAGATTCAGGTATAAGTGTTATCATATGGTATTTGTCTTTCTCTTTCTGACTTATTTCACTTAGTATGAGAGTTTCTAGGGCCATCCATGTTGCTGCAAATGGCATTATTTTGGGTTTTTTTTTGTGGCTAATATTCCACCGTTTATATATACCACATCTTCTTAATCCATTCATCTGTGGATGGACATTTGGGTTGTTTACATGACCTGGCTATTGTGAGTAGTGCTGCAATGAACGTGGGGGTGCATTTGTCTTATTTGAGGAAAGTTTTGTCCGGATGTATGCTCAAGAGTGGGATTGCTGGGTCATATGGTGGTTCTATGTATCATTTTCTAAGGTACCTCCATACTGGTTTCCATAATGGTTGTACCAATTTACATTCGCACCAACAGTGCAGGCGGGTACCCTTTTCTCCACACCCACTCCAGCATTTTGTTATTTGTGGACTTATTAATGATGGCCATCCTGATTGGTGTGAGGTGGTACTTCGTGGTAGTTTTGATTTGCATTTCTCTAGTAATCAGGGATGTTGAGCATTTTTTCATGTGCTTGTTGGCTTCTGTCTATCTTCTTTGGAGAAATGTCTATTCAGGTCTTTTGCCCATTTTTTAGTTGGGTTTGCTTTTTTGCCGATGAGTTGTATAAGTTGTTTGTATATTTTAGAGATTAAGCCCTTATCAGCTGCATCATTTGAAACTATTTTCTCCCATTCTGTAAGTTGTCTTTTTGTTTTTTTTTTATGGTTTCCTTTGCTGGGCAAAAGCTTGACAGTTTGATTAGATCCTATTGACTTATTTTTGCTTTTATTTCTGTTGCTTTGGGAGACTGACCTTAGAAAACATTTGTAAAGTTGATGTAAGAGAATGTTTTGCCTATGTTTTCACCTAGGAGTTTGATGGTGTCTTGTCTTATATTTAAGTCTTTAAGCCATTTTGAGTTTATTTTTGTGCACGGTGTGAGGGTGTGTTCCAATTTCATTGATTGACATTTGGCTGTCCAGTTTTACCAGCACCACTTGATGAAAAGACCATCTTTTTCCCATTTTATCATTATTGCCTCATTTGTCAAAGATTAATTGATCATAAGTGTCTGGGTTTATTTCTGGGTTCTCTATTTTATTCCACTGGTTTGTATGTCTGTTTTGGTACCAGTGCCACACTGTCTTGATGACTGTGGCTTTGTAATACTGCCAGAAGTCTGGGAGAGTTATGCCTCCTGCTTGGTTTTTGTTCCTTGGGATTGCTTTGGCAATTCTGGGTCTTTAGTGGTTCCATATAAATGTTTGGATTGTTTGTTCTAGTTCTGTGAAAAATGTCATAGGTAATTTGATAGGGATTGCATTGAATCTATATATTGCTTTGGGTATATATACTTGGTTCAAGTAGTTTTTGGGTTGAGCCTTTAGGGTTTTCTATATATAATATTATGTCATCTACATACAGTGACAGTTTTACCTCTTCTCTTCCTATTTGGATACCTTTTATTTCTTTTGTTTGTCTGATTGCTGTGGCTAGGGCATCCAATACTATGTTGAATAGCAGTGATGAGAGTGGGCATCCTTTACTTGATCCAGCTTTATTGGGAAGGCTTTCAGCTTTTTTCCATTGAGTATTATATTCTATGGGTTTGTCATAAATGGCTTTTATTATATTAAGATATGTTCCCTCTATATCCACTTTGGTAAGAGTTTTGATCATGAATGGATGTTGTACTTTGTCAGATGCTTTTTCTGCATCTATTGAGATGATCATATGGTTTCCACTTTTCATTTGTTAATGAGTTGTATGACGTTGATTGATTTATGTATGTTAAACTATCCTTGTGAACCTGGGATGAATCCCACTTAGTCACAGTGTAGGATCTTTTTGATATGTTGTTGGATTCGGTTGGCTAAAATTTTGTTGAGGATTTTTGGGTCTATATTCACCAAAGATATTGGCCAATAGTTTTCTTTTTTGGTAGTATCTTTGTCTGCTTTTGGTATTAGGGTGATATTGGCATCATAGAATGTCTTTGGAAGTGTTCCTTCTTCAACCTTTTGGAAAAGTTTAAAGAGGATTGATATAATTTCCTCTTTGTATGTTTGATAGAATTTGCTTGTGAAGCTATCTGGTCCTGGGCTTTTATTTGTAGGGAGTGTTTTTATGATGTATTCAATTTCATTTCTAGTGATCAGTCTGTTCAGTTGATCTATTTCTTCTTGATTCAGTTTTGGCAGGCTGTAAGTCTCTAGAAAGTTGTCCATTTCTTCTCTGTTGTGAAATTTGTTGGCGTACAATTGTCTATGGTATTCTCTTACAGTTTTTTGTATTTCTGCAGTATCCGTTGTAATTTCTCCTCTTTCATTTCTTATTTTATTTGGGTTTTTTCCCCCTCTTCTTGGTGAGTCTAGCCAGAGGTTTGTCAATTTTTTTTACCTTTTCAAAGAACTAGATCTTGGTTTTATTGATTTTTTTTTTTTTTTGTGAGCCACACAGGAAGTCTGATTTTATTGATTTTTTTCCTACTGCTTTTTGAATCTATTTTATTGATTTCTTCTCTGATCCTTTTGATTTCCTTCCTTCTGTTGACTTTTAAGTTTTGTTTATTCTTCTTTTTCTCATTCATTTAGGTGGTGGGTTAAGTTGTTCATTTGAGATTTTTCTTCTTTTTTGAGGAAGGGCCTGTATTGCTATGAATTTCCCTCCAAGCACTGCTTTTGCTGCATCCCATAGATTTTGAGTGGTTGTGTCTTCATTATCATTTGTCTTGAGGTACTTTTAAAATTCCTTTTTGATTTCCTTATTGGCCCATTGGTTTTTTAGTAGCATTTTGTTTAGTCTCAGTGTATTTAGTTTTTTCTCCTTTCTTTTTGTGTGGTTGATTTCTAGCTTCATGCCATTGTGGTCAGAGAAGATACTTGAAATAATTTCTATACTCTTGAATGATTGATCCTTGAAAATGTTCCATGTGTACTTGAGAAGAATGTATATTCTGATATTTTGGGGTGCAGTGTCCTGAAAATGTTGATTAAATCTAACTTTTCTATTATGTCCTTTAGGATCTCTGTTGCCTTATTGATTTTCTGTCTAGAGGATCTGTCCATTGATCAGAGTGGGGTGTTAAAGTCTCCTACTATGATTGTATTCCCATCAATTTCTCCTTTTATGTCTGTTAGTATTTGTTGTATGTATCTATCTGGGTGCTCCTATATTAGGGGCATATATATTGACGATTGTAATATCCTCTTATTGAATGGATCCTTTAACCTTTAAATAGTGTCCTTCTTTGTCTTTCTTTATGTCCTTCATTTTAAAATCTGTTTTGTCTGATATGAATACTGAAACTCCTGCTTTCCTGTCTTGTCCATTGGCATGAAATATCTTTTCCCATCCTCTCGCTTTCAATCTACATGTGTCCTTTGCCCTAAGATGAGTCTCTTGTGGACAGCATATTGTAGGCTCTTTCTTTTTTATCCAATCTATCCCTCTATGTCTTTTGATTAGAGCATTCAGTCCATTGACATTTAAGGTAATTATTGATAGACATGTTTGTTGCCATTTTATATTTATTTATTTATTTATTTATTTATTTGTCTTTTTGTCTTTTCTAAGGCCACACCCACAGCATATGGAGATTCCCAGGCTAGGGGTCTAATTGGAGCTGTAGCCACCAGCCTATGCCAGAGCCACAGCAATGTGGGATCTGAGCCAAGTCTGCAACCTACACTACAGCTCAAGGCAACACCCAATACTTAACCCACTGAGCGAGGCCAGGGATCAAACCTGCAACCTTATGGTTCATAGTCAGATTCGTTAACCACTAAGCCGTGATGGGAACTCCTATTTATTGCCATTTTAAACCTTGTTTTCCAGTTGATTCTATGTTTCTCCTTTGTTTCTTTCTTTTTTTTGTTTGGATGATTTCCGTTTATTTTATGCTTGTGTCCTTTTCTTTTTAGTTTTTCTGAATGTAATGCTCAGTTTTGATTTATGGTTGCCCTGTTTTTTTAAGTATGTTAACCCCTTCCTATATCTGCTTGCTTAGCCTGATAGTCATAGTTTCAAACACATTATTAAAAAAAAAATCTATATTTTCTTATTTTCCTTCCCAACATTCTATGATTTTGAAGTCCTTTTTTAATGTCTTTATGTTTGCCATTTTGCTCTTCCTTATGTTTATCATTGCTTTTACAGTAGTTTTGGGTTTTTTTGTTTTGTTTTGTTTTTCCTCTTTTAGATCTGTATGCTGACTTATTTAAGTGATTGCTTTCCAATTGTGGTTTCCTACATCCTGTTTCTTCTTACTTTTTTTTTTTATTTAGAGAAGCCACTTCAGTATTTTTTTTTCTTTCAGTATTTCTTTTAAGTAGGTTTAGTATTGCTGTACTTTTTTAGCTTTTGTTTGTTGGAGAAGTTCTTTATTTCCCCTTCTATTTTCAATGATATTCTTGCTGGATAGAGTATTCTAGGCTGCAAATTTTTTCCTTTCAGAACTTTAAATATAGCTTTCCACCAGCTTCTGGCCTGTAGCGTTTCTGTAGGGAAATCAGCTGATAGCCTTATGAGGGTTCCATAAAGTTAATTCTTTGTGTTTCTCTTGCTGCCTTTAGAATCCTCTCTTTAACTTTTGCCATTTTTATTAAAAAAAGTCTTGGTGTGGGCCTTTTTGGGTTCAACTTGTTTTAGGCCCTCTGTGCTTCTTGTATCTTGATATCTGTTTCCCTTAGATTTGGAAAGTTTTCAGACATAATTTCTTCAAATAGATTTTCCATCCCCTTTTCTTTTTCTTCTTGTTCTGGAATTCCTATTATGCATAGATTGGTCTGCTTTATATTATCCCATAGGTCTCTTATATTCCTTTCATGTTTTTTCGTTTGGTTTTCTGTCTGCTGTCCTGATTGGGTGATTTCTATTATTTTATCTTCCAAGTCACTAATTCATTCCTCTGCATTATTCATTCTGCTCTTTAGTGCTTTAGCTCAGTTTGCATCCCTGCAAATGAATTTGATAATTTTTCTATGTTCCTCTATATTTTCTAGTTCTTTTCTAAAGGGATTTGCATTACTGTTTATATCCACTCTTAATTCCTTGATATTCAGCCTTACTTCCTTCAGTATTTTCACTGTCTTCCTTTTGAACTTAATGTCTGTCTGACTGCAGAGGTCTCTTTCATTGTTTGCTGCTTTATGTGAATTCTGTTTCTTTAACTGCGAATGCTTTCTGAGCTTCTTCATATTGCTTATGTTTTTCTTTTTCTGTGAGTTTAGGGAAGCCAAACTGTAGTCTTGGAGGGCTACTTCTATGCAAGAGCACCCCTTTGTATTTTGTGGGAATTAGTATTTATTTTTGGTGTGGGAGTTTGAATATTTGCCATCTATTTCTTCCATGTGAGCAGGCTCTTATCCCCAGGGTGCTAAGTGTGTTTCCAGGAAGAAGGAGACAGTGGTTGGGGCTGATAGTCAGTGCCTGGTTGCTGGGCTCTTAACAGCAGCAAGGACCTGATGGAGGGTGGCTCAGGTTACTCCTACTAGTTGCAGGGCCCTGGGAAATGGTAGTGAGCCTTAGGCAGAATGACAGGATGCCCTGAGCATTTGGCAGTGAGAGCAGCAGGGTGTGTGGGTTCCCAGGGGAGTGAGAGCAAAAACAGGTAGTGCTCCACTGCAGTGCCCTCCTCTGAGGTGATTGGAGCTGCAAGTGGTGCCTGTTTAGCGACCCCTAGTGGTGTAATGCCATGCCCACCTTTGGAGTCAGTGATAACTGCAGTGGTTTGCCCCCACTACCTGCAGACCATGCAAGAAGCACCCTGTCTCATTTAGCCCACATAGGAGGTGCCTGCACAGGCTGCTCCTAGTTGCAAGATCCTGGGAAGTGACAGAGATCAAGTATGTGGGCACTGCTCAGAATGTTCCTCAGTGGCAGCAGCAGGGCTGGTATGCTCCTAGGGGTGTGAGAGCAGCAACGGGTGATTTCCGGTCACAGTACCATCGAGGTGTACTTGAGGTGATTGGGGCCACAAGTGGTGCCTGTTCACGAACCCCTAGTGGTGGCAGGCCACCCCCACCTCTGGAGCCAGAGATAACAGTAGTGGTTTGCCCCTACCTCCTGTAGACCATGCCAGAAGCACCATGTCCTTCTTAGCCCCCACAGGAGGTACTACACCAGCTGCTCCTAGTTGTAGGTTCTTGGGAAGGGACAATGATCAAGTGTCAGGGCACTGCCCAGAATGTTTGGCAGTGGCAGCAGCAGGGCAGGTGTGCTCCCAGAGGAGCAAGAGCAACAGAGGTGGTGTTCCGTCACAGTGTCCTCTATGGTGCCCTCTGAAGTGGTTGGAGCTGAAAGTGGTTCTTGCTCAGGGATCCCTGGGAGCGGTGGCCCACGTCTGCCTCTGGAGTCAGAGATAACTGTGGTGGTTTGCCCCCCACCACCTGCTGACCACGCAAGAAGCATCCTGTCCAGCTTAGCCCATGCAGAAAGTGCTGTATCAACTGCTCCTAGTTGTAGGGTCTTGGGAAGGGACAGTGATCAAGTGCCTGGGTGCTGCCCAGAGCATTTGGCAGTGGCAGCTGCAGGGCCAGTGTGTTCCCAGGGGGGCGAGAGCAATAACGTGTGGTGCTTGGTTGCAGTGCCCTCTTTTTTTGGCTGACCCTTGAGGTGACTGGGGCTGTAGGTGGAGCCCACTCACTGGCCCCCAGTGGTGACAGGCCATGCCTCCCTCTGGCTCTGAGATGACCGCCGTGGTCCATCCCTGCCACCTGTAGACCATGCAAGAGTCACCATGTCACACTTAGCATCCCGCTGCCCTTAGCCCACACAAGAGTTGCCCAGCCACCTGTAGCCTGCACAATAACCAGCCAGTCTCCCATAGCCAGAGCAAGTGGCTTCTCGCCGGCAGTAGCTTGTGCCTGAGGCACCCCACCATCTGAGAGCCCCTGTGTGCGTGCGCAGGAAGATTCCTATGGTGGTCCGCCCCTCCTCCTCTCTCCCTCTCCAACAATGGTGCCTTGCTTCTCCTGTGGGCCCAGACCTTCCCCCGGGTTCCCCTCCAGGTTCCCTCTGCCATGGCATTCCACTCACCAGCCCGTAGCGCACCGCTCCCCCTCCTGTGGCACAGCGGTCCTTAGCCCCTTAGGTGGTCCCCTCACAGTGAACCTTAGTCCTCTCCCTGGGACTGACCTCTGGAGCCTAAGTCTCAGCACCCAGCCCCATCCTGAGAGTCTCAGGTTATGGTGTCCTGTGTGGTGGTGCAGATGATCTATGTAGCTCTCACTCTGCTTTGCCCTCCTCAGTCCAGCTGCTATGCTTTTCTCGGCGACTCTGAGGTCTCTTTGCCTCAGCTATCTCCCCTTTGGTTAGGTGGCTTCCCAGGATGTGGGTTGCTTTTCTCTTTCACATCTCCCTCTCAGGGCTGCTTGTCCTGTCCTGATTCCTTCTCTCTCTCTCTCTCTTTTTCTTTTGTTCTACCCAGTTCTGTCAAGAGTTTCTTGTCCTTTTTGGAGGTTTAAGTTCTTCTGCCAGCATTTAGCATATGTTCTGTCAGTGTCATTTTACATGTAGATGTGTTTTTTTGTTGTGTTTGTGGGAGAAGGTGAGCACAACATCTTACTCCGCCATCTTGATCTGCCCTCCAAAGGGCTTTTAAAGGGCAGTGTGAGGAAAGGGGCTTCAGGGTGCATGAGCAGCTTGTGCACAATTCTCAGATTGGTTGTCTGATGCCAACCTTTATAGGGAAAGTTTCCAGTATCACCAATTTTCTGGTTTCAACTGGTCTGGGGTCTTAATGCTTGAAGTCAACACTTTTCATCTGGGAGTTTATTTCCTATAAAATAGCTTAGGAATGTGTGTCAGATCTTTTACCTGTATCTTTAAGGAAACTGGGAGTTTGGTGACTCTGCTATGGGGCTGGTTTATGGTCTAAATTGTTACCAGTTTTCTGGCTCAACAGCTATTCCTTGTTTCTACATCTTCACATTTCCCAATCATTAACTCTTGAGACAGCATTTTGAGACTCAGAGGAGGTCTAGGAGACTAAAGCAAAAGCCTTTTACTTCAAAGTACAGGGACACAGGGATTGGTATGTAGTTTCATAACTATAATATTTTGCATCTGCATTTTCCTTTATAGTTGTCAAAAATATCAGTATTATATACTTAATTATTCACTAACAATCGTTAATCCTGTAGGGAAGGAAAAAAAAATTTTTCGTCTACCTTCTTAGATTCTGTGGCTAGTGCCTGCAAATTAAACTGATAAATGACATATTAATGGGGGAAAAAAAGCCATACATATTTTACTTGATATAATATTTAATTTTTTACATAAAGTCATTAATAGAAAAGAAATGAAAAAGAAGCATTTAGATGCCGGGGCATATATACCCTTTTAACAGAGTGATAAATTGTAGAAAAGTGACAAGACAAGGGAAAGGAGTTTGGGTTTCTAGGGGTGGTACATTGTGGTAAGGTAGATATAAGCTGGACACTGATGGAAATTAAGGTTTATTTAATAAGATTTGTGCACACCCATCTCAGTGATAACTTTTTTCCTCCATTGATAAGAATTGTCCCCCTGCTCTGAGAGACAAGAAGAGGAACACCTTCACAGACAGAAAGTTAGGTCCTGCTTCTAGGCAAATAGGGAGAGGGCAAAGAACACTTTCTTTGTTTTCTGCCTGTTGATTACCTTCTGGTTAAAATAATCCTTATGCTCTTGTGGCGTATTTTGGTATAGCATATTCCTATCCTCTTCAATCCAAAATTCAGAAAATAAAATCATTAGTGATAATTTTGTGAGCAAAACAGCCATTAGCATCTATTGTTTCCTTTTAAATAAGTAAGACTATTAAAATTCTCTTTAGCAGGTATCTTATGGAAATATGTTGGGATTTTGCAACTGTATGTTGTTTTTGGTTATAGGTGAGAGTATCTTAGTTTGTAAGAACTCTGAGAAATCAAAAGGCATAGCCCTGCTTCAGGGATCTCTAAAACCTGTTAGTAGCTGTCTGCAAAGACGAGAAGGAGAAGAAGTAACTTCGAGCATGATAAGAGCTATTTTGGAGGTAAAAGAGAGTTCACTAAATTACATTTGCTTTTTTGTTCTTATAATACAATCATAGAGCTATTTCATATGTGAAAAATCTTAGCTTTGTGTTTCTTTATAAGTTTATAGCCTTCTAAGGTCTGAATCTCATCTATTTTATGTAGTTATTTCCTGGAGTTTAATACAGCTAGTGCCATATCAAGCCCCTTCAAAACAGTGAATTAAAACATAAATACCAGATAGTTCTTTTTGTTTTTTAGATTTTTAAAAAATTATTTCTGAATTTTAAGAGAAGATGACAAAAATGGACCCTAGTTCCTCCATCTAGTTAATACCTGTTGACATTAAAGCATAAACCTTTTGCTCAGAGACCTCAAGATGATCCCTTTTAATGATCACTTATTCATTAAAAAATGTTTCTGGAGTCCCGTTGTGGTGCAGTGGAAATGAATCTGACTAGTAACCATGAGGTTGTGGGTTTGATCCCTGGCCTCAGTGGGTTAAGAATCTGGCATTGCTATGGCTGTGGTGTAGGCTGGTGGCTACAGCTCCAATTTTACCCCTAACATGGGAACTTCTATATGCTATGAGTATAGCCCTAAAAAGAAAAAAAAAAAGTTTCTATTCATATACCAGCGTGCCTTGTTAATTGTTTTGGTGCTGGTGGTGGAGGTACTGGTACTGTACTCATTCCTCTTTAGCTCTGTTGGAAAAAACAAAGTGATTGATAGCACTTTGTAGAAAGTATGTACACATATAGTGCTGAAACTCTTTTGGAGGGCAACATGGTCTTACCTACTAAAATTAAAAAAAAAAAAAAGCACATGGCCATTTATCTAGCAGATTCACATCTAGAAGTCTTACTTAGGCATGTATTTATGAAATTTCATCAAATTAAATACACAGGACTGTTTATTATGGCTGTATTGGTAATAAGAAAAAACTGGAAGCAACCAAAATACCATTGAAACAATGAATTTTGGTAAAATTATGCTTTGCTGGCATTAAAAAGAATGAAATAGCTCTGTGTAGAATAATTTGGTATGTTCCACATATAAATTAAATGAATGAAGGAAAGGGGCAGATTAGTGTATGTAATAGAAGAGTTGTTAGGAAAATGATGTCTACATGATGCCACTTTGATTTTTTCTATACCTATTCCCAACCTTGTTCCAGATGGGAACTACTTAATACTAGCAGTCTTATATGCCCACATATTTCAGAAAGAAGGATCAGAAGACTTGATTTGGTTCATGACTATGAGCCATCAATACCTCCTTTGTACTATATATGATATAGACATATGTATATGTAAAATTTAATTATGTTATTCTTGCATTTCAGATAGATAATGATTCACTTATTTATGAAAAAATATGTCTACTTTTCGGGAAAACTTTTCATGTTGTCAGTAGATGTTATCTACATTTATAATGAATGATAATGGAAGAGTTAATAAAAAGTCTCTACATTAAGATGCTGGTAATATTTTTTATGGCCATGTCCTTGGCATATGGAAGTTTCCAGGCTAGGAATTGCACCTGAGCTGCAGCTATAGCAAGGCCAGATCTTTAACCAACTGTGCTGGACCAAGGATGGAACCATGCCTCTGCAGTGACCTGAGCTGCAGCAGTTGGATTCTTAACCCGCTGTGCCACAGCAGAAGCTCCAAGATGCTGATGATATTTTAAGACAGCAAAATAATTTCCTTTATATTATGAAATACTATGTGTGTCTTATTAAAACAACTAAAGAAAATTTCAAACCTCTTGCCTCAGATAATAGTTGGTGGAGTGGCAGGTACATCACAAGATATACAAACTTATGCTTCTTGCACATTTTTGGCTGCAAGTATGAAAGAAGGGAAGCAGGAAGTCCAGAATAATGACGATTCTGTTCTTCTTGGAGCAATTGAGGCCTGTGTAATGTGGCTACTAGAAAATGAATTCATCCAGATTTCTGAAGCTAGTGATGGAACAGAAGGTAAATAACGACTTTTTAGTTGCAATTTACTCACTTTTTCATCTTTAGTGATTTAGAGCGCTAAGACTGCTTAGTAAAAGGAAATTGACTTTTAAAGCAGTTTAAAAGGAAACTGACTTTTAAATTAGTATATCAACTTATTTTTTAGTAAATCAGTGCTGTTCAACAACATCAGACAATTAGCATAGAGTTTGCTCATAAATATCCATGCATTGGATTCTGTTGGTAAAATTTATCAGAGCCTAAAAGGTTAATTATAGAATACTGAAAGACAGAATTTTGTTTTATTTTATTTTTAACATTTGGTTTTTTACTCCTCTACACCCAAACCAGGAAATGTGTATCGTCCAACCCACCTTGGTTCAGCAACTCTTTCTTCCTCACTTTCTCCAGCTGATACTTTGGATATTTTTGCTGACCTCCAAAGAGCAATGAAGGGCTTTGTTTTAGAGAATGATCTGCATATTGTTTATTTGGTAAGTTATGCTTTCTTCATTATGTTTTTGAAAATGGGGAGAAAATACCTATAAATAATCTTAAACATCAAAGATACCCTAAGGGAATATCTTGTCTCTTTTCCTTGACTAAGGTAGTACTGGTGGGAATAGAGAAGAAAAATTAAGAAGAGAATTGTTTCAAAAATAGGCTAAATGTTCTCATGACAATTTTTTTCTTCATTTTTTAAAGGGTTTTTTTTTTTTTGTGGGGGGGGGGGGTCTTTTTAGGGCCTCACCCACAGCATATGGAGGTTCCCAGGCTAGGGGTTGAATCAGAGCTGTAGTTGCTGGCCTACACCACAGCCACAGCAATGAGGGATCCGAGCCAAGTCTGTGACCTACACCACAGCTCACGGCAACACCAGATCCTTAACCCACTGAACGAGGCCAGGAATCAAACCTGTAACCTTATGTTTTCTAGTTGGATTTGTTTCCACTGTGCAATGACGGGAACTCCCTATTTTTAATTTTTAATTTTTTTGTCCTTTTAGGGCCACACCCACATCATATGGAGGTTCCTAGGCTAGGTGTCGAATTGGAGCTGCTGCTATTGTGGAGCTGCTGCCACTGGCCTACGTCACAGCTACAGCAACAGCAGATCCGAGTCATATCTGGGACCTACAGCACAGCTCATGGCAACACTGGATCCTTAACCCACTGGGCAAGGCCAGGGATCAAACCTGCATCCTCATGAATACTAGTCAGATTCGTTTCCACTGAGCCACAATGGGAACTCCCTGTTTTAATTATTATTGTATGTTTTTTATATCTTCAAAGAAGCTGAGAAAGAGAGTTCTGTGGTGCAGCAGATTAAAGATCTCATGCTGTCACTATAGCATCTTGGGTTGCTTCTGTGGCACAGGTTTAATCCCTGGCTATGGAAGTGGACAAAAGGAAAAAAAGAAGCTGAAAGAAGAAAGGAGATCAAATGTATTTATAGAATATAAATATTAAGATATTAATAGGATTAAATATAAATTTATTTTAAAGTGATTATATAAAGTAATATTTGTCAATTATATTATTTAAGATTTGTGTTTTCTTTGTTTCTCTAGATTTAGTTAATATCTCTTGCCATTTCCTATCTCAGTATAGCTTTGCTCCCACTCTCCCACTTACTTCGTTTTGGCCGTTATTGTCAAACGTATTTTTATACATTTTATACATGTTGTTTTATATACTTTCTTTTTATGTCGGTCAAGAAAAGAAAAGGGAAATAAGCAATAACACTGTCTTTACAAGTACCCACCCAATTACTTTGTTGACACTTTTTTGTGTGTGTGGAGTTAATATACTGTTTTGGGTCACTCTCTTTCAATCAGAAGAGCTTTTCTTTAGTATTTTGGTTTTTTTTTAATTACTCAATGAATTTATTACATTTATAGTTGTACAATGATCATCACAATCCAATTTTATAGGATTTCCATCCCACAACCCCAGTGTATTCCACCACCCCAAACTGTCTCCTTTGGAAACCATAAGTTTTTCAAAGTCTGTGAGTCAGTATCTGTTCTGCAAAGAAGTTCATTGTGTCCTTTTTTCAGATGCCACATGTCAGTGAAAGCATTTGATGATGGTGTCTCACTGACTGACTTCATTTAGCATGATAATTTCTAGGTCCATCCATGTTACTAAAGATGCTGGTATTTCATTCCTTTTAATGGCTGAGTCATATTCCCTTGTGTATCTGTACCACATCTTCTTGATCCACTCCTCTGTCGATGGACATTGAGGTTGTTTCCATGTCTTGGCTATTGCTAATAGTGCTGCAATGAACATCGGAGTACAAGTCTCTTTGCGAGTCATGGTTTTCTCTGGATAGATGCCTAGGAGTGGGGTTGCTGGATCAAATGGTAGTTCTATGTTTAGTTTTCTGGGGAATCGCCATACTGCTTTCCACAGTGGTTGCACCAATTTACAATCCCACCAACAGTGTAATAGGGTTCCTTTTTCTCCACACCTTTTCCAGCACTTATTGTTTGTAGACTTTTTAATGGTGACCATTCTGGCTGGTGTAAGTTGACCATTCTGGCTGGTGTAAATCATCGTGGTTTTGATTTGCATTTCTCTAATAATGAGTGATGTTGAACATCTTTTCATGTGTTTTTTGGCCATCTGTATGTCTTCTTTGGAGAACTGTCTGTTTAGATCTTCTGCCCATTTTTTGATGGGGTTGCTTTTTTTTTGGTATTGAGCAGTAGGAGGTGTTTACAAATTTTGGAGATTAATCCCTTGTCAGTCGATTCCTTTGCAAAGATTTTCTCCCATTCTGTGGGTTGTCTTTTCTTTCTTTCTTTCTTTTTTTTTTTTTTTGGTCTTTTTGCTATTTCTTGGGCTGCTCCTGTGGCATATGGAGGTTCCCAGGCTAGAGGTCTAATCAGAGCTGTAGCCCCCGGCCTACGCCAGAGCCACAGCAACGCTGGCTCCGAGCCATGTCTGCAACCTACACCACAGCTCACGGCAACGCCGGATCGTTAACCCACTGAGCAAGGGCAGGGACCGAATCCGCAACCTCATGGTTCCTAGTCGGATTCGTTAACCACTGTGCCACAACGGGAACTCCTGTCTTTTCATTTTGTTTAGGGTTTCCTTTGCTGTGCAGAAACTTTTAAGTTTAATTAGGTCCCCCTTGTTTATTTTTGGTTTTTACTGTCATTACTCTAAGAGGTGGATCTGAGAAGATGTTGCTGTCGTTTATGTTGGAGAGTGTTTGGCCTATGTTTTCCTCTAAGAGTTTTAAAGTGTCTGGTCTTATATCTAGGTGTTTAATCAATTTTGAGTTTATTTTTGTGTATGGTGTTAGGGAGTGTTCTAATTTCATTCTTTTCCATGTGGCTGTCCAGTTTTCCCAGCACCACTTATTGAACAGGCTGTCTTCTCCATTGTATATTCTTGGTTCCTTTGTCATAGATAAGTTGGCTGTAGGTGCATGGGTTTAATTCTGGGCTTTCTATCCTGTTCCACTGATCTATATTTCTGTCTTTGTGCCAGTACCATACAGTTTTGATGACTGTTGCTTTGTAGTAGAGTCTGAAGTCAGGGAGCCTGATTCCTCCAGCTTCCTTTTTCTTTTTCAGGATATCTTTGGCTATTCTGGGTCTTTTGTGCTTCCAAACAAACTTTTTTTCCCTTGTCTTTTCTAGGGCTGCTCCTGCAGCATATGGAGGTTTCCAGGCTAGGGATCTAATCGGAGCTATAGCTGTCGGCCTACACCAGAGCCATAGCAACTCAGGATCTGAGCTGTTTCTGTGACCTACACCACAGCTCATGGCAATGCGGGATCCTTAACCCACTGAGCAAGGTCAGGGATCCAACCCGCAACCTCATGGTTCCTAGTCAGATTGTTAACCACTGAGTCACAACGGAAAATCCTCCAAACAAACTTTAACATATTTTGTTTGAGTTCTGTGAAAAACGTCCTTGGTGATTTGATAGGGATTGCAGTGAATCTGTAGATTGCCTTGGGTAAAATAGTCATTTTGATAATATTGACTCTTCCAATCAAGAGCATGGTATATCTTTCCTTCTATTTGTATCATCTTTGATTTCTTTCATCAGTGTCTTACAGTTTTCAGAGTACAGGTCTTTTGTCTCTTTAGGTAGGTTTACTCCTAGGTATTTTATTCTTTTGGATGTGATGGTAAACGGGATTGCTTCCCTTATTTCTCTTTCTGCTCTTTCATTGTTAGTGTATAGAAATGCCTTCGATTTCTGTGTATTATTTTGTATCCTGCGACTTTGCCAAATTCATGGATGAGCTCTAACAGTTTTCTGGTAGAGTCTTTAGGATTCTCTAGGTATAGTACTATGTCATTTGCAAATAGTGATAGTTTTACTTCTTCCTTTCCAATTTGGATTCCTGTTTTCTCCTTTACTTCTCTGATTACTGTGGCTAGGACTTCTAAAACAATGTTGAATAGTAGTGGTGAGAGTGGACATCCTTGTCTTATTTCTGATCTCAGTGCGAATTTGTTCAGCTTTTCACCATTGAGAATGATGTTAGCTGTGGGTTTGTCATATACGGCTGTTGTTATGTTGAGGTAAGTTCCCTCTATGCCCACTTTCTGAAGGGTTTTTATCAGAAATGGGTGTTGGATTTTGTCAAAGGTTTTTTCCACATCTGTTGAGGGGACCATATGATTTTTATTCTTCAGTTTGTTGATGTGGTGTATCACACTGATTGGTTTTGGATATTGAAGAACCCTTGCCTCCCTGGGATAAATCCCACTTGATCATGATGTACAATCCTTTTAATGTATTGTTGGATGTGGTTTGCTAGTATTTTGTTGAGGATTTTTGCATTGATGTTCATCAGTGAAAATGGCCTGTAGTTTTCTTTTTTTGTGGTATCTTTGTCTCGTTTTGGTATCACGGTGATGGTGGCCTCATAGAATGAGTTTGGGTTTATCCTTTGCTTTGCAATTTTTGGGAATAGTTTCAGAAGGATAGGTATTAGTGATTCTCTAAATATTTGATAGCATTTACCTGTGAAGCCATCTGGTCCTGTACTTTTGTTTGTAGTCACAGTTTCAATTTCAGTATGTGTGATTGGTCTGCTTTAGATGTAAAGTTAGCTTGTTTATTTGAGCTTTTTCTTGTTTCCTGAGGTGGGCTTGTATTGCCTCTTGATAAGCTTTTGCTGCATCCCATAGGTTTTGGAGTGTCATTGTTTTTGTTTGTCATTTGCTTCTAGGTATTTTTTTGTTTCCTCTTTGATTTCTTCTGTGATCCATTGGTTGTTTAGTAGCATGTTGTTTAGTCTCCATGTGTTTGTGTGTCTTGCAGTTTTTTTCTTGTCATTGATTTCCAGTCATATAGTGTTGTGGTTTGAGAAGATGCTCGATATGATTTTGGTGTTTTTTTTTGGTCTTTTTTTTTTTCTTTGTTGTTGTTGTTGTTGTTGTTGTTGCCATTTCTTGGGCCGCTCTCGCGGCATATGGAGGTTCCCAGGCTAGGGATTGAATCGGAGCTGTAGCCACCAGCCTACGCCAGAGCCACAGCAACGCGGGATCCGAGCCGCGTCTGCAACCTACACCACAGCTCACGGCAACGCCGGATCATTAACCCACTGAGCAAGGGCAGGGATCGAACCCGCAACCTCATGGTTCCTAGTCGGATTCGTTAACCACTGCGCCATGACGGGAACTCCTGATTTTGGTTTTCTTAAAGTTACCAAGGTTTGATTTGTAGCCCAGGATGTGGTCAGTCTTAGAGAATGTTCCATGTGCACTTGAGAAGAATGGGTATTCTGTTGCTTTTGGATGGAATGTCCTATAAATATGAAATCCATCTGGTCTAATGCTTCATTCAGGGCCTGTGTTTCTTTATTGATTTTCTGTCTGGTCGATCTGTCCATTGCTGTAAGTGGGGTGTTAAAGTCTCCCACTTCTTTAGTATTTCTTGTGAGACAGATTTGCTAGAAATGAAGTTTCTTTTTTGTTTAACTGGGAATGCCTTCATCATTGCCTTTATTTTATAAAGTTAGTTTTCCTTTATGAAATTCTAGGTTGACTTTTTTCTTTCAGTAGTTTGATTATGTCATTCTGCTCCTCCTTTGCTTTTGGTGAGAAGTCAGCTCTTAATCTCTTTGACTTTCGCCTTTATATGATGAGTTGTATTTCTTTTGCTTCTTTTAAAATTTTCTCGGAGGTCCCATCATGGCTTAGTGGTCAACGTATCTGACTAGGGACTATGAGGTTGCAGATTTGATCCCTGGCCTTGCTCAGTGGGTTAAGGATCCGGCGTTGCCATGAGCTGTGGTGTAGGTCCCGTGTTGCTGTGGCTCTGGTGTAGGCTGGTGACTACAGCTCCGATTAGACCCCTAGCCTGGGAACCTCCATACACTGAGGGAGCGGCCCAAGAAATGGCAAAAAGACCAAAAAAAAAATTTTTTTTTCTCTTCCTTGTTATTTTACATTTTGTGTATGATGCATCAAGGTTGGATATTTTTTGAGCTTTCCCACTTGGAATTCACTTAATCCCTTCTGTATGTAGACTAAAATTTTCCATCAATTTGGGAAGGTTTTAGCCATAATTTCTTCAAATGTTCTTCCTGTTCCTTTTTATCTTCTTGTGGTACTTTCATTATGCATGTGTTGGTGCACTTTAATACTCCTCACATTTCTTTGAGGCTCTGTTCTTTTTTTTTTTTTTTTTTTTTTGGCCACACTGTGGCACATGGAAGTTCCTGGGCCAGGTACCGAATCTGAGCTGCAGCTTTGACCAGCAACGCTTTATCCTTCACCCATTGTGCCATGGTGGGAACTCAGCTCTGTTCATTTTTAATCCTTTTTTCCTACATCTGCATAATCTCAATCAATCTATTGACATGCTTGCTGATTCTTTATCTTGCCAGCTTGCATCTACAGTTCAACTCTATAGTGCATAGTTCATATCATTTATTGTACTTCTTAACTGTAGAATTTCTATCTGGCTCTTTTTTCATTTTTCATTTTTTATTTATTTTTGCTTTTTTAGGGCTGCACCCGCTGCATATGGAGGTTCCCAGGCTAGGGGTTGAATCAGAGCTGTAGCTGCCAGCCTACACTTTAGCCATAGCAATGTGGGATGTGAGCCACTTCTGCGACCTACACCTAAGCTCAAGGCAATGCCAGATCCTTAACCCACTGAGGGAGGATGGGATCAAACCAGCGTCCTCATGGATTCTAGTAAGATTCGTTTTCCGCTGAGCCATGACAGGAACTCCCATCTGCCTCTTTTTTTAAAAAGTCATTTCTCTTTACTCATAATTCTCTACTTGGTGAGACATTGTCATCATATTTTCCTTTACATAATTAAGCATGGTTTTCTTTTGTTCTTTGACTGTATTTATAATGTCTGCTTTGAAGTCTTTGCCTGATATTTCCAACATTTGGAACCTCTCAAAAGTGTTTCTTTTGCCTGCTTTTGTCCCCTCTGTTTGGGACACATGTTCTTGGTTCTTTTCGTGTACCATTGTTTTTGGGGTTTGAGTTGAATCCTGGACACTTTAGATAATATGTTGTAGCAACTGTGAGTATTCATTCCTCCTCCCTGTCCCTCTCTTTATTTTCTCTGAAATCATGTAAGGTACTAAAGATTATATTTAACATCAGAAAATTGAGATTAAAAGTGCCTATTATTAAAGTTCTTGGATTCTGTAAAATCCAGCTTGTATTAGTGGTCTCCTTCAATTTCCATATAAATGAGGCATTATCACATTTAGACCTTTTTCCAAATACTGAGGTCTTTGTTTTTAATATGAAGTTTACTTTTACAGTTTTGTCCTTTTTGTAATGCAGTAGTTGTAGGTAATGGGAATGATTCTTCTTCCCTTTAGGTTACACCTGTGTTTGAGGATTGGACTACCATTGACTGGTATCGATTTTTCTGTTTATGGGAGAAGTTGCCAGCTTCTATGAAACGGGTGGCAGAGCTAGTAGGAGTTGAAGAAGGGTTCTTGGCTCGCTGTGTGAGAGGAAAAGTTGTAGCCAGAACTGAGAGACAGCACCGACAAATTGCCATCCATAAAAGGTAAATATCAAGGACCCTTGACTGCCCAGTATTTAATACAGTATTGGATGTACAGTAGATATCTACTTTATTGTTTTCACTTTCATTGCCATTAAAATAAAAGTTTTGGCTCAATATAGTAAAAATTTTTCACCTTCTTGTGTTTACTGAGTTTATTGATATTTTGGTTTCTTCTTTGTAGCTTATAAGAAGCCACTATATATCAAGACTTTTAAATTGTAACATTTAATTACTTCCTTCCTTTAAAGAAGGTATGAATCAGAACTGCCAACATAGTGTGGTTCCATTTGAGGGTATGGTTTGTATCATCCATTGAAATGATTCATTGCCAGTAAGGAAGAGCCAGTTAAAAGATTCAGGTGGGAAATTGCACAGGCTTTAACTTCTTTCAAATATAATGAAATTATTTTTCTTAAAGCATTAATCTTTAGCATATTATTTGCATCATAGTCAAGTATAAATTTTTTAACAATTGTATACTTGGATTATATGTGGCACAATTGCCTTTCACATCAAAACTTTCATAATCAAATTTTGATTGAAATCTGATTAGATGATATAATCATATCAAGTGTTTTTTTAAATTTCTGTGCCATCATACTTTTTTTTTTTGTCTTTTTGTCTTTTTAGGGCCATACCCACGGCATATGGAGGTTTCCAGGCTAGGGGTCTTATCAGAGCTATAGCTGCTGGCCTACACCAGAGCTCACAGCAACTCTGGATCCTTAACCCACTGAGTGAGTCCAGGGGTTGAATCCGCAGCCTCATGGATCCTAGTCAGATTCATTTCTGCTACATCATGATGGGAACTCCTCACATGTTTTGAACCAAGTCTTATTTCTTAAAATTAGTTAGCTATATTGAAATAAATATGAAAGAAATCTTTTTGTTATAAAGATGTTGACTTTTTGCTATGGTACTAATGTATGTCAGAAGTTACTTTATGAACATTGAGCTCTTTGTCCGCTAATTCTATATCCTATTAGCAGTCTTCTCACCATCTCAGAGGTATAAACCATCTCTTGTCTTTTTTGGTTTTTCTTGTTTCTCAACATGCATTGTACTTTCATAGTAGGCATAAGTGATCTCTTACCATATTTTTGGTAATTTACTTCCCAGGTTTTTTACCAGTCTTGTGCTATTAGATTTAATCAGTGAAGTTCCCTTAAAGGAAATTAATCAGAAATATGGATGCAGTCGTGGACAGATTCAGTCTTTACAACAGTCAGCTGCTGTTTATGCAGGTCAGTTAAACATGTGTTTCCATATTTATTTCAGACTGTGGTTTGAGGTCAAGGTAAGATTACTTTTTTTCAAATTCATTTTTATTGTAGGCTTCTCTTAAAGTGAGGGGATCATGCCAAGCCCTATAATTTTGTATAGGTAACCATCCCTCTCCTTTCTGCACCCCCTTTTTAATTTTGCATGTTATAAGAAGAAACAGACACAATTCTCAATGGTCTTCCCTTTCTCATCAAGTTACTGATGAATACTTATTGTTGAGGTAGATTATAAGTGGAGAGCGATTTCTGGACTTCTATCTCACTGTTCTAAATATTATCTTTTCTCTAAGGAAATACTGACCTCCCTTAATGAAATTAAACCCTTATTCTCTAAGCTAGGTATACAAAGGAAGTTCTAGATCAGATTTTACCAAAAAATCCTTAAGCCCTCAGGAGGGAAATCCTGGACTGCTTGAGAGTGTATTTATTTAGGACATTTAATTGTGAAGGTCTGTGATAAATGAGAGAGTACTGAGGCAAAGATGCCAGGAGAGGGTAGTAAAAAGGGAGACATTTACCCTTCAATTCATTGTCATCAAACGTCTTAGATTACCTCTAAGCTTAGGTTTTTCATAGGGAAGTGATTTTTCTTAATGATGTGACATTTGGCTGCTCTGGTCTCTTTATTTCAAGAGGGTAGAATTGGGTCAGGCAAACTTTTTTTTTTTTTTTTTGGGTCTTTTTGCTATTTCTTTGGGCTGCTGCCGCGGCATATGGAGGTTCCCAGGCTAGGGGTCTAATCGGAGCTGTAGCCGCCGGCCTACACCAGAGCCACAGCAATGTGGGATCCGAGCCGCGTCTGCAACCTACACCACAGCTCACGGCAACGCCGGATCGTTAACCCACTGAGCAAGGGCAGGGACCGAACCTGCAACCTCCTGGTTCCTAGTCGGATTTGTTAACCACTGCGCCACGACGGGAACGCCAAAATTTTTTTTTTTTTTAAAGAAAACATCAATGGGACCTTCACTCTTTGGAAATAGTCCTGTTCGCCCTTGAAAATTTAAATTAGCTCTCTTTTTTTGCTCTAGATGGAAAAAGTCTTTACCTGTTTTAAAAGTTATTTCTTCCTTATGGAGTTCCCACTGTGGCACAATGGGATCAGTGGCATCACTAGAGTGCCAGGAAGCGGGTTCAATCCTGGGCTGGCACAGTGAGTGAAGGATCCAACATTACCCCAGATGCCACATAGATCGTAACTGCAGCTGGGATTTGATCCCTGGCCTGGGAACTCTGTAGGTTGTGGGTCTGCCAAAAAATAAAAGGAAAAAAAGTTCTTTCTTCCTAAAAAATGAAAGTAAGGAAGAGCAAGAGAAGAATGAACTAGTGAGGGCTTTTGTTTTGTGTTTATGTACTCTGCCTCGGTTTTTTTCTAATGTCAAGTTCATGATTAAAAGTGAGGAAGTTCCCATTTTGGCGCAGCAGAAACAAATCTGACTAGTATCTATGAGGATTCAAGTTCGGTCCTGGGCCTCTATCAGTGGGTGGGGGACCCAGCGTTGCTGTGAACTGTGGTGTAGGTCACAGACATGGATTGGATCCTGAATCTCTATGGCTGTGGTATGGGCCGGCAGCTGTAGCTCCGATTCGACCCCTAGCCTGGGAATTTCCATATGCTGCAGGTGTGGGCCTAAAAAGCAAAGAAAAAGAATCAATGAGATGACATTTAATGTGTTTAGCACATTTATTGCCCAATTAGTTAGGCCCTTAATGTGCATCTACTCTCCTATTAATTTACAACTCGGACTTATTAAACTTTATAATTCTGTAGGAAAAAAATAATAGTGAAATGAAATGGAAAATTTTGGTCTAGAACTTTTAATTCAATAAATATTCTTTGGATATTCTAGGGATGATTACAGTGTTTTCCAACCGCCTAGGCTGGCACAACATGGAACTACTACTTTCCCAATTTCAAAAGCGTCTTACATTTGGCATCCAGAGGGAGCTGTGTGACCTGGTCCGGGTATCCTTACTTAATGCACAGACAGCCAGATTCCTCTATGCTTCTGGGTTTCTTACTGTGGCAGATCTTGCCAGAGCAGATGTTGCTGAGGTTGAAACTGTTCTGAAAAATGCTGTGCCTTTTAAAAGGTAAGAAGTTCCCCTTTTCTACATAGGGTTATTGAATGAAAAATCAGGTCGATTTGTAAGTGATAGATAATGTATTAAAATATTCATGCCATACTCTGTGTAAGTGGAAGAAAATAGGGCTGCTTTTCCCCCTTGAGGATTACTTTTTTGTTTGTTTGTTTATTGTCTTTTTTAGGGCCACACCTGCAGCATATGGAAGTGTCCAGGCTAGGGGTTGAATCAGAGCTGCAGCAGCCAGCCTGCACTACAGCAACAGCAACACCAGATCCAAGCAGTGTCTGTGACCTACACTGCAGCTCATAGCAATGTTGGATCCTTAACCCACTGAGTGGGACCAGGGCTCAAACCCGTGTCCTTATGGATACTAGTTGGGTTCGTTATTGCTGAACCACAACAGGAACTCCCACTTTTGTATATTTAAAATATATTTTATGACTTTAAAGACATTACTAAAAATATCATAAAGACATTATTAAAAGTATCAAAACTCTCTCCTAGAAAGACTGAGTAAGGCTAAATTACCAATGCTTTCTGATTTGATTGATCTTCCTTTTTACTATAAATATATCCAGGGCTCATCTTTTTTTTTTTTTTTTTTAATGGTCACACCAGCAGCACATGGAAGTACCTGGGCCAGAAATTGGATCCAAGCTGCAACTGTGGCAACAGTGGATCCTTTAACCCACAGCTCTGCAATGACCTGAGCCACTGCAGTTGGATTCTTAACCCACTGTGCCACAGTGGGAACTCCTCTTGCTTTTTTTGTTTCTTTTTGTTGTTTGTTTTGTTTTGTTTTTGGCTGTACCCATGTCATGTGGAAGTTCTTGGGCCATGGATCAAACTGGCACTGAAGCAGCTACCCAAGCCGCTGCAGTGATAATGCCGAATCCTTTACCCATTGTGCCACAAGAGAATTCCAAGCAAGAACACTTTATTTTTTTATATAATGATTTTTATTTTTTTCCATTATAGCTGGTTTACAGTGTTCTGTCAATTTTCTACTATACAGCATGGTGACCCAGTAGCACACACATGTATGCATTCTTTTTCTCACATTATGAGGCTCCATCCTAAGTGACTAGACATAGTTCCCAGTGCTACACAGCAGGATCTCATTGCTAATCCATTCCAAAGGCAATAATCTGCATCTATTAACTCCAAGCTCCCAATCCATACCACTGCCTCCCCCTCCCCCTTGGCAACCACAAGTCTATTCTCCAAGTCCATGATTTTCTTTTCTGTGGAAAGGTTCATTTGTGCCATATATTAGATTCTAGATATAAGTGATATCATGTGGTGTTTGTCTTTCTCTTTCTGACTTACTTCACTCAGGATGGGAGTCTCTAGTTGCATCCATGTTGCTGCAAATGGCATTATTTCACTTTTTTATGGCTGAGTAGTATTCCATTGTGTGTGTGTGTGTGTGTGTGTGTATGTGTGTGTGTGTATATATATATATATATATATATATA
This sequence comes from Phacochoerus africanus, assembly GCF_016906955.1. Classification (NCBI taxonomy): domain Eukaryota; kingdom Metazoa; phylum Chordata; class Mammalia; order Artiodactyla; family Suidae; genus Phacochoerus; species Phacochoerus africanus. The sequence goes on from NC_062544.1 coordinate 219,604,561, forward strand.
TATATATGACATCTTCCTAATCCAATCATCAGTCGGTGGACATTTGGGTTGTTTCCATGTCTTGGCTATTGTGGATAGTGCTGCAATGAACATGCGGGTGCACGTGTCTTTTTAAGGAAAGTTTTGTCTGGATATATGCTGAAGAGTGGGATTGCTGGGTAATATGGTAGTTCTACGTATAGTTTTCTAAGGTACCTCCATACTGTTCTCCAGAGTGGTTGTACCAGCTCACAGTGCAGGAGGGTTCCCTTTTCTCCACACCCCCTCCGGCATTTGTTATTTGTGGACTTATTAATGATGGCCATTCTGATTGGTGTGAGGTGGTATCTCATGGTAGTTTTGATTTGCATTTCTCTAATAATCAGGAATGTTGAGCATTTTTTCATGTGCTTGTTGGCCATCTGTATATTCTCCTTGGAGAAATGCCTATTCAGGTCTTCTGCCCATTTTTCCATTGGGTTGTCGGCTTTTTTGCTGTTGAGTCGTGTAAGTTGTTTCTGTATTTTAGAGATGAAGCCCTTGTCCATTGCTTCATTTGAAATGATTTTCTCCCCTTCTGTAAGTTGTCTTTTTGTTTTCTTTTTGGTTTTCTTTGCTGTGCAAAAGCTTGTCAGTTTGATTAGGTCCCATTGGTTTATTTTTGCTTTTATTTCTGTTGCTTTGGGAGCCTGACTTGTGAAAACATTTGTAAGGTTGATGTCAGAGAATGTTTTGCCTCTGTTTTCACCTAGGAGCTTGATGGTGTCTTGTCTTCTATTTAAGTGTTTAAGCCACTTTGAGTTTATTTTCATGCATGGTGTGAGGGTGTGTTCTAGTTTCATTGAATTGCATGCAGCTGTCCAGGTTTCCCAGGAATACTTGCTGAAAAGACTCTCTTTCCATTTTATGTTCTTGCTTCCTTTGTCAAAGATTAGTTGAATGTAGGTGTCTGGGTTTATTTCTGGGTTTTCTGTTCTGTTCCTTTGGTCTATATGTCTGTTGTGGTACCAGTACCACACTGTCTACATGACTGTGGCTTTGTAATATTGCCAGAAGTCTGGGAGAGTTATGCCTTCTGCTTGGGTTTTTGTTCCTCAGAACAAGCAAGAACACTTTAAAATGTACTCTTTTTTTTTTTTTTTAATTTTTTTAGTTTTTTAGGACCATGCCTATGGCATATGGCAATTCCCAGGCTAGGAGTCGAATGGGAACTGCAGCTGCTGACCTACGCCACAGCCACAGCAACTCAGGATCTGAGCTGCGTCTTCAACCTTCACAATAGCTTGACAGCAACAGTGGATCCTTTACCCACTGAGTGTGGCCAGGGATTAAACCTACATTCTCATGGATACTAATCAGGTTCGTTACTGCTGAGCCACAGCGGGAATTCCAATACGTATTCTTCTTGAATGTTCTTTGGAACACTAGTTCCTCAAAAACAGTTTGTGAGAAGAGAGGACTCCTTGACACATGTGTGTGTGTTTGTGCACATTTGTGTGTGTATGACCAGTTCATTGAATAGGCTGGACTCAGCATATAATCAAGGAATAGCTGATTTTTTTCCTCAGCCACTGTTTTTTGAACTCACTGTCACATGGAATTTCAGCCAGCTCCTGTGGCTGTTTAGGCACTTTTAAGTACTAACAGTTTTATTTTCAGTTTTAAAAAAATTGTTCTAAATTAGAGCATTTCCAGTTCAGTGCTTCTTTCCTCCAAGTTTATGCCTAACACAGGCTTTGGGAGAGGGGCATGGTCAAAGGAAAGGCCTCACTGCCCATTGACGCCTCACATCCTGAACTCTACTCCATGTATTCTGGCTGCAACCCAGGTATGGTTCCTGCTAGCGGGAGCTGGTGCAGCATCCACTACAACTACTATAGGAGTTGTAACTATCCTCCAGTATAAACATGGGAGTATAGCTACCTTAGCCTAGATTCTGAAGGATGAAATCGGCTGGAGTCTTATGGATGTGCAACCCAAGCAGAGAACTACTGTAGTGTGGGGCCACTTCACAGTCCCCACCAGGGCAGTGCCTAGTGGATCTATGGGTGCAGGGCCATCCTCTGTGACCCCAGATTGGAATATCACTGCTATGTGATTTTGTTACTTTTGGGTGTGCCTCTGGCTGAAGCCTACACAGAGTATGCTTTAAAACCTACTTATAAAAGTGATGATCTTTGGAGCATGTGATTTTCACAGAATCTTTGTGTATATTCATACTTGCTTAGAAATATGTAATAAAAGTCAGAAGCTAAAAAATTCTGATGTAGGAATATATCTCTGTGGTAACAACACACCACATATCAAACTTAAACATTCCAGGGATTTATCTGAAGGCAACACACTTATAAAAACATTTAATTGGAAAAAAGTTGTAAACACATTTTGGAATCTGTTGTCTGTGATGCTAAGGCCATTATTGCCATGACTGTGCCTCCTCTGAAAGCCCAGAATCTTCATTGATCAAAATTAATGACATTAGTAATAGATCAAATCAACATTATCTGCCTTCTCATAGGACACACTGAGAAAGACACAATGTTACTCCTGAAATAGTCTTATCAAAAATGTCTAACGTTGGAGTTCGCATTTGTGGCTCAGTGGTAATGAATCCATAAGGACACAGGTTCGATCCCTGGCCTTGTTCAGTGGGTTAAGGATCTGGTGGTGTTGTAAGCTGCAGTGTAGGTCACAGACGTGGCTCAGATCTGTCATTGCTGTGGCTGTGTCATAGGCTAGTAGCTGCAACTCAATTCAAGCCCTAGCCTGGGAACTTCTATATGCTGCAGGTCGACTCTAAAAAGACCAAAAAAAAAAAAAAAAGTCTAATGAATTTAACTGTAGGAAAACATCAGAAAAACCTACATTGAGAGACATTCTACAAAATAATTGGCCACTACTTTTCAAAAATTTCAAGGTGAAAATAAATACTGAGGAACTGATTCTAATTAAAGCAGGCTAAAGAGATATGATAACTAAATGTACCACTTTATTCTAGATTGGATTAGAAAAAGGACATAAGTGGAACAATTGGTAAAATTTGAATAAGGTGTGTAGGTGAAATAGTGTTGTATTAGTGTTAATTTTCTGAATAGAAACTGAAGTATCTGGAGACCAGCCACCTTTTCATTTTTCTGTGCATAAGAGCCAGAAAACCCATTCAGAATGCAGAATGTCTCAAATAGTTTGCTATTACCAGCAATGTGCAATGAATTACATTGTGCATATGTGCTTTCATATTGTTGGCGATGTTTCTTCAGAGTAAATTCCTGGAGATGAGACTTTAAAAGGTAAGTGCATATGTTGCTTTGTTAGATTACAAATTGTTTTGCAGAAGGGTCCAGCCAAGTTGCATTTTTTCACAGCCTGTTACCCCCTTCTCAGCCTCACCAACAGAACCCATTGTTAGTGGTTGTTAAAAAACAACATTCAACAGAGTATGTTTGAAGTTCCAACTGGCTTTATTAAACCATTCATGAACACAGCATCCAATCTAGGATATTGTGAGAGTTGTACATAAAAAATGGTAGGTTTTTATAGGAAGAAGGATAAGGCAACTGGAGCTATTAACAAAAGAAAGGATTATTTTTACACCCGGGCAGGATTTTTGGGGGAAAAGGGAAAGCAATAGGGTTTTATTATGCAGATTTCCTCTTGGAGAGCTGGGGAGAGCAGGGAAGGAGGATAAACAGATTACCTCTCAATGCTGACTGGAAAATTATAGACTGGTTGATTAAGAGTACCTTTCTGGTGAAGGTCAAAACTGCAGTTAGGTTAGGTATCAAGTCTAGGTTAGGTATCATGGGCTTTAGCCATTTGGGGCTTGTAGCTTTTCTCTTTAACAATTCCTTCTTTTTCATCATACTCTCAGCCTGAGAGATGTGGTCACATCTAGAATGATAAGTTTTCTAAAGAGAAAGCACATTCATCTTCTTTCCCCATACCTTTTCTTAGCCAAAAACACATCCTGCTTCCTTGCATATGGAGATGTTTCGTTTGTTGTTTCTTGCAGCTTTAATTACATTTGAATTTTTAACTTTTGAAAACCTTTATTTCTGGTGAAAATTTAGGAACCAAGCAATTGTGGACTGTCTCTTAAACTAGCATTTTGCATCATGGCAAAATTATAAATACTCTTTATAACTTCTAGAACATGTGCTTTCTCACAGAAAATTTCTCAGCATGGCACCAAACATGTTTGCTAGTAAGCCCCTATTTTTTTTCCAAATTTTATCTTTAGTTTCTCAACAATAGGAAGCCAAAAGTGGATAAGCCTATGTTCAGTAATTAATCTTTTCATGTGTTTTATCTTATTTGGAATGATCTAAATTTTCAGTAAATTTCCATCACTTAGTCTTGGCAAAACTTTAGGGTTTCAGGCTACTGAAAAGATTTGGAAAATTTATTTAAAAAGTTTATCTAGGAGTTCCCGTCGTGGCGCAGTGGTTAACAAATCCGACTAGGAACCATGAGATTGCGGGTTCGGTCCCTGCCCTTGCTCAGTGGGTTAACGATCCGGCGTTGCCATGAGCTGTGGTGTAGGTTGCAGACGCGGCTTGGATCCCACGTTGCTGTGGCTCTGGCGTAGGCCGGTGGCTACAGCTCCGATTAGACCCCTAGCCTGGGAACCTCCATATGCCGTGGGAGCGGCCCAAAGAAATAGCAAAAAAAGACAAAACAAACAAAAACAAACAACAACAACAAAAAAGTTTATCTAGAAAAAATTTTCATTCTACTTTTATTTATTTAAGTTGCTTTTTTTTTTGGCATTTTAGGG